>NW_027183492.1:0-295000 GCF_041296385.1 Aphelocoma coerulescens | reverse complement strand
TGAGGGTCTCAGATCCCTTCTCTTGGATCACCTGGGAGAAGCATCAAGAAATCTGCCAGAACTGGGGAAAACCCTCCCAGGCCATGGTGTTCCTGGGATATCTGAGTTGGAAGAGCCACACAAGGGTCACTGAGTCCAACTCTCAGCCCTGCACGGGACAACCCCAAGAGTCACCCCATGATTTTATGGGAAGTGTTGTGCTTGAAGCAGAAAAAGCTGTGTTTTGCCCCAAAAAATCGAAAGAAAAACCACAGCAATGGTGGTGCAGAAATCCCAGTGGATTTGAGGCTAAAAATAAGGGAGGGAAGAAGAGGAAGGGAAGAGGTGATGTGGGAGGAAAATGAGCAGAGCCTGCAGCAGCAGTGGGACAAGACTCGGCTGGCTGGGCTGAAATAAATAAAATTAATGAAAAACCTCCTTGGGTCACCCTGATTTTCAAATTATCTTTTTTTTTTTTTTTGTACCAGGAAAAGCCCTTTGCCCTTCCTCTCCTCCATCTCCAAGTTCTCCCTGCAACATTTCTGGTCCCAGTTTATATCTGGGATGGGAGAAGGGCAGCTCAGCTCTTCCAGCTCTCCCAAATTATGACTTAAATCTATTTTTGTTCTCCTTCTGGGTACCTTGGAGCTTCCTCAGGGTTTCCTTCAGGGCACTGCTCCTCCACGAGAAGTGACAAACTCGCTCTTCTGGCCCCGGAGCCGTATCCAGGGGCAGCTGGAAAGTCACTTTCCCACACCTGGGATAAAAAAAATAAACCCAATAAAAAATGCCCTCACACTTCTCAGAACAACCACGGAGGCTTCAGGAGCCACAAGGAATGAAGGATGGTGTTGTTGGAATATTGGGTTTTAATTTCCCCCCTCCCTTGGAAGTCCAGGATATCAAAGGCCAAATTTCCCTGTCGGATTCATCTCTTTTTCTTTTTTTCTAAATCTTATTTTTTATGAGGAAAGAAGGAATTCTTGGGAAGGACTTGGCTGGAGAGATGAGCCAAGATTTTAAATTAGAGCCAACATGGAGGTGATTTTGAGATCAAATCTCTGTGGATTAGTACATCCCAAAAGTGATGAAGGACCAAAAATTCTCCTCCCTGGAGCCGAGGATTTGCCTCAAGCAGCACCAGCAAGTTCCCTCCTCCATTTCCTCTTGGGAAAACTCATGGAAAAGCTTTTCAGGGAGGCCACAAACCTGCTGATGGAACTTTTCGCATCCTGGGGGAAGAGAGAAAGGAAAGACAGCTCACCATGAGATCCCTCAAATCCCAGCAAAGGGAATTATTCGGAAATATAGGGAACCACCAGCCTTCCCACAGGGATTTAATCCCCTTTTCCCCATCTTTCCAGGCTCAAACCTCCCTCTCCCCATGCCCTTGGGGCTTTCAGCTCTCCAAGGGGAACAGGAGCAAGCGGGAACCAGGAGAACCCCAATTATTAACGCTGTGATCTTCCCTCTGATTTTCCCTCAAAACAGGAGAATTCCCTCACCAGATGCTGATTCTTCTCTTCCTGCCGCAGTGCTGGGGTGTCCAGGTGGGAAATCTCCGCGGGTTTTTTTGCCTGCCTCTTCTCCAGCTCATTTTTCAGGTCTTCCAGCTGTGGGAGCGAGAGGAGCTCAGGTTCCCCCCGGAACCTGCGGCCCCAAATCCAAGCGGGGTTTTTAAATGACAAAGGAAAAGTGGGGTGGGAAATACCCCGAGGAACTCATGGAAAGGCATTTCCCACGGGAGAACACCTCTGGATTCAAATCCTGACTCATTTTCCTTGAATTCCTGGGGAAATCTCTGTCGGGGACTGGAGGGGAGGGGGAGGTTGGGGTGCGAGGGGGGTGTGGGGAAAAATCAAACCTGATGCAACCAAGAAACTCCATCCGTGATTGGATTCTTCTCCATCAATTTACTGGGAAGTTTGGGAAATATCGCAGCTCCCTGCCCAAATTTGGCCAAATTCTGCCCAAATCCGCTGCGGTAACGGCGTCTTTCCTCCCAAAGGAATGTTCCCGAGCTCGGTGTGTCCCTAAATGTCCCCGAAGGTCAGCAGGTGGCACCTACCAGGTCCTCCAGTTTCCCGCACTCCAGGGCAGCTGTCCTTCCTCGGAGTCCTCCTCTCCTCGCTCAGGAAGCCGAATCCCGGCTGGAATTGTTCCCAAGGGATCCAAACCGCGCTGGGTTTATCCCTTTGACGGGGCTGGGTCCTTCCTTTCCCTGTTCCTTCCCCGTCCCGGGTGAATCCGTGGCACGGCTGGGCTGAGCCTGCGCGTCAGGTCTCCCCCCACCTCTCCTGGTTTTTCCTCATCAGAATTCAAGGATTTTATCCCTGGAGCTGCCGCCCCGGGGAGCTGCCACCCTGCTCCTTTTGCACTAAAACCATCCACCCCCCCAAAAAACCCTGGAGACACTGGATGTCCAGGTTCCCAGGTGGGAGAGGAACTCCCAGGGCTTGGAGGGACCACGGATGGGGAAAAACCAAGGAAAAAGGGAGGGAAAAGCACAACCAGAACCTTGAGGGCATTGGCAGAGAGACACAAATTGGGGTCCGGGACACCCTTTCGCCTCCATCCCTGTGGCCAAGTCCTGGCTCTGAGCTCACCGGGAAACTCCTCCAGGGAATTTTTCACCCTCTGCTCCTCCATGAAGCTCCGTGGGTAAATTCGTATTTATTTAAATGGAATTTTTAGTGGCAGGATCTCTGCCACCCAGCGCGGGGGCGCAAAGCCCGGGCAGGTTTGGAGAGGCAAATCTCAATTCCAGTACAAGTTTCCCATCGAAAAAGAGCCGTGGAGGAGTCGCTGGCTGTGGGAACGGCAGAAGTGGGAGCAAACACCCCAAAAACGCTTCCAGGGAAGTTTCGGCAGAAGGGAAGGGAGTGGATCCCGGTGAGACACCGGCAGAGCCTCGGGCTCGGCTCCTTCGTCTTGGAATAGGGAATCAGGTGGGGGAAGAAGTCGGCAGAGCCTGGAAAACCAGCCGGGGTGGGAACTGCTTTGCATCGCCCCGGAGAGAAGGGACGCCCTGGGTGGAGATCAGAGACAGGGAGGGACCCTGAGGAGTCGGGGCAGAGGGATCCTTGCCCCGAAGGATGCAGAGCATTCCCGGGACATGGCGTTTGTGCCGTGGGTTCCCAGGAAGTGCCTCCGGGAGGATCCCGGTGGGACCGGGGGTGGTCCCCGGTGGGACCCGTGGGGATGGGGAGGGGGCTCCGTCACGGGGTCTCCACTCATCCCGTGCCTGTTATTCCGAGCCCAGCGTCACTCCCGGTTCCTCTTCTCGGTTCCGGAATTAATAACGGGGCTGTTTCGGTGCCGCCGCTTCCTCTTTTGGGTTTCCTCGGAAGAAAGTCGCGCGTTTTTGAGGAAATCGATGTCGGTGAAAGCGGCAAGAGGTGTCAGAGGTCCTGTCTTGCCTCTGCCCTTCCCGGCTCTCCGGACTGAGGAGCAGCCAGTTGGCACCACCCACCCTGGAATTGATCCCACCTCGTCCCTCCCAAAGGCCAGCACGGGGGGACAGCCTTTTTTTGGGAGCAATAATGTGGAAAATTGGATTCCAGGAGGGTTTTTGTTTCTCCACGGTCTGTGTGAAAGGCTGGGGAGGGGAAGCTCAGCGAGGTGTCCCCATCCCGTGCGGATTTTCCTAACTTACCACCCAGAGGCCCAGAAATCCAAATGAACACAATTCCTGGAGAGGGGCAGGGAGGGGAGGGTGCAAGCCAAAATGTTCTTTTATTGGAAAGAAACGTCAGGAATGTGGACAGAGGTGGGGAGCAGCCCCCAGACCGAGGGGTAAAGGGTCCAATACACACTCTGGACAAAAAGCACTTTAGGAAGAGAGAAACCCGGGAGGATTCATCCCGCCAAGGGCACAACAAGGTAAAACCCCACACACTGAAACGGGCTCTCCACCCTCAAGGCTCGTCCTGGCGCGGCCACTCCGCCACGGGCCGCTCCCTGGGCCATCCCAGAGTTCCCGACGGACACAGGAGCGGCGAATTCCCGCGGCATCACTCGGGACACATCCGACAGCCGCCTCAGGGACAGATCCGCAGCGAGAACCCGAACCCCACCCAGTCCAGAGGGGACATGAACCGCCCGGCCGCCCCCCGGTCCTCGCAGCGGGGGCTCCGCGTCACCTCCAGCAGCCGCGCCCCCATCCCCATCTTGAACCAGGGCAGGACCCTCTCCCCGTTGAAGGCGGCCCGGGTGTATTCCAGGATGGGAATGTCGTCGCCGGCACTGAGAAAAGCCACCCGGCGCCCCTCGTAGTCCAGGGAGACGCGGAGCCGCCGGGGCGGAGGGTGCAGGCGGAGGTTGGCGCGGGGGGAGGTCAGGGAATGGAACGCTTCCAGCGCCCAGACCCCCTCCTTGGGGGTGAGGCTCAGGGGGCCCCTCCTGCGCGCGGACTCCCGGACCACGCCCAGCGCCCAGACCCCGCCTTGCCCCACCTCCACCTCCCAAAAATGCCGCCCCGAGGCGAAGCCCTCCCGCGCCAACACGCAGGGCTCGAAGTCGAAGCGCTCGGGGTGGTCCGGAACGTCCCTCGGCACCAGTTGCCCCCGCACTTCTTTTCCGTCCTCGGAGAGCTGCAGGTGGGGATGAGCCGTGGATGGATCCAGGGTGACGTCGGCTGCGGGATAAGGGAGCTTTAGAGGGAAGTCGGGGACGATGGAGATGCTCCTGTCCCTCCCAGCATCTGGATCGGCCCCGTTCTCCCACTTCCTGCGGCTCTGGAGGGTCACGGGCGGGTGGGTGGGGGCAGGGAAAGGGAAGCAGAAATGCTCTTTCTGGGATATTCGGGCCGTATCTCAGGCCCTGGACACAGCAGGAGCATCAACATCAGAACCCCCACTCTTCCCGCAGCGGGAGTGGCACTGGTTTTCCCATAGGAACCTCTCCCACAAGCCCAAATCCCCCATTTCCTCCCACCGACTCACCTGGCTCCTGCAGCTGGAACATGAGGCTGTCTGAGGAGAGAGAGATGTCACAGACTCAGGGTCGGACAATACCTTCATCCCATGGGATGGACCCCCTGGCCAAGCAAAAATCATCCCCAAGGATTTGTCCACATGGATTTATCCCCTCTCTATCCTCTCCCTGGATTTGCACCCACGTGGGATTAGATTTTCCCACTGGTGACCCCTAATCCACTTTTCAGGTGAGGCCTGGCAGAAGAAACTCCTTTGCTGGGCTGATTTTTCCCTTCTCTCCACTTCCCAACTGTTTTTGCCCCAGGAAAACCCTCAGGGTCCTTCTCTAGGTGAACAGTTCCTGGATATCCCACACAAGGACCTCCCCATTCCTCATGGATCTCACACACAAAGACTCCATTGCTCCCAGATATCCCACAAAATAGCCCCATTTCTCCCACATATCCCACACAAGGACCCCATTTCTCCCGGATCTCACTTCCAGGGACCCCATTCCTTCTGGATTCCCACACCAGGCCCCCTGCCCCCTCCGAATCCCGCTCAGCACCTTGGCATCTCCTCAAGGTGCCCCTCACCAGGATGTTCCTCTGGACAAAATCCTCGAGGCTCCTCTCCAGGTCAGAGGAAATCTCAGCCGGGGGGTGGAACTTCATCATCTCACAGCTGCAAAGAGGCCAAAAAAGGGGCAAAACCCCCCAACCTGATGGTTCATTTTATTCTCATTAAATATCCCTGGGGCTGTTATGGGATGGGCTGAGGCTTTTTATCCCCAGAGCAAATCCAACCCCCTTTTCCCTGCCCTTCCTGGGCAGTTTCCTTCCCCCAGACCCAAATTCCTGAGCCCGAAGCAGCATAGTGGGAAGTTGAGCTCCTGGAGGGAAATCTCGACTTCGGGATTCACCGGCTGGCCCCAGAGGTGCAAGAAGGGAGAAGGAGCTGCATTACCTGTCCAGGAGCTGTTGGATGTCCTAAAGGTGGGAAGAGAGAGGAGATGGTTGGAGAGGAGGAACCACAAGTTGTGTTCCTTCAAATCGTGGGATCAAAGAATTCTAGCCTGGTTTGGGTTGGAGGGACTTTAAAAACCATCCTAATCCACACCCAATCCGCTTCCCAGAGGTGTCCAGGCCCTGTCCCACCTGGGACATTCCCAGGGCTGTGGCAGTGACACCAGGGGAGCTCCCGTGGGGATAATTTGGGCTCCTGGGTCTTGGATTTTGTTTTTTCCCCCTTTTCCCCTCCCAGTCCAAGCACTCTGGGCTCTCACCTGCAGGAAGTGGCTTGGGGGCTGCTGGAATTTCCCCTCCATCTCCCAGATGAGGGTGTCCAGCTGGGATAACTCCTCCGAGACCTTGGCCAGAGCCTCGTCCTGGGCTCGGCCGATGGCCCTGTCCAGGTCCCCGAGCTGGACCAGGAGGAGACGCTCCTGCTCCTCCAGGAACCGCCGCAATTCCTGGAATTCCCACACCATCCGCTGCCCCTCGGTCCTGGTTTTGTCCTGCCGGGAGCGGCGGTGAGGGCAGAGGATGGGAAAAGGGCCGAGATCCCTCCCTTCCCCTCCCAGCTCTGCGTTATCGCCCCAGCGCAGCCTCTGGTGAACCCCGGCAGATAAACACGGAGCCCAACACTCCGTGAGCCAAGTCCAGGAGATTTGGCCTCAAAACACTACTGGGGTAGAGGGAGAGATCCAAAACTGCCCCCCCCCTCGGGATCCAAATAGGCCCCCGACCCCCCAACCCTCCCAGCTTCTCTCGGGGGCTCCCACCAGGTGCAAACTCCTCTGGCCGCTGGATTTTCGGCTTTCCAGGTATTTTTCTCTCTCCTCCTTCAGAGCCTGGAGGCAGCTTTGGATCTGCTCCTGCAGGGAAATAAAAGGTGAGCTTGGAGGGGCTGAGAAAAATCTATTTCCTCACTAAAATTTCCTCTGTCCCTTGTCTGAGATGGGAGAGGCTTTGCCAGTGAGGAGCTGAGCCTGAGCCAACTCTGCGTCCAGGGAGGGCTGGGAGCCCCAGATAAGAGAGATTTCCCCCCAAAACACCACTCCTTGCCTCCGGAAATTTGGGTTCTGGGATAAAGATCTCCGTCTTTAACCCCAGGTGGATTTATTTAGCAGGTGCTTACATCTACAAGAACTGGTGTTGGTTTATAACTTCCTATGTTTATATAAGCTTTCCAAGAAGTCTTTTTGGAGGGGAGGAGAGAAGGAGCAGAAAAAGGGGGAGGAAAGTGATTTCTAAGTGTTTATAACTAAACAAAAGTAATTTCTATTTATTTGAAATGAAAGAAACAGCGAAGATGCCCTTGAGAGCGGATTAAAAACACCCCAAAAGAAAAGCATTTTGAGGAGTTTTCACACACTTTGGGTACTGAAATCACCACCGAGGAATTTAAACCTGACGATCCCCGCTCCCCACGAGAGTTCCAGAGCATTTTTCCCCCCAGAAAGCCGCTCTCCATGGGCTGTGCGGGTGTTACCTTGTACTCCTGGGCGGCTTCCTCGGCGGGCACGACGCGGTGGAGCCAATGGACGCGGGAGCGGCTGCACACGAGGCACAGCAGGGCCCGCTCCTCCCGGCAGAAGAGCTGCAGCGGCTCCCGGTGCCGCCTGCAGAGGGTCCCCGGGACCCCCGGGAGTAGCCCCCGGGCAATGTCAGCGACATGTCCCAGCTCCCGGCTGGGCCGCAGGCCCCGCTCCAGGGCCACGTTCCGGCAGCGCGGGCAGCAGAAGGAGCCCCGGGAGCTCTCCCAGCAGCGCTCGATGCAGCCCCGGCAGAAGTTGTGGCCGCACGGGACAGACACAGGGTCCTGGAAGAGCTCGAGGCACACGGGACACGAGGCCTCAGCGCGGAGCTGCTCGGCCAGGCTGGGCTCCGCCATGGAGGAGGAGGAGGAGGATGTTCTTCCTCCGCCTTGGATGTCGGGTGGTTGGGAGTTGCTGCCTGGGAGGGATGGAGAGGAGCAGGTAAATGGAGAGGAGGGGGTGCTTCCTCCTCTCCTCCTCCTCTTTGTTTCCTCCTCTCCTCCTCACCTCTTCCTCCTCACCACATCCTCATGCTCCTCCTATCCTCTTCTTCCTCCTTGATTTTTCCTTCTTGCTTCCTCCTCCTCCTCCTCCTTGCTTCCTTCTCACGTCCTCCTCTTCCTCCTTCTCACCCCTCCTTTTTTCTTCTTCCTCTTTTTCCTCTTCTTCTTCTTTCCTCCTGTTCTTCTTCTTTCCTCCTCTTCTTCTTCTTCCCTCCTCTTCTTCTTCTTCCCTCCTCTTCTTCCTCCTCCTCCTCCTCGGTGCCTCTGAAGGAGCAGATGTGGGGGAGCAGATGTGGGGGAGCTGATAAGGCCGGAGCCAGGGCAGGGCTGGAGCAGCGATGGCGGAGAAATTACGTGAAATTGGGGTGGGAAAACTGAAATAGAGGGGGAAATGAGGTGCGGGGGGAGGACTGGGATTAAAATATGTACCGGGAAAGTGATGGAGGAAAGGTTGGTTGGGGAAAGTAGCGAGGGAAGAAGGGTTGAGATTAAACATATATATGAAGAAAAATGACGGAAGAAGGGCTGAGATGTGCTGAAAGTGTCAGAGTGAGGGCGAAAAATAAGGAAAAAAAAAGGGAGGGAGAGGGGGAAAAAGAGAAAAAAAACCCGAGTGTTTCTGCCCGGTTTCGAACCGGGGACCTTTCGCGTGTGAGGCGAACGTGATAACCACTACACTACAGAAACGCTGTACTAGACTCCTCGCCCCGCCGTGCTACGGCCGCGCCCCGCGCGCCGCTCCCGCGCCCTGCGGGGTCACCGGGGTCCCGCGGCCGAGGGAGGAGCTGGGGAGAACCGCGGAAAAGAGACATTTCGGGTAGAAAAAGTACGTGCGAGAGCCCAGCGTGGGACTTGAACCGGCGGACCTGGGGTTCGAGTGCCCCGAGCTGCCGCTGAGCTGCGGCGGGGAGGTGACGGGGGGGGGAGCCCTGCAATGCCCCGCCCCCGGCCCGCGGCGCTGCCACCACCTCCAGTCCTCCAAGAGCGGCGAGTTGCGTGGGTAGACAGACCCCAGAGAGGAAGTGGAGGGGTGACACCGCCCCCGTTGCGCGGCGACTGGAGCCGTGTCCGGTCACGTTGCACAGAAGGGGCGGTGCCCGCACCGGAAGGCGGAAGTGCCGCGGCGCTTCCCGTCTGTGGCGGAGCCGCTGCCGGGCGAGCGCGGCCGGGGGGACCCGGCGGGGACCGGGCGGGACCCGGCGGGCACCGAGCGGCTCCTCCGGCACCGGCCGCGAGGGCTCGGGGGAGCACCAGCGCGGGCGGCGCGGGTAGCGGCGAGGCCCGGTGAGGCCTAGAGGGGCCCAGCCCGGCGGGGAGGGCCCGGGCCGGGGTGGACAGCGGCGGGCTTGAAGCCTCCGTCGGGGCCTCGCCGGGCTTTGGGATCTGTGCCCGGGCGGGGGAGACCGGAGCGGGGCAGGGGAGGGGGCGCCGCGGGAGCCCGGGGGTGGCGGGGGGCGGCTGAGCTGGGCCGGGGGCACCGCGGGGCCGGGCAGGAGCCGCGGGGGGGGCGCGAGAGCCCCGGAGGAGGAGGCGGAGGAGGAAGAGCAGCAGCAGGAGGGTCTCGCCCCCCGCCATGGCGGCCCCCGCGGCGCTGGGCGGCCCCGGCTCCCGGCCGGACCCAGTGGAAACGCTGCAGGAGGAGGCGATTTGCGCCATTTGCCTCGACTACTTCGCCGACCCGGTGTCCATCGGCTGCGGCCACAACTTCTGCCGCGGCTGCATCTCCCGGCTCTGGGCCCGCGGCGGCCCCGAGCCCCCCCCGGGCGGCTCCGAGGGCGGCTCCGAGCTGGAGGAGGACGAGGACGAGGACGAGCTGGAGGAAGACGAGCTGGATGTGGAGCAGGAGGAGGAGGAGGATGAGGCCGGTGTGGACGAGGAGGAAGACGACGACATGTGGGAGGAGGAGGAGGAGGAGGAAGCCGAGCTCTGGGAAGACCCCGCGGAGGACGAGGAGGAGGAGGAAGAGGAAGAAGCCACCGCGTGGGCAGGGGGCGCACAGGGGGGGCTTTACTTCGGGGACGAGGACTTTGATGAGGACGTGATGGAGGAGGACGTGGAGGAGGAGGAGGAAGCGGAGGAAGAGGAGGAGGACGAGGAGGAGCAGCCGCCGCCCCCCGCGCCCCCCCGGCGCCCCCCGGTTTTCACGTGCCCCCAGTGCCGCAAGACGTTCCTGCAGCGCAGCTTCCGCCCCAACCTGCAGCTCGCCAACATGGTCCAGATCATCCGGCAGCTGCACCCACGGCCCCAGCGCCCCGCGGGGCCTGGGCCCGGCCCGGCGGCGGCGCCCGGGGGCCCCCCCGAGCTGTGCGAGAAGCACCAAGAGCCGCTGAAGCTTTTCTGCGAGGTGGACGAGGCGGCGATCTGCGTGGTGTGCCGGGAGGCCCGCGGGCACAAACACCACAGCGTGGTGCCCCTGGATGAGGTGGTGCAGGACTGCAAGGTGGGGGCAGCTCAGGGGGAGTTTGGGAGTTTTTGTGGGGTTGGGGACACGGGCGATCCACGGGGGACACGGAGGGTTCCGGGGGCAGCACTGGAAGGGTCCGGCCGGACCAGTTCGGTGACGGGAGGGGGGAAAAAAGGGGGATTTGGGACACTCTGGACACCCGAGTTTGGGAGGGGAAGGGCCAATTCCACCTTTTCTGGGAGGAAAACCAGCGAAAACGCTCCAGGAGGCAGGAAAAGGGGGTGGGTTGGGGATGGATGAGGTGTCTGGGGGTCTGTTCCCAGCCCAGATGTGGCATTGGGGAGGGAAAGAAGACGAGGGGGATTTGTGAGACCAGGATTCCCCGGATCTGGGGTGCCTGAGCTCTTTCCCCTTCCCTCAGAACAAGCTCCAGAGCCACCTGGAGCCGCTCCGGAAGCAGCTGGACGCGGTGCTGAAGCAGAAATCCAGTGAGGAAGAGAAAATCTCGGTGCTGAGGGTGAGAACCGGCTGATCTCGAGGCCTTTTCCCCATTTTCTCACTTCCCAACTTTTACTCCACCAAAACCAATCAGTCCCAGGATGCTAAAATCCTGTTTTCTCGGCCCGAGGGATGGCTGAGGGGGGAGGTGGAGGACAAAAAAACTCCCATCAACTCCAATTTGATGGAATAAAACTCCAGCCACTCCAATCTGATGGAATAAAGCTCCAACTAAACGCTAATTTGCTGGAATTCCATCCCCATGCTCCCTTTCCCTTTAATACTTTAAAAATCTGCTTTATCCAGGACAGAACTCCCTGGTAGCCACCCCATTCCTAACCAAAACTCCTTAAAACCTCCTCTTTTTTCCTCACTTTCTTTAACCCACCCCCTTCCCTGGCCCCTGCGGCGTTCTGCGACTGCGCTCGCAGCGTTCCCCGCGCAGATCCTGCGGTTCTTCCCGGCAGGAGCAGATGCAGGTGGAGATGCAGGAGCTGGAGGCGGATTTCGAGGTGCTGCACCGGTTCCTGGCGGGGGAGCAGGTGCTGCTGCTGCGGCAGCTGCAGGAGCGCCACGAGGCGCTGCTGGCGCGGCAGCGCCGGAACCTGGGAGCGCTGGAGGAGCGGAGCTCGGCCCTGCGCCGCCTCATCGCCGACGCCGAGGCCGCCGGCAGGCAGGACGGGCTGCAGCTGCTCAAGGTGGGGGAAAAACTGGGATTGGGGGATGGGATGGGCTCCAGCAGCTCCAGGTCACTGGAGCTTCGTCCACCCCGTTCTTCAGGGGAAAAGGGATCCCTGGGATTGGGGTTTTTTATTCCCTCCCCCTGGGCTCTAGCTTCTCAAGGTCTTCAAAGGCTCTTCCCCACTGGAATCCCAGGGGACCAGTCCAAGTCCTCATTAACTTTTTCCTCTTTTTTTTATCCCTGTTTTGCACCCGGCGGCTCCTCCCAGGACATCAAAGGCACCTTCATCAGGTCAGTCATTCCCAGAGCCTCCTCAGGGTTTTCTGGGAAAACCCACCCCAGGAGCTTCTCCAGGATGGGTCAGGCTAGTGGGAATTCCTGGTAGGGACAGGTGGGATTTTGGGGGTGATTTGGGATATCTGGGGGAAGAGGAAGGCTGGGAAGACACCTTGGAGCAGCTGAATTGCAATTTCCCCCTTTTCTTTTTCTCCCATTCCAGGTGTGAGAACATCAAATTCCAGGAACCCGAGATGGTGCCGGTGGATGTGGGGAAAAAGTTCCGGAATTGTTTCCTGCAGGATGTGGTGATGAGAAAGATGGAAAAGGTCTTCAGCAAAGTGCCCCAAGGTGGGGGTGGGGGAAAGGGAGAAAATTTGGGATTAAAGAAGTGAAAACTGGGGGGTTAAAGGAGTTGGAATTGGGGGTTGAAGGGGTAAAAATTAGTCATTTAAAGGAGTGAAAATTCTGGGGTTAAAGGGCTGGTGGGGTTAAAAGGCTGGAAATTGGGGGCTGAAGGGGTTAGAAATTGGAGGCTAAAGGGGTGAAAATTTGAAAGTTGAAGGAGTGGAAATTTGGGGTTAAAGGGATGGGAATTGAAGGTGAGAATTGGGATTAAAAGGTGGAAAATTGGGGGTTGAAGGAGTGGAAATTTGGTGTTAAAGGGCTGGAAATCGTTGCTCCAACCCCCCACGTGCCACAACTCCCCCTCCCAAACCCTTCAAACCCCCCTTCTCCAGACCCAATCCCCCAGAACCCCCCCCTAAGCCCCCTCCCAACCCCTGCAGCCGATGTGACCCTGGACCCCTCCACGGCCCACCCGCGGCTCAGCCTGTCCCTGGACCGGCGCAGCGTCCGATTGTCCGAGCGGCGCCAGGAGCCCGCGGGCAGCGCCCGGCGCTCGGACGGCGACCTGTGCGTGCTGGGAGCGCCCGGCTTCAGCGCCGGACGCCACTACTGGGAGGTGGAGGTGGGCGGCCGGCGCGGCTGGGCCGTGGGGGCCGCCCGCGAGACCACCCGGCACCGGCACAAGGGCGCGTCCGGCGGCTCCTCCCCGGCGCCCAAGCGGGAGATCTGGGCCGTGGGCACCAGCGGCAAGAAGTACCAGGCGCTGACGGCCACAGAGCAGACGGCGCTGGCGCCCGGGGAGCAGCCGCGGCGCTTCGGGGTCTACCTGGACTACGAGCGGGGCCAGCTGTGCTTCTACAACGCCGAGAGCATGAGCCACATCCACACCTTCCACATCTGCTGCCGCGAGCGCGTCTTCCCCTTCTTCCGCATCCTGGCCAAGGGCACCCGCATCAAGATCTGCACCTGACGGGCCCGGCTGCCCCCACGGGGTGCAGGCGAAGGGGGGGCTGCACTCAGCTTCTCGCACCTGCTTCGCTCATGAGGTTCCTCCTCTTCCTCCTCCTCCCCCTCCCGCTGCTGCTGCTCCACCTGCGCCAGGATCCAGTGCTGCCACCAGTGGAGCTGGGTCAGCTCGGGATGGGGAGGCCCCTTGGGAGTGGGTTTGGGGTTGGGATGGGGCAGGATCCACCTTGGAACTGAGGTTGGGTTGGGATGGGGCAGGATCGGCCCCTTTGGAGCCAGTTGAGTTGAATAGGGCAGGATCTGCCCCTTTGGAGGTGATTTTGGTTTGGAATTGGGGTGGATTCCCCTTGGATCTGGTTCCCAGTTCAGTTCCTGGTGCTGGGAGCTGCTTCCTCCCTCTCCCAGCCATGTTCCAGTTGAATTTTGGGCCCTTCCCGGACCCCCGGGAGTTTTTCTGCATTTGGGGCCAAATCCTCTGAGATTTCAAGCTCCCTCCTTTCCCAAAATCCGCATTTCTCAGTGCCTGGATTTTTTGGGATTCACCTGAGCCCTGCCAGCCCCAATGTTCCTGTTCTTCCCCTGCTGTTCTCCTGCTCCTCCCCTCCCTTTCCCTGCCATTTTTGGGGGAAAATCCTGGATTTTCCTCTCCCCTCTGGCACTTTACGGGGCCGGGAGGAGCCGCTTCCCCCCCGCAGCTCTGGAGCTCCCCGAGTTGGGGATATTTATTTTTCCCCCTTTTTATTTCCAGCCGGATCCTGTCCCACTCGGGAGCTCCCCCTGCCCTCCCCCTCACGTTTCCCTGGATTTTGGTGGATTTGGGAATTTCCTGTTGGCGTTACAGAGCTCGTTCGGGATATTTTTGGCTAAAATGAGAATTAAATGGAGATTTAGTTTTATGAAATGTCAATAATAAAGAATAAAGAAGTTGTATCCGAGGCTCCAGGTCATTGGATCCTGGGAAGAGCTATTTCCAGGATGAGTTTGGGGTAAATTACCCCAAAATCAGGGTCAGGGCCCCCCCAACATCACCAAAACCAAGTGTGGGTCCAATCCCAGCTCCTTAATCCTCGTTAATTAATTAAGAACGATCTGGAGCTGCATGTCCAGGTCCCAGCTCGCCCTTCTCTTCCGGAGTAACATCCAACAGCCAGGAGAAGGCACCAAAAACACCCCAAACTGGTAAAAAATGGCACTTTGGGCCAAATTGGAGCTGCTGTGTGGCGTATTCCTCCACATTCCGTATAACGAATATTCCAGAAATCCCCACAGCCTGGTGAGGTTTCTCATGTCTTACATTTAGCTGGTTTGGGGGTTTTTTTTGAATTTAGGGTTTTCGCAGCACAGGAGGGTGAGGAACACCCCGAATTCCCATCCCAATGACGTCAGCGGCGTTCTCGTCCTTCCCGAGGTCTTGGCCCCACAACCCTGGGTTTATCACAGCAGGTGACACGCGACGACCCCAGCTCCATAAAGCGCCATTTATTGGTATTTTGTTTTAAAAACGTGGGATTTGGGCTCAGCGGGTGCCAATGGTCACCTGCCACACCCGCACCAGGTTGTCGGTGTAGCCGGCAAACAGGGTCTGGGGACAAGGACAGGGGTCACTTGGGGGTCACCCAGGTGGCCCCCAGGTCAATCCAAACCTCCCAGCCCCAGGTGGGGGAAGGGCAGGAGGGACCACCAGGTCCTTCCCGGGGCAGCTCCAGCTGCAGGGTCCCCAAACCCCCCATCCCCAGGTCCCCCTGACCAAGTGAAGGGTTCCCAGGTGAGGGAAGGTCCCCTGCCCCAGTGAGGGTCCCCAGGGCCTCACCTGCCCATCGGCCGACCAGGCCAGGGACGTGCACTGGGGCGGCTCCGCTTTGCTGCTGGTGCTGATCACCTCCTGCTTTAGCTCGTCCACGATGATCTTCCCTTCCAGGTCCTGCAGGACCGGAGAGGTGAGGAATGACCCAAGTCCCACCTGAATCCCACCTGGATCCCACCTGAGCCCGGGGCTGGCTCAGAAACAGCCTCTGGGATTTCCCCATGGAGCGGTCGGAGGCATCTGAATGTTTCATCACAGCACGAGGGGGACCCGCCCCCCGTTCTCAGGGAGATCCCGGGGCAATCCCACAACCCCAGGGGTCATTCCCAGGAATTCCGTACCCAGATCTTGATGCTGGGCCCGGTGGCGGCGCAGAGCCAGTAGCGGTTGGGGCTGAAGCACAGGGCGTTGATGACATCCCCCCCGTCCAGCGTGTACAGGTGCTTGCCCTCGTTGAGGTCCCACAGCATGGCCTGCCCGTCCTGGGGACACCGTGGGGACACCGAGCTCCAGGAGGGCTCCGCAGGGGACACAGAGCTCCAGAACGGTCTCAAGGAGCTCAGGAACATCCCCAGGAACTTCACGAGGGCTCCAGGAGGGTCCCAAGGAGCTCAAGAGTGTCCCTGTGAACTCCAGGAGGGTCTGTGGGAGCTCCAGAAGATCTCAGGAGCATCCCCAAGAAGGTCCCAAGAACCTCCATGAAGATCCCGAGGACCTTCAGGAAGATTCCCAGGAGCTCAGGAACACCCCAGCACAATCCCCAGCAGCCCCAAGAGGTTCTCCTGGAGCGAGGCCTCCCCCCTCCCCACTCCAACCATGACCAATCCCAGGACCCCACAACAGGAACTGGGGCTGGGGTGCAGCCCTGGGGTGTCCCTGTGTCCCCCAGACCGTACCTTGCCCCCGGAGGCGCAGAGGGAGCCATCAGGGGACACGGTGACCGTGTTCAGGTACCCCGTGTGCCCAATGTGGTTCGTCTTCAGCTTGCAGTTGGCCAGGTTCCACACCTGGGGCGGGAGCAGCAGGATGAGCAGGGGCAGATCCCAGGATCCTGGGGAGAAAGCCCCCCAGGGGACCCCACGCTCACCTTAACCAGCTTGTCCCAGCCGCAGGACACGATGATGGGGTTGCTGCTGTTGGGGGAGAAGCGCACGCACGACACCCACTCCGAGTGGCTCTCGTCCTGCGGGGGAACGGCGCCGGTGGCAGGGCGGGAACGTGGCCAGAGCCCGCCCAGGGCTCCTCCAATCAACGGGATTGGGGACTGCCCGGGATTGGCCCCAAACCCACTGGGAATGGCCCAAAACCCAACAGGAATGACCCCAAACCCAATAGAATTGACCCCAAACCCACTGGGACTGGCCCCAACCCCCTGGGATCAGCCCGAAGCCCCCCCAGCTCACCTGCACGGTGTACTTGCAGACCCCCAGCGTGTTCCAGAGCTTGATGGTCTTGTCCCGGGAGCCGGACACGATCTGCCGGTTGTCCGAGGAGAAGGCAACGCTCAGCACGTCCTTGGTGTGGCCCACGAAGCGCCGCGTGGTCGTCCCACTGCGGGAACGGCAACGGGGTCAGCATTCCCAGCGGGAATGGGGGGAAAACCCCACAAACCAAGGGGGACCTCCAGGAGTGTGGGGGTAACCCAGAAACTAGGAGAAATATCCATACACTAGGAAAAATATCCAGGAACTGGGATGAAAAAAGAATAATTTACTCAGTGATTGGGAATCGGATCAAAGGGGTTTCAGGGAAGATGTGGGGATTGGGACAAGTTGGTTCCACAAATTCCAACCCTTTTCCAGCTGCACCCCCTGCAATGCAGCCCTGGGCACCCCAAAATCCAGCCTGACCCCTCCAGAGTTGCTTCCCCACGTCTCTCCCATCATCATTGCAGGACGTGTCGTCAGATCCTGCAGGATCGGCAGAATGTCGGGTGTAATCATCGGGAGAGGGACAGGGAGCAGCTCAAACACCCCACTCTCACCCAAAAATCCGGGATTTACCCAAATTCTGGGATGATCTGGCCCTGGTGAGATCCCAGGGCCACAAGCAGCTGTCCCAGACCTCCCAAACTTTCCGCCAGACCCCTCAAACTCACACAGTCAAATCCCAGAGCCGCAGGGAGCTGTCCCAGACCCCAAAACATCCCCCAAGCCCCTCCAAGGGCCCCCAAGCCCCCTCAAACTGACGTGGTGAGGTCCCAGAGGCGCAGGGTGCCATCCCAGGAGCCCGAGAGTGCAAACTGCCCGTCCGAGGAGATGACCACATCGCTGACGAAGTGTGAGTGGCCGCGCAGCGCCCGCTGAGGGATCCCGTAGTTGGTCTCATCACGGGTCAGCTTCCACATGATGATGGTCTTGTCTGTGGTGGGGACACACGAGGGTCACCCGAGGGACCTCCGGCCACCCCTGTCCAGCCCGGGAATGGGAGGACACAAATAAAGATAAATCCCAGCAAAGGCACGGGGAGATGCTGCTGCTTCTTCCTCGTCCTCATTCTGCTCCTGCTGCCCCAAATCCCTCCAGCGGAATTCTGGGGGGCTCACGGCCCCTCACCTAACGCAGTAAGGCCCCCCCCAGTTCTGTCAGTGGAGTCATCCAGACCCCCTGGAACCCCTGTGGGCTCCCCCAGACCCCCCGATAGGTTCCCCCAGACCCCCGCCCCCAATTTCCCCGATGGTCTCCCCCCCACCCCCTCCAGCCCTCCCCGATGGTCCCTCCCGGCGCGCACCGCGCGAGGCGGACAGGATCATGTCGGGGAACTGCGGGGTGGTGGCGATCTGGGTCACCCAGCCGTTGTGGCCCTTCAGGGTCCCGCGCAGGGTCATCTGCTCCGTCATGGCGGCGGCGGGCGGCGGCGGGGCCTGGCGGGGGCGGCGGGATGGCGGCGGATGCGCGGTGGCCTCAGCCCAGACCCGTCCGTCCCCTCAGGCCGGCGCGGGCAAAGAGAGGCGGTGCCGCTTCCGGCGGAACGGGAAGTGACGTCCCGCCGTACGGAAACATGGCGGCGTGCGTGGGCAACATGGTGGCGCCCAGTTGTGTTGTACGGAAAAGGAGAGAATTTGGGGAGGACCTCCCGGAGGATCCCAATATCCCCCAACAAAGGGTCTCAGTACCCTCCCTCCCACGGATCGCCGTATTTCCCCAGAGGATCCCAACATCCCACCACAAAAGATCACATTTGGGGAATTTGAATTTGGGGAGGACCTCCCGGAGGATCCCAATATCCCCCCTGAAGAATCCCAATATCCCCCTAGGGGACCCCAATCCCTCTGTGGCTGGAGAGTGGCCTGGGCTGACCCTTGCTCCTGCTCCCAGCCCGAGGATCCCATTCCCTCCATGGCCATTTCGGGATCCTCCTCCCCAGCTAAATTTAGGATCGGGATCGGTTCCAGCTCAGCTGTCGCAGCTCCTCCACAGGCTCCAGGACCCTCATCCCGGCTAAAACCCCCCTTCCCACCCCAAAACCAACACCAGGGGAGCAGCCACGGGGCTGGTGAGTCCTTTCCCCATTCCAGGGGCTCTGGAGAGGCCAGGAAGGCAGATTTGGGGAGATTCCTGGGAATGGGAATTTCAGAGGTGCCTTTGGAATGTGGTGGGAACACGATCTGGCCCCAGCAATGAAGGGCCTTTAGTGCCTCCAAACATTCTATTTATTATCCCTGTTTTACTGCCCGAGGATCCCGAAAAACAGGGGAAGGGTTAAAAGAATGGATCCTGTTGATTCACTAGTTCATAATTAAATGTCAATATTGCTAATTAATTAATAATTCCATGTGGGAAGAGTTGGTGCCGCCTCCCTCGCTCCGTGTCTCTGTTTCTTCCTAAATCCCTGTTTTCATCCTGGCGTTTCTCTGTTTATATTGGTGGAGCAGCATTCCCAGATTTCTGGATATTCAGCTCCTCAGGGAGTTTGGGGATCGTGAGCACAAAAATGGGCACGAAAACGTCATTTTCATGATTTTCCCATCCAACAGGAGCAGTTTGGGAAGGGAAATTCCCTCATGGAATCTCTGTCCTTGCCGGGTTGTCCATAAGGACACAAAATCCACATCCCTTCCTCCACCAAATCCCTAATTTTGGTTCAATTGAGCTTCAGGATGGGACACGGGAGGTGGGTTTGTCGCCCCTCATCCCAAAACCTCCCCGGGAATGGGAAATTCCCGACCTGAAAATGGGGAAATCGTGGAAACCTGGGAAAACCGCCTTCCTTGCCCTCACTCCCCTGGGCTGAAATATTCCCCATGTTTCCACATCTTCCTGGAAAACACATCCATGACCCAATTCTTCCCTTTTTCCCCCCAGGCCGACGGAGCGCCCGGAGCCAATTCTGGCTGGGAACAACGCCATGATGGAGCCGGGTGGGTGAAAATGGATTTTTTTGAGGATCAGATACCAAATTCCAGTTCGTTTGGCCCCAAAATCCTGGTCTTGTATTCCCAGGGGTGCCTCGGCCGCCCCCCACCCCACTTTTGTGTGGATTTTCTCAGATTTCCACACCTAAATTCCCTGTTTTGATGTTCTTGGCCTTCCCGGAGTCGGGCTCATCCCAGAATATCCACATTTAATTTAACTGGACTTTAATTCCCCGAGTTCCTCCTCTGGGAATGCCCCAGACTGACCTCATTGATCCCTTTTTTTTCTCTTTTCCAGGGGAAAACACGGCTCTGGGTGAGTGATTTTCCTCCTTCCACCACTGGAATGTTCCAGACCACATTCAATCAACCCAGATCCAGCTCAGTTATGGAATTATGGGATGGATTTGGTTGGGAAAGACCTTTAAGATTGTTAAATCCAGGGAAAAAACCCAAATTAATGCTTTTTAAAGACAGTTCTGAGGGTGAAAACCAAAAGAAAAACCACCCAGGAGGGGCCGCTGGGGGGTGAATTCCTGGAATGATGGAATTATTCCACTTGGGAAGGACCTTGGAAATCATCAAATCCAGCTTTAAACCCTCTTTTTGTCTCTTTTCCAGATGAATGGGACACACAAATCCGTGAGTGGAATTTTTTATTCCCCCCTCTTGTCCCAAGAAAGCCTCAATTCCAAAGGTTTTGATGGAGTTTTGTTGGACTTTAAGGGAAATTACCGGAGGAATTTGGTGAGTGCTTCACCCCGACCCAGCAGCAGCCACTGATGGAGCCATAAAATTTTATATTTTTATATAAATTTTATTTCATTATTTTTTTTCTCCTAAAGAAAGTGACACTGAACTGGGTAAGTGGAGTTGTGCCGAGTTGTTTTGGGGTTACTTGGGAGGTTTTTGCTCCACTGAACGTAAAAATAGTTCCCAGATGTTGGATTTGAAACCAGGAATGAGCCCCCGGAGCAAGAAATTTATCCCCAGATATCAAATTTATATCAAATGTGTAAACTTGTACACAAAAATATCAATTTCTACCCAAATCTATAAATTTGCACTCCAATCTCCAATTTCTGTCTCTCTTTGGTTTCAGAGGAATGTGACACGGAGAATGGTGAGTTCCAAATCCCTAAATAATGGAAAAATTGTTTTTATTAACATGCAAATTCTCCTAAATAAGGAAGTTATTGTTATTAAAAATCCAAATAATGGAAGATGAAGGTCTTAAAAACCCCCAGACTCACTGGAAAAGTGATCAATAGGATCAATAAATTGGGATAAATCTAATAAATCCAGCCAGGAGAGATTATTCCCTAATTATTTCCTAATATTGGGACTAAAATAATTACCTGGAGGGAGGAGAAGGAAATTAAACCCATTTTTCCTCCCTTTCTCCTTTAATTTTAGGGTTGAAACTGTGGCAGTTGGGGAGTGTTGGGTTTTGTCTCCATCAAATTCCCCCAGCAGGGAAATTCTCAATCCCAAATTTCTCTGTTTCAGGTGAACTCGCAGCCGAAATTGGTGAGTCCCAAACTGGATTTTCCCCGGTCCCTTTGTGTCATGCTTTAACCAATTTCCTGGGATTTATACCCATTGCTTGGCCTGATTAAAAGAAAAAAAAGGAGAAATGTTATTTTTGAATCATAATAATTAACATTAAAAATACCTAAACCCAGGGAATCTGGGGCTGGGACAGTGGCAGAACTCCTGATCCGAAGCTGTGTCGGGGCACGGGGCTGAATCCTGCTCCAAATGCCTCCGTTTTGCCCCAAATCCTGACATTTTACCCCAGAATTCCCTTTTCCAGCCCCGATGGTCCCATTTTCCCCACAGACAAGGGGCAGTTGGGGGCAGGCTGGGTTGAATTCCCAAGGAAATCCCGGGTTTATTCTCCTCTTCCCTCCCTGTTCTTCCCAGAGCACCTGACGGCCGCGCTCGGTGAGTGCTTGGACTTTCCCTTTTCCCCATCTTTTCCCCTTTTCCCCCTTTATTTCCCCTTTCATTGATTCCCTTTCCCTTTTCCCTCTCTGCCCTTCCCCAGAGGAGCGGGACAGGAGGATCAGTGAGTGCCTTTTCCCTTTTCCTGATGGAATTACCACCCCTGGATCTGCTTTTTCAGTAATTTTGGGATCCCTGGGTGGTTTTGGGGTTGCGCCAACCTAAAGACTTCGGGATTTTGGGGCGCCTTTTCCTCGCTCCCGTCGGTGCCGGGGATGGATCCAGACCTGGAAAAGCTCCAGATAATGTGAATTTTCATTTTTTTGGTTTCAGGCAAACTGACCTCGGACCTGGGTAAGGAATTTCATGGATTAAAATGGAAGATTTGGCCTTAAAATGAAAGATTTGGCTTTAACAATGACCAATTTCTCCCTAAAATTAACAGTTGGGGTGTTCAATTGGAAATTTTCTCCTCCAAGTTAGTTTAAAATGGGAATTTTGGCCTTGAAGTGAAAATTTAGGCCTTGATCATGCAAATTATGGTTGTAAAAAATTAAAATTAGAACATTTTGTGCATTTTAAGGTGGTTTTAAGGCGATTTTTTTCCTTAATAAACCAAATTTTTAGGATTGTAGAGGGGGATGCTTCTGTGGAATAAAAATTCCCTCAAATTGGAGGTTCTGGGGTAGGAGGAGCCATTTTGGGACTTTTTGATATTTATTATTTCCTGGGTTTTCAGGTGAATTGGGGCTGGGTTTTTATTTTATTTCCTGTTTTTAGGTGAATCCAATGCCAAACTCAGTAAGTCCAACCCCCCCCCCCCAGATGATTTCAATAGAAAATCCTCATTTTAAAGGAATTTTGGGGGGAAATATCCCCATTCCTGGTCCGGGCGCTCTGGGACCACAATGGAACTGACCCAGAAATGAAGGAATTGTTTCATAATTCTCATTTTCTTGCTTTTTTCCCCTCTTCTCCTCTTCTTCCCAGAGGAACGCGACCGGAAAATCAGTGAGTGCCATTTTTCCTGCTGGTTTTGGGGTAAAACCCCCTTGTTTTAGGGCAAGACAGATCCTCCTTGATCCCGTCCTGGGAAAAAACTGGAAATAAGTCCATTTTCCCCCAGTTTTCACCCAAATTTGTGCGATTCCCTCGGAGAAAAATCCCAAGTAACCACAAATCTGGTTTTTCCTCCACAGCCAAGCTCGCCGCTGAAATCCGTGAGTCCCGCTCCTCATTTTCCACCTCATTTGATGATTTTGGGCTTAAACTCCTCATTTCTGGGTCAATTCTGTTGCTTTTCCTGGATTAATCCCTCTTTTCCCTCATCCCACAGGAAGACTCACGGCGCTGCTGGGTATGGACATCTTTAATTAACATTTTTGGGAGGGTTTACGGCTGTTTTATTAATTAGTGCTGTGGCTTAATAAAGTTAGAAATATTATTTATTACAAATAAAAGTAGAAATGGAAAATCTGGTAAATTGGGAATGTTGGAAAATGCAGGAAAATGGCAAATATTAATTGGGAAAATTTGGAATATAAACCAAGACAAAATGAGAAATTTCATTTCTTAGGGATGAAACGATGAATAAAAGCAGCAGGAAATTGGAAATCTCCTTTATTGGAAAGAAAATTCAGAATGAGGGAAATTCTTGGAGCTTTTTGGCTTTGGTTTTATCCTCGGGGAGGGAGGAGGTAAAAAACAACCCCAAAATGCTGATTTTTGGTGCTTTTCCCTCCCTCTCCTGCAGCTGAGCGCGACTCCGGGCTCCGTAAGTGCCGGAATTCCCAAATTCCTCAGAATTTCATCCCCCTGCAGCTACCGGGCCCCAATCCCTCTTTTTTCACCCCAAATTTTGGGAGTCCCACCCCTGACACAGCTCCAAATGGGAGATTTGCTGGGATTGGAGGGTTCCCCCCAGTTAGAACCCATTAATATTAATAATAAACTAATACACAATAACATCACCCCAATAATGAATTCATATTTAATAAGAATCTAATTAATAGCAATTTAATCATTACTATTTTGGTTGCATGAATAATATTTTGACCGTGTTAATTATGAAAATTCATTGTATCCACACTTAAAATTTAATATATTCATTCTTAGTGAATATTTCTGGTAAAAATCAGTTCTATTAGTGACTAAAACTGATCATGTTAATTACTAAAACCGATTCTATTGATGACTAAAATTGATTATATTGATCACTATATTTCAATTATGGTTGGACTCTATTACTGGAGTTTATTCACTTTATTTCTCTGTCTTTAGGGAAGCTCCGAGCAGAGCTCGGTGAGTGCTGGGGAAAAGGGGGAAGAGGAGCCAGAACACAGATTTTTAGTGGTTTTAATTTTGTGTTTCCTTCAGCCAAGTGCGACGCCACCATCCGTGAGTTTGACTCCCACCCCAGCACCGTGGGAACGCTGGAATCCCCGAATTCCACCGAACTGGGGGAGAGAACCCCCGGCATTGCGGGGCTGGGGGGGCTGAGCCTGAGTCTGGGGGGGAAAAGGGAAAAGGAACGGGAGGAAAACCCCATGGGAGGAGCTGGGAGGGGGGAAAATCCATCGGGGAATTAATGGGATTTGCTGGTTCCAGGAATCTTCACGGTGGAGCTCGGTGAGTCCCCTCCTGCCTCTGCCCCTCATTAATTCCATCGCTCATTAATTCATCCAAAATAACCCCAAATCCGGATCTTTTCCCGTCGTTTCCAGGCGAGCGACACACGAAAATCGGTGAGTTTGGGGCAGTTTCCACCCCAGAAAATCCTGGGGTGAACTTTGGGGGAGAAAATCCCCAATTCCCCCTCACTGGGGCTGCGGGAAAAGTGAAAATTTGGTCTCAAAATTCCCTTTTTTCCTTGTTTTTCAGGGGAACTCACAGCCGATGTGGGTGAGTTGATCCCGTTAATCTTCAGTTTGGGTGGAAATTGGGTAAAAAATTGGCATTGAGGATTATTACTGTTGTTATTATTATTATTATTATTACTATTATCATTATCAATTTTCCCCTGTTTTTGTTTCCAGAGGTCTTCAATAAAAAGCTCCGTAAGTGCCTGAATTTTTAATTTCCAGGATGAAATAATTTTTAACAGTTATGGAATAATTCATTGACAATTCCACCCTATTCTGAACCAACTTTGGAAATTCTCATTCTCCCTCTTTTCTCCCTCTTCTCTCCCTCCCAGAGCAACACGAGGCAGAACTGGGTGAGGAATTTTCCATCCTTTTTTGGGGCATTTTCCAAGAAAATCTGGTGGGTTTCAGGGGGAAATCTGGATTTTCATTGAGTCTAGAAGTGCAGATGCAAAAACTGAAATAAATATGGATTTAAAAAATGCATCATTAAGATAAAAATATAAACATCGCTTTTAATATTCAGGAATAATAATAATTATCCCTATTTTTGTTCATTTAGAGGCCCGGGACACCCAGATCCGTGAGTACTCGGGACCAGCTCCAGGGATTTTTAGGGATGAAGGAAGCAGAAAGAATTTCTAGAATTTTTGAATTTTTTTTTTTAGAATTATTTCAATTTTGGACGTTTTTAAATAATTATTTATTTTAATCCTTTTATTCCTTTAGGGGAAAATGAGGCTGAGATCAGTAAGTCAGAGATTTATATTTATATTTATACTTGTATTTATACTTATATTTATATCCATATCTATATCTATACTTATATTTATGTTCTATAACTATAAAACCAGTTTATATTTATAAATCTATAATGACTAAAATCATTTATACATTGAATTGTATCAATAAATTTGGTGTCATTAGTTTTAATTAGTTTCTCTCTGCTTCCCCCAGGGCACCTGAAGGAGCTGCTGGGTGAGTGCCAATTAATTAAGGTGCAGAGAAATTATAATTAAGAGGGAATTTGGGGGAAAATATCAGCAAAATCCCTGGAGGCGGGAGGAAAATCTTGGAGGAAAAATGGAAATAATGGGGAATAATGGAGAAAAATGTTAATACTATGGTAATAATGGGAAATAGTGAGTAATAATAATTAATAATGTGTTGAAAACATGGCAATAATTTCCATTTTTGTGTGCAGAGGAGAAGGAATTGGAAGCACGTAAGTTTTGGAAAATGGGAATTCTCTCCCCAAAATATGTCTGATTTAATTAGTAATTAACATGCCCCCCTTTTAAGGGTCTCAAACCCCATTTTTTAGGTCCAAATCCCAATTTTTAGGCCTCAAAAACCCAATCTTTGAGGCCTAAATTTTTGAGGTCTTATTCTTGAGGCCAATTTAAAGGTCCCAAACCCCATTTTTGGGCCCCAAACTCTCATTTTGGGGCACAAGCCTCCATCTCTAAACAGAAAATTTACCCGATTTTGGAGTTTCCCCCTCATAAATATCCTGGATTAAAAAATAAAAATAGAGATTTTTGGAGTTAGGGGGGGTGTAACTGTTTTGTTTTTTTTTTATTTCCCTGACTCTAAAATTGCAGGAAATCAGGGTTTATCCCCTTTTTAATCCTTCTTCTGCTTTATTTTCAGGAGAACAGGACTCTGTTATCAGTAAGTGCCGTTGGATTTTGGGAGCAATCCCTGGGGATTTGGGAATTCACACCCATGATGTCCCTGCTGCCACTTTGGCTCAGAATTTTGGCCCAAAAAAGTCCCAAAATTAATTAAATTATGTTTAAAAAATGGAATTGAGAGGCATAAAGTCTCTGCCGAACTCAGGGGATTTTGTATTCTTGGGAAGGGAAAACATGGATCCAAAATAATTTTATTTTCCTTTTTTTAAGGAAAACTTAGGGAGGAGCTTGGTGAGTGGCTTTTATTCTGTTTCCAAAAAGAATTTGGGATTTTGGGGTTTTTTTAGGGTTTTTTTCATAATTGGATTTGGGAGTATGGGATTGGAGATTACAGTGGGAGTGAATTAAAAAGGAAATAATTGAAAGCAGCAGGAATTCCCAGGAAAAAATTAACAGGGCAATAGGGAGAATCCTGAAAAAAGATGGGGACAGGGAAGGAGAATTTGTGTTTCACCTTTTCCTCTTTTTTTGCAGAGGCACTGAAGGAGGGTGAAGTTGGTACGTGAGATTGTCCTGCCGTTCTCCGGGACTTGGGGAATTTCCAGGGAGTTTGGAATGATGGAATTTAGAGCAGTTGTGTTAATACAATTAATGTTATTTCTATTTTTTTGGTTTTGACTTTTTAACCGTTATTTTTATACCTGTGTGGATTTCATTTTAATTTCTAACCACCACAGTTCCCTATTTTTTAACTCTTTTCAGGTGAACTCCCTGAGGAAATGGAAGAAGAACCGGAAGAGGAGGAAGAGGAGGAAGAGGAAGAGGAGGAAGAGGAGGAAGAAGAGGAAGAGGAGGAAGAGGAAAAAGAAGAAAAAGAGGAAAAAGAGGAAGAAGAGGAAAAGGAACCAGTAGAACTGGGAGAACTGGGTGAGTCGTTCTCTTTTCCAGCACCAAATCCACACTTTTTTTCCCCATTTTCCTGCTGAACTTGGGCTGTTTCCCCAACAAATCAGTGGAAAAAATGTCACCAAAATTCCCTTCTGAAAATTCCCAAATACCTCCATTTTCCAGCGTGGCCAGAAGCTGCTTTTTCCCTTTCTCCCCAGTTTTAAGGTTGAAATGGGGGAGTTTGGGTATTTGATGGTGAAGAAGGGAGGGGAGGAGGAAAATCTGGGGAATCACCAGATCCCAATGGAAATTCCTGTTTTTCTCCTCTTTCCAGGCAAAGTCATGGAAGATCCTGGTATGGAATTATTGAATTTTCCTTTTAAACCCCTTAAAAAACCCCTTTTTTGAGCATTTTCTGAGTTTTTTCATGGCCAGAAACTAATCTTAAAAGTGAATCGTAATAATAGTAGTAGTAGTAATAATAACAATAACAATAAAAACCAGCATCATGTCCAATAATTTTAAATAATTTTAAACTATTTTAACTTTGTTTTTTCCTTCCCTGTTTCCAGGGGAAGTCGACAAAAACCTTGGTGGGTTCATTTCCCATTTCTGGGGTGGAGCTGGAAGGAAAAATATCCCAAATTAACCCCATTTCCCTTTGGTTTCCCAGAGGAGCTCAGGGCGGCGCTGGGTGAGTCCAGAATTCCCAAATCCCGGGGTGGGAGGAGCAGGGCCGGATTTGGATTTAAAATTAGGGGGTTTTTTAAAATTGAAATTTGAGATTTTGGAATTAAAATCAGAGTTTTTGATTAAAAGTTAAAGATTTTGATTTAAAATTTGGGATTTTCAATTAAAATTCAAGGTGTGGATACAAAACTTGGGATTTGGATTCAAAACTAAGGCTGTTGGTTTGAAATCTGAGATTTTCATTTAAAATAAAGGATTTGGTTCTGACTCTAATCCCGGGATTCCCCCCCCAGGATGCGGGAACCAGCAGAGGGGATTTCTTCTGCGATAATTTGAATTTTCCTGCTTTTCTTTCCCATCCCAGGAGATCGAGACACCAGGATCGGTGCGTGTGTCCCCTCCCCCACCCTGAAATTCCACAAATTTGGGAATTTTGGTTCATTCTGGTCATGAGCCCCATGAAACTGAGGAGTTTTGGGTTTTTCCCTTCCCAGCGGAGCTGTCGGAGGCGCTCGGTGAGGGAAATTCAGGAAAAATGGGTCATAACACATTTAAGATATTATTTATTATAAATAATAACACATTTGTTGTGTTCTAATGGTTGTATTTACTGTAGCTTATAAATACAAAATCTGTCATTTTTGTGTTTTATTATCGATTTTATTCAAATACTATAGTTTGTTTATGTTCATGTTTTCTAAATTTTATTTAGATATTGGTATATATTTTATTGGTATTTGATGTGTGATAATGTTTTAAATACTGCAACTGTAACATTATCCTGGGTTTTGTCCAATTTTCCACAGAACAACGGGACAGACAAATGGGTGAGTGTCCAGTTCCTCCCAGAATGGGAATTTCTGTCAGATCCATGTGGCCCCTCATGGAAGTTCTCCCTTTTCCTCCTTTTCCAGCGGAGCTTAACGCGGAGCTCGGTGAGTCCTGGGGCTGCTGGGGGAAAACTCTTCTATTTCATTAATTGCAGAAATTAATTATACAGACAAGCATTTTTATCCTTAATTTCTTCATTAATTCATGTTTATTTTCTCCTTTCAGAGGAATCCCGAATAAGGATCTGTGAGTGTCCTGTCCTGGGGCTGGTTTGATTCTATTTTAATCTATTTTATTCTATTTTTTTTTTTTTAATTTTATTTTTTCAATTTTATTGGGTTTTATTCTATTTTACTTTTTAAATTCTACTTTATCCCCTCTTATTTCCAATATTTGACGATTTCCTGCTCTCCCTGGCAGGGTGGTGCCTCGAGGAGCACCGTGAGTGTTTTCCCCTCCTTCCCTCCCTCCCTTCCCAACCTTTGGCTCCCACTCAGAGCCGTCACCGAGGATTCCTATATTAATTGTGTGCTTTTAGGGAAAGAGGAAGAAAAAGTGGGTGAGTCTTTATGGGAAAGATGGATGGAAAGGGGCAGAACTGGGGACTTTTGCCTGGTTTCATCTTCTTTTATCCCCTTTTACCCCTCTTTTCCCCTCTTTCCTCCTTTCTCTCTTTCTTTTTCCCCCCTCTTTTCCTGACGTTTTTCCTCCCTCTTCCTCCCCTCCTTTCCCCTCTTTCTTCTCCTTTTCCCCCCTTTCCCTTCTCCCCCTTTCCCCCCTTTCCCCACTTCCCCTTTCCTCTTTCCTTCTCTCCTTTCCCCCCTCCTTCCTCCCCTCCTTCCCCCCCTTTTTCCCACCCTCCTTCCCCTCCTTTTCCCCCTTTTCCTCCCCTTTCCCCACCCCAATGCCCGCAATTCCCAGCCCGGGTCACCCTGGACCCGCTCACGTCCCACCCTCGCCTGGTGCTGTCCCCGGACGGGCTCGGGGCGCGCTGGGCCTACGGCGGCCCCGAGCCCCCGGCGGGCCCCGAGCGCTTCACGGCCGCGCCCTGCGCGCTGGGCACCCCCGGCTTCACCTCGGGCCGCCACACCTGGACCGTGGACGTGGCCGAGGGGCCGTTCTGCGCCGTGGGGGTCAGCCGGGAGTCGGTGCCGCGGCAGGGCCCGGCCGTGGCCTTCGGGCCCGGGGACGGCGTCTGGGCCCTGCAGCGCTGGGGAGGCCTGGGCCGCGCCCTCACGAGCCCCCCGACGCCGCTGCCGCTGCTGCGCGTCCCCCGCCGCCTGCGCGTGGCCCTGGACTACGACGGCGGCCGCGTGGCCTTCTTCGACGGGGACAGCCGCAGCCCGACCCCCCTGTTCGCCTTCCCGGCCACCGCCTTCGCCGGGGAGCGCGTCCGGCCCTGGTTCTGGCTGGAGCTGGGAGAGATTTCCATCGTCCAGTGATGCCGTGGAATCCAGAACCCTTCACAGGAGAGCACCTGCAGCCCTGGTCCTGGCTGGAGCTGCAGGCGATTTCCGTTGTCCAGTGATCCCGGCATTCCCTTGACCAGTGATCCCAGAATCCCGCATCCAGTGATCCTGGGATCCTGAGCCGGGGAGTGTCCAGCCCTGGTCCTGGCTGGAGATGGGGGTCATCTCCATCGTCCAGTGATTCCATGGAATTCCTGAGCCAGGGAGCACATCCTGGGTTCTGGGTTCTGATTCTGCGGGAGCTGGGCTCCCTCTCCCTCATCCAGTGACCCTGGAATTCAGGGAATTCTGCCCAGGGATGGAGAGCTCAGGGAGGAGCAGGTGGTTGGAGGGGTAGGAGGAGGCCCTGACCTTGATCCGGACACCAATGGCACAAACTGGGATGGACACTGGGATGGGAACGCTTTGGGAAAGAGGGAGAATGGGATGGGAATGCTCTGGGAAGGAGGGGGAATGGGGTGGGAATGCTCTGGGAAGGAGGGAGACCAGAACATAGACCAGGATGGGAATGCTGTTGGGAAGGACTCAGACTGGGGCAGGAATGTTCTCGGGAATGCTCTCGGGAAGAGCAGAGGAGGGGACAGGAATGCCAGAGCTCCACGGTCACTGCACCAGGGGATCCCAGTGAGAAACTGGGAGCTCTAATACTGGGATTTGTGGAGGATTGAGCCAAGCATGGGTGGGATCAGGGCTGCTCTGGATGGACACCGTGATCCCCACCTTCCCAGCGCTTCCAGGGATCCCTGCTGAATCCGTGGTCATTCCCTGCTGAATCCCTCATCATTCCCTCCCTGCTCATCCCTGGCCACCAGCAAAGCCGGAACTGGTGTCCCGTGTCCGCCCAGGGGGTGACCACGGGATCCTCCCCCAAAAATAAACTCTGCAAAACTCTCTGGGACTTGGATTCCCTTTTCCAGCTGGTTTGATGTGAAACCTGGGGAATTTGGGGCCGGAAGGGACCCTACCCAAAATACGGGAGTCAGGGGGGCTGAGGAGGAGCGGGGGGACCCTTGCCCTCTCCCATCCCCCTTTGCTCCCCCACTGATGAATTCGCCCAAATTCCCAAATTTTGGGTCGGATGCCGGGGCACTGCCCCGCCCCCTCCAGGGTAGCGTGGCCGAGCGGTCCAAGGCGCTGGATTAAGGCTCCAGTCCCTGCGGGGGCGTGGGTTCGAATCCCACCGCTGCCATTCAAATTTTGGGAGCAGCTGGAGCGCGTACGAGGGGGCACCACACCTGGAGGAGCTCTCCTCCCGTATTTTTGGGATTCCCCAGGAACGGAACCAGGGGGGAACTGGGCTCGGCATCATCACAATGGGCGAATTTCACCCCAATCCCACCTTCCCAACCCCTCCCCACCCCGGGGTCCCTCTGAAGCCCCCCAGGATGGGCTCCTGGGGAAGGGGAGCTTGTCCCCATGGGGGTCCCACATTCCCATCCCAACCGTGAGCCATCAAGTCACAACCCCACTTTCCCAAAATCCCAATTCTGCTTTATTTCACCTCATTTTGGAGCAGGGGAAATTGGGGAAGGAAACGCGGGTTTGGGACACGCCATATCCATAAAAACACAATCCAGATGGAGTGACCCTCAGGGGAACAGAGACTCCCCCCGGCTCCGGCACCTCCACTTTGGATACTGGAATGGTTGTGGTGGTGGGAAGGTAAAAAAAGGCTTTTTCGCCTCTAAAAGAGGAGTTGGATGTACAGGAGCATCTCCAGCCCCAGGACGGGCACCGAATTTCCATCAATCCCTGAGGCGGGCACCCAAATTTTTCCATCAATCCCTGAGGTGGGCACCCAAATTCCATCCGTCGATCCCTGAGGCGGGCACCCAAATTCTTCCATCAATCCCTGAGGTGGGCACCCAGGATTTGTCCATCAGTCCCTGAGGCAGGCACCGAAATCCGAACGATCCCTGGGGCTCGGCACCCAACATCCAGGGCTGGGCCCCACCCGGCGGCGCCGGGAATGTCCGGTCAGGGCCGCGGCCCCTCGGGCAGCTCTTTGCGCAGGTGGGTCCGGAGGTGCTTCATGAGGGACGATCTGGACATGAAGCTCTTGGCGCAGTGGGAGCAGGGGTACGGCTTCTCGCCGGTGTGGATGCGCCGGTGGATGACGAGGCTGGAGCTGGCGCGGAAGCTCTTCCCACACTCGGTGCAGCCGTACGGCTTCTCCCCGGTGTGGATGCGCCGGTGCCGGCGCAGCGCGGCCCCGTCCCGGAACGCCTTCCCGCAGTCCTCGCACGCGTGGCGGTGACACCTGAGGGGCCGCAGCGGAGCCGGGGGGGCGGCCGGGACCTCGGGGCTGTCCCCGAGGGGCCGCAGCGGAGCCGGGGGGGCGGCCGGGACCCCCGAGCCGCGCTCGGGGCTGTCCCCGAGGGGCCGCCGGCGGTGCGGGCAGGGCGCGGCCGCTCCGCTGTCGCCGCACTCGGGGCACGGCGCGGCTCCCGCGGCTCCCGCGGCCCCGTCCCGGTGGGATTTGCGGTGCTTGCTGAGCGATTTGACGGCCATGAAGCCCTTGCCGCAGTCGGGGCACTCGTAGGGCCGCTCCCCGGTGTGGATGCGCCGGTGCGTGACCAGCGCGGGATGCGACGAGAGGCTCTTGCCGCAGTCGGTGCAGATGAAGCCGCCGGCGCTGTGCTGCGACTGCCGGTGCTTGCTGAGTGACTTGGTGGCCATGAAGCTCTTCCCGCAGTCCGGGCAGGCGAACGGGCGCTCCCCGGTGTGGATGCGCCGGTGGGTGACCAGCGACGCCTTGGACATGAGGGTCTTGCCGCAGTCCGGGCAGCTCAGGGCCCCGTCCAGGTGGACGCGCCGGTGCTTCTGCAGCGAGCGGGCAGACGCGAAGCGCTTGGGGCAGGAGCGGCACTTGTGGGGCCGGGGCTGGCACGGCGTGCCCAGGTGCTCCCGCAGCGCGGCCCCGCACGGGAAGGCGCTGCGGCAGCGGAAGCAGCTGAAGGGGGCCCCGCCCGGGTGGGCGCGCAGGTGGCGGCTCAGGGACGAGTCCGAGGTGAAGCTTTTCCCGCAGAGCTCGCAGGTGGGGCGGACCGGGTCCGGGGGGTCCCGCCGGGGCGTCCCCCGAGGGTCCTCGGCATCCTCGAAGCCGTCGCGGGAGCTCTCGGCCTCGGCAGCGCTCGGCCACCCGTCGTCTGCAGGGCGATGGGGGAGAAAATGGGGGGGGAAAGGGGGAAGAAATGGGAGGAAAAGGGGGTTTGTGTCTAGAGCTGGCTGGGAACGGGGGTCAGGAGGGAAGCGCCGTGAAAAGGCGTTTGGTCAGCCCAAAAAAGGGCTTGAAACGCTCAAAAAAGGGGTTGAAGTGCCCCAAAGGAAGAGCAGAATCACTCCCAGAAAAGGGTTAAAGTGCCACAGAACGCTCGAGAAGGGGTTGAAATGCCCCAAAAAGCGGCTGAAGTGTCCCGAAAGGGATTGAATCACCTCAGAAAAAGGGCTGAACCACCCCAAAAAGGGGTCGAGGTGCCCGAGAAGGGGTTGAAACGCTCTAAAGGGGTGGAAACATCCCCAGAAGGGATCGAATCACCCCGAAAAACGGGTTGAGGAGCCCAGCAAAGGACTGAATCACCCCAAAAAGGGGTTGCCTTCACCCCCCCAGCCCACAGTCACACCAGTTGCCATCCCCTCCAGTCACACCAGTTCCCCCCAGTTCCCCAGTGCCCTCTAGTCCCTCCCAGTGTCCCCAATTCCCTGATACCCCCAGGCCCCCCAGTGCCTCCCCGTCCCTCACCTGAGGCGCCGGAGCCCCCCCAGGCCCCCCAGAGCCGCAGGAGGGGCCTCGCCCGCTCTTCCTCCTCCTCCTCCTCTTCCTCCTCCTCGTCCTGGCCGGGACCCCCCCAAACGCCCCCCGGGGGGGCCCAGTCGGGGGCTCCTGCGGGGGAGCGGGGAAAGCGGGGGGGTCAGCGGAGCCCCCCAGAGCCCCCGCGGGGTGGAACCCCGTGGGACAGGGGAGATCCCCGGGGGGGAGATCTGGGGACGTTTTGGGTGAGATTTTGAGGGTGTGATGGGGGGCGGGGGGGCGGAATTTAGGGGTAAAGGGGAATAGAGGCATGGGGGGATTTTTGGGGGGGGTCCCAACCTTCCGGGGAGCCGGGGGGGCGCTCGGTGGTGACCGTGACCTCCTGGAGCACCTCGGGCACCTGGGGAGGGCGGGGGGGGGGGAAATTGAAAAAAGGAGCAAAAGACCCAAAATTTAAAGGAAAAAAGAAAAAACGGCAACCAAAAAGCATCCAAAACCCCGAAATTTAAAAGAGAAGAAAATAAAGAGCGGAGGTAGAAATAAATGTTGAAAGACGAAAATGGGAAATTCAACGCCCGGTACAAAATGAAATTTTAAAACCCAAACAAAAAAGAAATGAAAAACCCGATGAATTTAAATGAAAGAAAAGAAAACAATGTAAAATTAAATTAAACTAAACGAGGTGAAATAAAATGGAATAAGATAAAAAGAGATGAAATAAAGATAAAATGAAATAAAGTAAAACAAGCTAAACTAATCCGAAATGAAATAAAATTAAGTAAAACAAAATAAAACAAAACAAAATAAAATAAGATGAAATAAAACTAAATGAAATAAAATGAAACAAGGTAAAATAGAATAAGATCAAGTGTAATAAAATGAAACAACCGAGAATTAAATTTTTAAGAAAACTTTTAAAACCCGAATTAAGAGACAAAAACCGGGAAAAAACTTTTTTTAAGAAAACGGAAAATAAATAAATTAATTAAAAAGTTCCACCTCAGGGATGCGGAGCCCCCCCCCAACTCCCCCAGCCCCTCCACGTGCTCCCCCCTCCCCCCAGCCCTACCTGCGGCTCGGTCATGACGGGGGGAGCTCTGGGAGGGTCTTTTGGGGGGAATCTGGGGGGTCTTTGGGGGGTCCCGAACTCCCGGAGAGGCTCCGGGACCTGCGGGCGCCGGGGGACGGGGGGGAGGGGGCGGCCTCGGGGGGCGAGTGACGTCATCTCTACGTCACGGCCCCGCTGGGACCCCCACCTCGAGGGAAGGTGGGCTTGGGGGGGGAGGGGGGAGCTGTGGGTCCAGGCGGGAACGGTGGAGGGAGGTGGGAATGTCGCGGGAATATCGTGGGAATGTCGTGGGAATGTCTTGGGAATGTCGTGGAGCCGTGCAGGGACCACCGAGGATGGAGGAGACCCCCAGGTCCGGGAGGCATCGAACTCCGGGGATTTGGGACAAAAAAGGGGAATTCGGGTCTGAAAGGAGGAATTCGGGTCAAATACAAGCGAGATTTAGGTCAAAAAATGGGGGATTTGGGACAAGGAAGGGAGAATTTGGATTAAAAAAGGGGGAATTCGGGTCAAAGGAGGGCGGATCCTGGACAAGCACGGGTTAATTCGGGCCAAAAAAGGGGGAATGTGGGTTAAAAAAAAAGGGAGAATGCTGGAAAAACTCCTCCCTCCCTCCCCCCGCGCTGTCGCCAGGTGACAATGACCTCCCCCAGGTGACAATGACCTCCCCCAGGTGACAACGGCGCCCGCGGGCCTGTCCCGATGGTCCATCAGCCGCTCCCGATGGGCCATCGAGCGCGGGGGGGGGGAAAGCCCCGGGACCCCTTTTTCCCTGGAAAAAATCCCAACCGAACCCCTCCGAAACCCCGATTCTGGGTTTTTCCCCCAGTTTTCCCCCAGCTTGCCCCAGTGCGAGAGACAAAACCGGAGATTTTTAATGAATTCCCTCGGGTTTGGGTCCGTCCCGCTGAGAAAAGGCGGGGGTGGCGCTCAGGGATCCCCCCCCGGCCCCGAAAATCCCGGGAATGTCGCGCGGGGGGGGGGCCAATCCCACCGGGACATTCCCGGCTTTGTTCCCGAGCGGGGACCAGGGGGGACACGGAACTTTAACCCTTTCCTACCCCGAGGGGGAAAAAACCCGGGATTTGGGGGGAAAAATCGGGATGGGGGAAAATAAATCGGAACTGGGGAAAAAAAAAACGGGTTTGGGGGGGAAAATCGGGATGGGGAGAAATCCATCGGGATTCCCGGGGTATTCCCAGGTCCTGGCGAGGGAGAACAGGGACCAGTTTAGGTCAGAAAGTTGGGGATTTGGGGAATTATCCCGGCTTGCGACGTCGTTTCTTCCCCCGGCCCCAAAAGCACCCCAAAATCCCCCAAAGGGTCCGGGAGCGGCGATTCCAGCCGGGAATTCCGCGGGCGCAGCACGGGAATTGTCGGGATTTGTTGCAGGGAGGAGACCCCAACAGGGATTCATCGTCGGGACAATTTAAATATTTACGGGGTATTTGAAGTGTTTGAATCCTTTATTTGACTTTTGTAATCAACGTTTTTCTTTGATTTGTAACTCAATCTTTCCTTTAATTTTCAGATTAAATTCTCTATTTATTTTTCGCTTCTTCATAAATTTTATTGGATTTTTTATTTAGTGTTTCCTTCTTATTTGTTTTTTGTTCAGCTTTATTCGGGTTTATATATTTTTTATTTTCGTTTAACTTTTTGTTGGATCTCTGATTTCTTTTTCTATACAGTTTCTATTTAATTTTGAATTTTCTGTTTAATTTTCTAATTAAATCTTTGTTTCATCCCGAGCGCGGGGGGGGGCCGGGGGGGTCCGGGGGGGTCCCGAGGGTCTCAGTCCTCCTTGCCCGGAACCATCGTCGTCCTCTCGGCCGCGGGGGGCGGGGGGGTCGCTGGGGGAGGGGGGAGGGGGGGTCAGCGGTGACCTTTGACCCCAGCCCCGCCCTTGATCCCTGACCCCCCCCCCCCCATTCTCCCCCCATGTCGGGCCGGTCATCTCCCCCTCCCGCGACCCCCCCCGTGTCCCCAGGGCCGCCCCCTCCATGCGTGCCTCCCCCTCCCCCCGGGGGTCCCAATTGTCGTCCCCCCCCCCCCCGCACACCCCCCCCGTACCCCCCCTGCCCAGGTGCCCTCTTGGTGCCCCCCACCCGCGGGTCCCGGGGGTCCTCCCGTGTCACTGTCCCCTCCCTGGGTGCCCCCCCAGTGTCCCCTCATGGGCCCCCCCTCACCTCCGTGGCCCCCCCAGAGGCCCCTGATGACCCCCCAGACCCAGCGCAGGAGGTTCAGCAGACACTGGGCACCAGCACACATCCCTGGGGACAGCGGGGACATCAGCAGGGACATCAGCGGGGACATCGGGGGGACACAGCCCCCACCCCATCCTGCCCCCCGTCCCTGGGTTCTGCCTGTTGCCCATGCCCCCGTCCTTATTCCCCCCATTTCTGTCCCCGTGTCCCCTCCCTGTCCCCATCCTGTCCCCTCCCTGTCCCCATCCCTGTGTCCTCATCCCTGCATCCCCATCCCTGTCCCCATCCCTGTTCCTGTGTCCCCGTCCTGTCCCATCCCTGTGTCCCCATCCCTGTTCCCATGTCCCCGTCCTGTCCCATCCCTGTCCCCTCCCTGTCCCCATCCGTGTGTCCCCATCCCTGTCCCCATCCCTGTTCCTGTGTCCCCGTCCTGTCCCATCCCTGTGTCCCCATCCCTGTTCCCATGTCCCCGTCCTGTCCCATCCCTGTCCCCTCCCTGTCCCCATCCGTGTGTCCCCATCCCTGTCCCCATCCCTGTTCCTGTGTCCCCGTCCTGTCCCATCCCTGTGTCCCCATCCCTGTTCCCATGTCCCCGTCCTGTCCCATCCCTGTCCCCTCCCTGTCCCCATCCGTGTGTCCCCATCCCTGCATCCCCATCCCTGTTCCCATGTCCCCGTCCTGTCCCATCCCTGTCCCCATCCTGTCCCATCCCTGTGTCCCCATGTCCCTGTCGCCATCCCATCCCCATGTCCTCATCCCCACATCCTTCGTGTCCCAGCCCTGTCCCCACATCCTGTCCCCACATCCCCACCCTGTCCGTGTGTCCCCACCCCCATGTTCCCAACGTCCCTGACCTGTCCCCAGCCCTGCGTCCCCACGTCCCTGTCCCTGACCTTTCCCCTTGTCCCACTCACGTCCCCATCCCTGTCCCCATACCAATGCCCCTGACCTGTCCCTCTGTCCCCATGTCCCCAACCCTGTCCCTGTCCTGTCCCCATCCCCCTCCCAATGTCCCCCATCCTGTCCCCATCCCAATATCCCCGTGCCCAACCCAGTCCCAATGTCCCCATCCTGTTCCCGTCCCATCCCAGTGTCCCTGTCCTCCCCTCACCCGGTCCCCTCCCTGTCCCCATTCTGTCCCTGCTGTCCCCGGTCCCCGTCCCCACTCACCGGCAGCTCCGTCGGTGCCGGGGTGGCCCTGGGGCCGCCCTTAAATCCCCGTGGCCGGGGAGGTGACAGGGGCAGGTGACAGGGGCAGGTGACAGGTCGGTGACAGGTCGGTGACGGGGCCGGTGCCATCACCGGCAGTGGGGCCGGTTCTCCCGGTCCCCACCCGGCCCCGCGTGGGTGGGGGTGGCTGGGGAGGGGACACGGGACCGACACGCGGACAGGGGACACGTGGGGGACATGGGGGGGACATGGGGACACTGGGGGGGACATGGGGACACTGGGGGGGACTTGGGGACATGGGGATATGTGAACATGTGGGGGAGCATGAGGACACTGCGGGGACTTGGGGACACTGGGGGGACTTGGGGACACTGCGGGGACTTGAGGACATGGAGGGCAGGGGGACATGGGGGGACAGGGGGATGTGGGGATTTGGGGACAGGGGGATATTGAGGCCAGGGGGACATGGGGATGCTGGGAGGGGACATGGGGACAGAGAGGGCACATGGAGGTCTTGGGACAGGGGATGTGGGGACATTGGGGGACACAGGGCGGACAAAGGGACAGGGGCTGGGAGGTCCCAGGGGCTCTCAGGGTGTCACTGGGGAGTCACGGGGGGTCACAGAAGGGTGACGGGGGGGCCACCGGGGGTCACTGGGGTCATTGCGGGGGTCCCTGAGGGGGGGCACAGGGGAGTTACAGGGGGGTCACTGTGGTCACTCGGGTCACGGGAGCCCCGTGTCCCCGCTGTCCCCGTGACCTTTGACCCGGACCGGGGGCGGGTGAGTCATTTCCCGCCACCCCCGCGGGGGCGTGGTTCCACCGGGTGGGCGTGGCCCCGGTGAGTAGGCGGGGCCTCTGCGGGGCGGGGGCGGGGCCCGCGGGGAGCGCGGGCGGGGATTGGGCGGGGAGCGGGCGGGGGGCGTGGCCCCGGTGGCGGCGGAAGGGGGCGGGGCCTGCGTGGCGCGCTCCGGCGGGCAGCGATGGTGAGCGGGGTCCCGGTGCCGGGGGTGGTTTCGGGGTCCCCCCGCGCCCCCCCCCGCGACTCGCGATCCTCCCGAGCACCCCCCGTGTCCCCCTGGCCCCCCCTCCACCCCTCCTGAACCCCCTGGCCCGCCCCGGGACCCCCCTGAGCTTCCCCGCGGCCACCGCCACCCTCTCGTGTTCCCCCCCCGGGACCCCCCTGTGTCCCCCGCGTGTCGCCGGGACGCCCCCGGCCCTCCTGTCCTCCCCGCCTTCCCCCCCCATGCTCCTCCTCTGATCGCCCCGGGCCGCTCCCCGACCCCTCCGGACTCCAGGACCCCCCCAGGACCCTCGAGCCCCCCCGTGACCCCCCAAAGCCCCCCTGACCCCCCCTGTGCCCCCCCAGCTGTTCTACTCCTTCTTCAAGTCCCTGGTGGGGAAGGACGTAGTCGTGGAGCTCAAGAACGACCTGAGGTGAGGGGGAGGCTCGGGACCCCCGGAACCCCCCCGGGACCCCATAGAGACCCCCACAGACCCCCCCCCGAACGGACCCCCAGGGACTCCTCCAGACCCTCCATAAAACTCTCCGGGACCCCCCCATGGGCATCCTCAGGAACCCCCCCGGTAGCCCCAAAACCCCCCATAGACCCCCCATAAGCCCCCCCATATCCCCCGCCGGGGACCCCATAGAGACCCCCAAGCCCCCCCCGTGCATCCCCCACCCAACGGCCCCGCCAAAACGCCCCTGGACCCCCCTGCGACCCCCCAAAACTCCCAGGGTCCCCCCAAACCCCCCCGTGTCTCTCCGCAGCATCTGCGGGACCCTGCACTCGGTCGATCAGGTGAGTGGGGGTCCCCGGGGGGTCCCCGGGGGGGTCTGGGGGGGCTTTGGAGAGGCCTCTGACCCCCCCTGCGCCCCCCCCCCCCCCCCCCCCAGTACCTGAACATCAAACTGACCGACATCAGCGTCACCGATCCCGAGAAGTACCCGCACATGGTGAGGGGTCTGGGGTCCGGGGGGTCGGGGGGCGTCCGGGGGGTCTGGGGGAGGCTGGGAGGGCCTAAGGGGGTTCTGGGTGGGGCAGAGAGGGCCTGGGGGTCTCAGGGGGAATCTCAGTGATTTTGGGAGGGTCTCGGTGAGTTCAGGGGATCGGAGGGGGGGTCTCAGTGAATTCGGGGGTCTCAGGGGGTCTCTGCTCCCCCCCCCCAGCTTTCGGTCAAGAACTGCTTCATCCGTGGCTCCGTGGTTCGCTATGTCCAGCTCCCGGCCGACGAGGTGGACACGCAGCTGCTGCAGGACGCGGCGCGCAAGGAGGCGCTGCAGCAGAAGCAGTGACCCTCCCCCAAATCCGGGGGGACCCCTCCCCAAATCCGAGGGGACGCCCCAAAATTCAAGGGAGTCCCACGGCCCATTTCCCCAACCCCAATAAATGCCCGCCCCCTGCCCTGTTCTGCGTGTGTGTGGCTCTCCCGGTCGGCTGGGGGTTGATTTTTGGGTGCTTTTGAGGTGATTTTGGGGTGATTTTGGGTATCTCCCACCCCCCATTTTTCGGGGTCGCGGAGGGTTTGCACCGCCGGGCCGCTGGGGGGCGCAGAGCGCGGAGGGTGCGGCGCTCGCTCCGCGACGCTCGGTGACACCGGAGGTTCCGCCCAAGCCAGCGAGCGCCAGCCAATGGCAGGCCGAGATGGGCGGGGCTCTGCGCATGCGCCGCAGGCGCCGCCCCACGTGTCTCCTCCCGCCGCGGCCGCCTCAGGTACCGGGGGAGGCGGGGAGGCCACGTGACCCCCGGGGATCTTCCCCCCGGGACCCCCAATTCTCCCTCGGTGCCCCCCAGGTGCTCCCCGAGACCCCTGCACCGGCACCGCCCGGCACCGGCCCCCGGCGCTCCCCACAGCACGGCCCCCCCGCCACGGCCCTGAGCCTCCCCCGGGACCCCCGGAACCCGCTCGGGATCCCCCCCGCGGGACCCCCGAACACCCCCCGGGACCCCCAAGCACCTCCCAGGACCCCTAAACACCGCCCGGCACGGGTTCCCGGCCCCCCCACCTGCAGCCCTGACGCCCCCGGTGACCGCCAGCCCCCCCCGTTTTGTCCCCCCAGCCATGGCCGCCCCTCCGGTGCTGCTGCTGCCGCCTCCCCCCGCCGACGCCGCCGCCCGCCGGGTGCTGATCGCCGCCCGCTTCGGGCCGGGCCCCCCGCCGCGCGTGGAGCGGGTGCCCGGGGGGGTCCCCGCGGCCGGGACCCCCGCGCTGCCCGCGCTGCGCACCCCCGGGGGGGCCCTGCTGGGCCCCGGCGCCGCCGCGCTCTTCCTGAGCCCCCCCCGGCTGCGCGGCACGGCCCCCCCCGAGGCCGCCCTGGTGCGACAGTGGGTGGCTTTCGCCGAGGGCGACCTGGCCACGGCCGCGGCCATCGCGCTGGGGGGGCCCCCCGAGGTGAGAGGGGGGGTGACACAGGGGGGGTACAGAGGGGATGGGGAGGAGGGACAGGGGGAGACATTGGCCTGGAGGGGCCCCGATGTGAGGGGGGGGCCTGGGGATGACACATGGGGGGTACAGACGGGATGGGGAGGGGGCACAGGCAGGATTTGGGGGTGGGGACAGGGGGAGACATTGGCCTGGAGGGGCCCCGAGGTGAGGGGGGGGCCTGGGGGTTTTTGAGGGGTGACAAATGGGGGTGGGGAGGCTGCGGGTGGGATATGAGGTGATATGGGGGGTTGTAGGGGGTTCGGGGGTCCCTGACCCCCCCGTGCCCCCCCCAGGCCCGCGCCCGGGGGCTGCAGGAGCTGCGCCGGGGGCTGGGGGCTCTCGAGGCCCACCTGAGCGGCCGCTCCTTCCTGGTGGGGGACGGCGTCACCCTGGCTGATGTCACCGTGGCCTGCGCCCTGCTGGCCCCGTTCACACAGGTGAGACCCCCCCGAATCCTCCCAGGACCCCCAGGAATTCCCCCCCTCCGCCATCCCCCATCATCCCTGATCCCCCCGACCCCCTGTGCCATTCCCCGACCCTCCCGTGTCCCTTTTGTCCCCATGACCCCTCTGAGCTCCTTTCCCCTGATGTCCCTGTGGCCCCCCCCATGTCCCTGTGCCCCCCCGATGTCCGTCTGTGCCCCCGCAGGTGCTGGATGCCCCCTCCCGTGCCCCGTTCCCGGCGGTCACTCGCTGGTTCCTGGGCTGTGTCCGGCTTCCCGAGTTCCGGGCAGAGCTGGGGGACGTGCGGCTCTGCGGAGGGGAGGGCCCCACGCCCGCCCCCCCCGGGACCCCCGGTGAGTGTGGGGAGGGGGGCCACGGCGGGTGGGGATTTGGAGGGGGACAAAGAGTGATCCCCCCACTCTCGCTGTCCCCAGAGGAGCAACCCCAGGGGGTCCCCAGGGGTCCTGGTCCGGGGGGGCCGGGCCAGGCCGAGACCCCCCCCCGCCAAGAGCGCGGCGCAGCTGAAGAAGGAGGCGAAGAAACGGGAGAAACTGGAGAAATTCCAGCAGAAACAGGAGAAAAACCGGGAGCTGCAGGTGAGGGGGGGCTAGGGTGGGTCCCTGGGGGTCTCTGGGGAGGTGCCTGGAGGTCTCTGAGGGTCCCTGACCCCTCCCCGTGCCCCCCCAGGCCCAAGCTCAGGCCAAGGCCAAGCCCAGCCGGGCCCGGCGGGAGCTGCAGGGGCTGCGCTATGAGACCCCCACCCCCCCCGGCTGCAAGAAGGGTATGGGGGGCTTTGGGAGGTCGGGGGAGCTCCAGTGGCATTTGGGGGTGTTTGGGGGCTCTGGGGGGGGCTCAGAGGGGGTTGTGAGGGTGTCTGTGGGGGCTACGGGGGGTATTGGGAGAGTTTGGGGGGGCTTTAGGTGGGTCTGGGGGGGGCTTTGGGGTGCAGAGGGGGCTCAGGGGGGTTCTCAGGGTCTGGGGGGGGTCAGGGGGGTCTGGGGGAGGACATGGAGGGCTGGGGGGGGCTGGGGGCTCAGGGGGGTCTGGGGGTGGGGTCTGAGCCCCATTTAACCCCCCTGGGACCCCTCCCCAGATGTGGGGGGGCCCCTCCCCGAGAGCTACAGCCCTGCCTACGTGGAGGCGGCCTGGTACAGCTGGTGGGAGAAGGAGGGGTTCTTCCGGCCGGAGTGTGGGGTGAGTGGGGGTCCGGGGGGGGCCTGGGGGGTCTGGGTACAGCTGCTGGGAGAAGGAGGGGCTCTTCTGCCTCGAATTTGGGGTTTGGGGGGGTCCTGGGGGAGTCTGAAGGGATTTGGGGAGCAGTTGGGGGGTCCTTGGGGGTCCCCGAGCCCCCCTGACTCCCCCATGCCCCCCCAGCGCTCCCTGGACACCCCCAACCCCCGGGGGGTGTTCGTGATGTGCCTCCCCCCCCCCAACGTGACGGGGACGCTGCACCTGGGCCATGCCCTGACCGTGGCCATCCAGGATACGCTGACCCGCTGGTGAGTGACCACTGACCCACTGGTGAGTGACCACTGACTGGTAGCGACCGCCGGGCACACACAGGAGCGACTACCAGTGACCACTGGGGATCCGGGGAGTGTCCCCAGCGTCCCCAGCGTCCCCAATGTCCCTGACAGGCACCGGATGCGGGGACTGACCACGCTGTGGGCGCCGGGCTGTGACCACGCCGGCATCGCCACCCAGGTGGTCGTGGAGCGGCGCCTGCTGCGCTCCCGAGGGGTCACTCGGCACCAGCTCGGCCGCGACGCCTTCCTGGGGGAGGTGTGGCGCTGGAAGGAGGAGTGAGTGACCACTGACCGCTGAGCGGCTGCGCGGTGACTACCCACGGCGCCCCAGAGTGACCCCTGGCACTGTGGAGTGACCTGAAAGAGACCCCAGAGTGACCCATGGCACCCCAAAGTGACCCCAAAGTGACCCCCAGCACTCCAGAGTGACCCCAGAGAGACCCAGAGAACCCGAGAGACCCCAAAGTGACCCATGGCACCCCTAAATGACCCCAAAGTGACCCCAAAGTGACCCCCAGCACTCCAGAGTGACCCCAGAGAGACCCAGAGAACCCGAGAGACCCCAAAGTGACCCATGACACCCCTAAATGACCCCAAAGTGACCCCAAAGTGACCCCCAGCACTCCAAAGTGACCCCAGAGAGACCCACAGAACCCGAGCAACCCCAGAGTGACCCATGGCACCCCTAAATGACCCCAAAGTGACCCCAAAGTGACCCCCAGCACTCCAGAGTGACCCCAGAGAGACCCACAGAACCCAAGCAACCCCGAAGTGACTCATGGTGCCCCAAAGTGACCCACAGCATCCCAGAGTGACCCCAAAATCACCCGTGGTGTCCCAAGGTGACCCCACAGTGGCCCCAAAGTGACCTAGCCCCTCCTGAACCCCTCCCCAGCCCCCTCCCCACCCCAAAGCCCCCCGGCCCCACAGGCTCTCCCTCCCCCAGGAAGGGCGACCGCATTTACCAGCAGCTGCGGCGCCTCGGAGCCTCCATGGACTGGGAGCGCGCCTGTTTCACCATGGACCCCGTGAGTGGGGGGCTCCAGGGGGGGTTCTGGGGGTCCCCAAGCACCCCCTGACCCCCCCCCGCCCCGAACCCGCTGACCCCACAGAAAATGAGCCGGGCGGTGACCGAGGCCTTCGTGAGGCTGCACGAGCAGGGCCTGATCTACCGGAGCCGCCGCATCGTGCACTGGAGCTGCACCCTGCGCTCGGCCATCTCCGACATCGAGGTACCCAAAACCCCGCAAAACACCCCAAAAACTTGTCCCGGGACCCTCAAAACCCCCTGCGACACCCCTGGGGCAGGGAGAAACTCAGGGATCCCCAGGACTGGGCTTCCCTTCCTGCACCCAGGAGGTTTTGGGGGCGGTCTGGGGGGTTTTGGGGTGCAGGGGGTGTTTTTGGGGGTCTCACCGGGGTCTGTTCTCCCCCCCCCCCAGGTGGAGAAGCGGGAGCTGGGGGGCCGCACCCTCCTGCGGGTGCCGGGCTATGAGGAGCCAGTGGAGTTCGGGGTCCTGGTGGCCTTCGCATACCCCCTGGAGGGGGCCGGTAAATGAGGGGGGGTCTGGGGTGTTCATGGGGGTCTCTGGGGGTCTGAGGGGTCTCTGGGGGGGTGTTTGGGGATTCTCTGAGGGGTCTCTCAGTCTCTATGGGGTCTGTTGGGGTTTTTTGGGGGTTTGGGGGTTCTGGGAGTCTCTCTGGGGTCTCTCTGTCCCTGAGGGGTCCATGGGGTGACCCTCTGCCCCATTTTCCCCCCAGGGGAGGGGGAGGATGCCGAGGTCGTGGTGGCCACGACGCGTCTGGAGACGATGCTGGGGGACGAGGCCGTGGCCGTGCACCCCGAGGACCCCCGGTACCAGGTGGGGGCGGGGCTGGGGTCACCTGGGGGGGCGGGGCTTCACCCCAAGCACGCCCTCTCCCCAGTACCTGCTGAGGGGCGGGGCCTGCCCAGGTGTGGGTGTGCTCCAAGGTGGGCATGGCCAGGCCCAGGTGTGTCCCTGATGGCCCCGCCCTCCCCAGCACCTGCGGGGCCGCCATGTCCTGCACCCGTTCACGGGGCGGCGCCTGCCCGTGCTGCACGACGCCTTCGTGGACCCCCAGTTCGGCACCGGTGAGGGGCGGGGCCGGGGCGGGGCTTAAAGGGGTGTGGCTTTTCTGGGTGGGGTGTGGCTTAGATGGGTGTGGCTTAGATGGATGTGGCTGTTGGGGTGTGGCTTAGAGGGGTATGGTTTAGATCGGTGTGGCTGCTTTGGGGTGTGGCTTAGATGGGTGTGGCTTCTTTGGGGTATGGTTTAGATCGGTGTGGCTGCTTTGGGGTGTGGCTTAGATGGGTGTGATTGCTTTGGGGTGTGGTTTAGAGGGGTGTGGCTTAGATGGGTGTGGCTGCTTTGGGGTGTGGCTTAGATGAGTGTGCCAGTTTGGGGTGTGGCTTAGAGGGGTGTGGCTGCTTTGGGGTGTGGCTTAGAGGGGTGTGGCAGTTTGGGGTGTGGTTATTTAGGGGTGTGTCCCTTAATAGGTGTGTCTGCTCAGGGGTGTGGCCTGGGTGGGTGTGGTCTCAAGGAATGTGGCCTAAAGCGGTGTGGTTTAGGGGGTGGTGGCTGGGCATGGCTGTGGTCAGCGTGGGCGTGGCCAGGCCTGGGCGTGGTCAGGGTGGGCCTGGTCGGTTTGGGGCGTGTCCCGAGCCGGCCCCGCCCCCAGGCGCTGTTAAGATCACCCCCGCCCACGACGCCACGGACTTCGAGGTGGGGCAGCGGCATGGGCTGGGCGGGGCCACGGTCATCGGCGAGGACGGCACCATGGTCAACGTCCCCGCGCCCTTCCAGGTGTGGCTGGGGGGTCGTGGGGCCGGGACCCCCTGTGGGGTCGGAGGGACCTGTGGGAGGGGAGAAATGGGAGGGATTTGAGGGGTTTGGGTGCTATTTGGGTTATTTTAGGGGGTCTTGGGGCATTTGGGTGATTTTGGGGGTTTGGGTAATTTTGGGGGTACTGGGGTTGTTTGGGTGGGGATTCTGGGGGGCTGTGGTCAGTCCAGGGGGGCTGTGGTCAGTCTAGGGGGCTGTGGTCAGTCCGGCGGGGCTCAGGGGGGCCGTGGTCACTCGGAGGGCGCTCAGGACCGTATCCCTCCCATCCCCAGGGGATGCCGCGGTTCAAGGCCCGCTCGGCGCTGCTGGAGACCCTCAAGGAGCGGGGGCTGTTCCGGGGGGTCAGCGAGAACCCCATGGTGGTGCCCATCTGCAGGTGGGGGCCGAGGGTCACTCTGGGGTGGCAGGAGATGACAATGGGTGACACAGGTGACACAGGCGACGCTGTCCCCCTGCCGCGGCCGCTCCAAGGACGTGCTGGAGCCGCGGGCCGTCCCTAATGGGGTCAGTGGGTGACAGTGTGTGACAATAGGTGACAATGGGTGACACGGGTGACACCAGGTGACACAGGTGACGCTGTCCCCCTGCCGCAGCCGCTCCAAGGACGTGCTGGAGCCTCGGGCTGTCCCGCAGTGGTTCGTGCGCTGCCAGGGCCTGGCCGGGGCCGCGGCGGCCGCCGTGCGCAGGGGGGACCTGCGGCTGCACCCGGCCAGCCACGCCCGCACCTGGTTCAGCTGGATGGACAACATCAGGTGAGACCCCACGGACCCTGCCCTGCCCCACAGCCCTGCCCCACAGCCACACCCTCACCTGCCCCATTTCTTCCCCCCCAGGGACTGGTGCATCTCCCGGCAGCTCTGGTGGGGCCACCGCATCCCCGCCTACTTCGTCACCATAAACGACCCCCGAGTGCCCCCTGGCCAGGTGGGGGGGTCCTGTGGGGCTGGGGGGGCTGCTGGGGGGTGCTATGGGGCTGGGGGGTGATGTCGTGGGGCTGGGGGTGAGCGCTGGAGAGTCTCTGGGGGTCTCTGGGTCGCATTTGGGGGTCACATTTGGGTCATTCTGAGGGGTCCTAGGATGAGGACAGCTGGTTCTGGGTCGGGGGGTCTCTGGGTGCTTTGGGGTGGCATTTGGGGGTCTCTGTGTGACATTTGGGTTTTTTTGGGGGTCCCAGGATGAGGACGATCGGTTCTGGGTCAGCGGCCACTCCGAGGACGAGGCTCGGGCCAAAGCGGCCGCAGCCTTTGGGGTCTCCCCGGAACTGGTCAGCCTGAGGCAAGGTGGGACTGGTGGGGAAGTTGGGGGGCACTGGGGGGAACTTGGGGGGCACTGGGAGGGACTAGGGAGGGACTGGGGGGAGTGGGGGCACTGGGAGGAGTGAGGGGGAGCTGGGGGGAGAAAGAGGGGGTCCCTGGTGGTCACTGGCCATCACTGCTGTCCCTGGTGGTCACTGGCAGTCACTGGTGGTCACTGCTGTCCCTGGTGGTCATTGGCGGTCACTGCTGTCCCTGGTGGTCACTGGCGGTCACTGGTGGTCACTGCTGTCCCTGGTGGTCCCTGGTGGTCACTGGCCATCACTGCTGGTGCCCGGTGGTCACTGGTGGTCACTGCTGTCCCTGGTCAGACGAGGACGTCCTGGACACCTGGTTCTCCTCTGGCCTCTTCCCCTTCTCCATCTTCGGGTGGCCTGAGCCGGTGAGGGGGAGCTCGGGGGGCTCTGGGGAGTCGTGGGGGGATTTGGGGGTCCCGGTCTCATTTCTGGGGTCCCCTCAGACCCCCGACCTGGAGCGGTTCTACCCGGGGTCGCTGCTGGAGACCGGACACGACATCCTCTTCTTCTGGGTGGCCAGGATGGTGATGCTGGGGCTGGCGCTGACCGGGCGGCTGCCCTTCCGCGAGGTGGGCCCCAAAACACCCCAAAATAACCCCAAAACACCCCAAAATAACCCCAAATTTCTCCTGGGACTCCCCCAGGTGTGTCCCCATCCTGTCCCGCAGGTGTTCTTGTCCCCCCCACCTGTGTCACCTGTCCCCACCTGACCCTGTCCCCTCCTGTCCCCGGGTGTCACCTGTTCCTGTCCCCCCCCATCCCCCAGTGTACCTCCATGCCCCAGGTGTGTCCCTGTCCCCCACAGGAGCGTCACCTGTCCCCAGGTGTCACCTGTCCCCTCCCCCCCAGGTGTACCTCCACGCCATTGTCCGCGACGCCCACGGGCGCAAGATGAGCAAATCCCTGGGGAACGTCATCGACCCCCTGGATGTCATCGCGGGGGTGTCGCTGCAGGTGGGACCCCAGAACCCCCTGACCCCCCCCCCAAAAAACCCCCCAAGCCCCCCAGGGGTCCGAGGGTCCCCGGTAACCCCCCCTGTGCCCCCAGGAGCTGCACCAGCAGCTGGAGAGCAGCAACCTGGACCCTGCGGAGCTGGAGCGTGCCCGGGAGGGGCAGGTGGGGCTCTGGGGGGAATTTGGGGGGTCTGGGGGGATTTGGGGGTGACTTGGGAGGGTCCTGGGGGGATCTTGGGGGATTTGGGGGGATTTGGAGGAGATCTGGGGGAGCCTGGAGGGGGCTGGGGGTGGTTTGGGGTGCCTGGAGGGTCCTGTGGAGGGATCCAGGGGGTTCCAAGGGACAGTGACGGACACTGGGGGGAGCTTGGGAGGGTCTGGGGGCTGCTGTGGGGGGAGGGGGGCTGTGGGGGGTCCCGGGAGTATTTTGGGAGGTCTTTATCCCCTCCCGGAGTGACCCCCTCCCCCCCTCCTGCCCCCCAGAAACGGGACTTCCCCGAGGGAATCCCCGAGTGCGGCACGGACGCGCTTCGCTTCGCTCTCTGCGCCTACACGGCCCAGGGTACCTGAAACCACCCCAAAACCACCCCAAAACAGCCCCCTCTGTGCCTACAGGGCCCAGAGTACCCCAAAATCACCCCAAAACACCCCCTGACCTCCCCGTGTTCCCCCAGGCCGGGACATCAACCTGGACGTGGGGCGGGTTTTGGGGTACCGGCACTTCTGTAACAAGGTCTGGAACGGGGCCCGCTTCGTGCTGCGGGCGCTGGGAGAGGGGTACCGGCCCCCCCCCGCCCCACAGGTACCCCCGGAGACCCCCCCAAACCCCTCCTGACCCCCCCCCAGCCCCGTGGGAGCCCCCAGTCCTCACCTGGGGGGAGGGGACCTCGATGATGGGGCTGAGACCCTCCCCCCCCATGGGGTTTGCTGACCCTTGGGACACCCCCGTGTCCCCCTGACCCTCATGTCCCCAATGTTCCCATGTCCCCCTGACCCCCCGATGTCCCCGATGTCCCCCCAATGTCCCCAATGTTCCCATGACCCCCTGACCCCCCGATGTCCCCCCGATGTTCCCGATGTCCCCCTGATCCCCCTGACCCCCCTGACCCCGATGTCCCCCCAATGTTCCCAATGTCCCCCTGATCCCCCTGACCCCCCTGACCCCGATGTCCCCCCAATGTTCCCAATGTCCCCCGATCCCCCTGACCCCCTGTATCCCTGATGCCCCCCCAATGTCCCCCCGATGTCCCCCCGTGTCCCCGATGTCCCCCCGATGTCCCCGACGTCCCCGTGTCCCTGACGGCTGTCCCTGTCCCCAGGAGGGCTCCGGGGGTCCCCAGGGGGCTCTGGCCGAGCGCTGGGTGCGGAGCCGCCTCAGCCGGGCCGTGCAGGGCTGCGGGGCCGCCCTGGGGGGCTTCGACTTCCCGGGGGCCACCACGGCCGTGCACGGCTTCTGGGTGTACGAGCTGTGCGACGTCTACCTGGTACGGGGGGTCCTGGGGGGTCCTGGGGGGTGCTGGGGGGTGCTGGGGGCTGGGGGGTACAGGGGGCTGTGGGAGCATGGCTGGGCTGCAGACAGGGGGGGCTCGGGGGGATTTGGGGTGGTCATGGAGGGTCCCTGTGGAACGCTGGGGGTCCCTGTGGGTTATTTGGGTTATCTGTGGGTTATTTGGGGTCTCTGGGGGTCTCTGGGGGATCCTTGGGGGTTATTTGGGGTCCAGGGAGGTCTCTGGGGGTTATTTGGGGTCCGAGGGGGTCTCTGGGGTTATCTGGGGGTCTCTGGGGGTCCCGACCCCCCCTGACCCCTTTTCCCCCCCAGGAGTGTGTGAAGCCAGTGCTGGCCCGAGCAGCCCCCGCCCAGCCCGGGGGGGTCCCAGGGGGTCCGGAGGGGGAGGGGCACGACGGGGACGGCGATGAGGACGAGGAGAGAGGTGAGGGGGGGAAGGGAGAGCCGCGGTCACCACCCGGGCTGGGGGGGCCCGGGGGGGTTCTGGGGGGCCCTGGGTGGTTTCAGGGGGTGCTGGTGACGATGGTGACAATGATGATGTGCCCCAGGTGACGGGGGGGCCGGGAGGGACCCCCTGCCTGGCCAGGGCGGTGTCGGTGTCGGTTCTGGGGGGGTTTGGGGGGGAACCCGGGGGATTTGGGGAGGTTTGGGGGGGTCCTGGGAGGTTCTGGGGGTGCCGATGACGATGGCGATGATGGTGACGACGGTGACACTGTCCCAGGTGACGTGGAGGCCGTCAGGGACACGCTGCTGACCTGCCTGGACGCGGGGCTGCGGCTCCTCGCCCCCTTCATGCCCTTCCTGGCCGAGGAGCTCTGGCAGCGGCTGCCCCCCCGCGCCCCCCCCCGCGCCCCCCAGCATCTGCCTGGCCCCCTTCCCCGAGCCCGAGCAGGTGGGGGGGGCCGGGGGCGTCTGAGGGGGGATTTGGGGTCCCGGGGGTAATTTGAGGGTTCCGGGGGGGGGTCTCTGGCCCTGACCCCCCTATTTCCTCCCCGCAGTTCTGCTGGCAGGATGAGGAGGCCGAGGCCACCATGGAGTTCGTCCTGGGAATCGTCCGGGCGCTGCGGAGCCTGCGGGCAGCGCACGGGCTGACCCGCCAGAGACCCCCCTGTACGGCCCGGGGGGGCCGAAATGGCGTTTGGGGGGTCCTGGGGGGGCTCGAAGGGGGTTTGGGGGGTACTTGGGATGGTTAAAGGGGGTCTGGGGGTAGATTTGGGGGGTTCTAATTGAGGCGGGGGGCTCGTGGGGGGGTCCCGGGCAATCCAGGCAATGTTTGGGGTCACTGAGGGGGGGCTGGGCAGTGGGCGGGGGGGTTCCAGGTGGCTTTGAGGCCCCTCCAGCCCCCCCAAAGCCCCCGGAGTGGGGCAGGGGGGGCAGTGGGGGTCTCTGGGGGGTCCCTGGGCTTCCACCCCCCTGACCCTCCCCGTCCCCCCAGGTTTCCTGCAGTGCCCCGACCCTGCCTGGGGGTCCCGGGCCCGGCGCTGCCGGGGGCTCCTGCGGACGCTGGGGGGGGTCGGGGCGGTGCGGCTGCTGGGGGGAGGCGAGGGGCCCCCCCAGGGCTGCGCCGTGGCCGTGGCCTCCGACCGCTGCACCGTCCACCTGCTGCTCAAGGTGGGTGCCCCGTGACGTCATCACACTACCCATGACGTCATCATCGCAATGGCATCATCACCCCCCCGCACTGACGCCGTTTTGGGGGGGTTTTGCCCATTTTAGGGCGTCGTGGACCCCCCCAAGGAGCTGTCCCGGCTGGGGGGGCGGCGGGAGGAGCTGGAGAAGGCCCTGGAGCGGCTGCGGGAGCGGCGGGGGGGCCCCGGGTACGCCCAGAAGGTGCCCCCCCATGTGCAGGAGGCCGACGCGGCCAAGGTGAGCGGGGGGGCTTGGGGGGGCTCAGATGAGCATCGAGGGCTGGGGGAGGCCTTGGAGGGGCTCTAGAGGGGCTTGGAGGGGGGTTGGGGGATCCTGGGGCTCTCAGGAGGTGCTGGGGGGCTTGGTGGGCTCGGGGGGGGTCCCATGTGGGGTCCCAGCCCACGTGTGTCCCTCCCACAGCTGACCCAGCTGGAGTCGGAGCTGCGGAACGTTCTGGAAGCCGAGGAGCTGATGAGGAGAATGCTGTGACACTCCCCTCCCCCAGCCAGGACCCCCTCAGGACCCCTCCCCGCCCCCCTCGGCCCCCCCGAGCCCCCTCCCCAATAAAGGCGTTCATGGACCGGCCCGTGCTGGCGTCACTGGGGGACCCCCGCGGGGGCGTGGCCAGGCAAAGCCCCGCCCCGGGGCGTGGCCACTTTAATGAGGGCCATGGTCACTTTAATGAGGGGCATGGCCACTTTAATGAGGGGCGTGGCCACTTAATGAGGGGCGTGGTCACTTTAATTAGGGGCCTGGTCACTTTAATGAGGGGCGTGGCCTCTGCTGGCCCCGCCCCCCGCCCCGCGCGGACAATGAGGGTGGGCGTGGCCGCGGGGTATTCTGGGATCGGGGCGGCCGCGGGTAAGGGGGGTCCGGGGGGGTCCGGGAGGGGGTCCGGGGGTCCCGGGGGGTCCCGGGGGCGTCGGGAGGTCCTGGGGGGGCGGGGCTCGGGGGCAGCAGCGGGGGGGGGCTCGAGGAGGGGCCCAGGGGTCTTTGGGAGCCCGTGTTCCTGGGTTGGGGTCCCGGGGGGGGCTTTGGGGGGTCCCCGAGGCGACTTTGGGGGACTCTGGGGGTCCCTGTGGAGTCTCGGTGGTCCGGGGGGGCTCTGGGGTGGGGTGGGGGTCGCGAGGGTGGTCCCTGGGGGTTCCGGGGGGCTCGGGGGGCGTTGAGGGGCTCGGGACGCCCCCGGCTGCTCTTTGGGGTGTTGGTGGGGCTCGGGGGGGGGCGGGCGTTTCCCCCGTTAATTAGCGCTAATGAGCCCCCGTTAATCAGCGGCACTGCCCCCCCCCGCAGCTCCGGCAGCACCGAGGCCGAAGGCTCCGCCCGCCCCCTCCCCCTCCTCCTCCTCCTCCCCCGGGCGGGGGTCCCGGTGAGACCCCCCCAAACTCCCTCTGACCCCCAAACTCCCCCTGACCCCGACCCCAAACCAGCCCCGCCCGTGCGGGGGTCCCGTCCGGGGGGGGGTCCCATGGCTGAGCCCTTCGGACACTTCACCCACGCCCTGATCCGGGCGCTGCCCCCCCCGGGGGACCCCTGGGAGGAGGCGCTGGGGGTCGCGGCGCCCCCGGGGCCCCCCCCGGACCCGGCCAAGGCGCGGCGGCAGTGGGGGGTCCTGGGGGGGGTCCTGCGGCAGCGCCTGGGGCTGCAGGTCCTGGAGCTGCCCCCGGCCCGGGGGGGGCTCCGGCCGCTGCTGCTCGAGGAGCTCGTGGTGGTTCAGGGGGGGACGGCGCTGCTGACCCGGCCGGGGCCCCCCCGCCGCGAGGAGGTACCGTGGGGGGGCACACGGGGTTTGGGGGGGGCTCTCAGGGGGCTGCGACCCCCGGGGGGGAGGGGGCCGAGGAGCTGTGGGACCCCCAGGATGGCGGGGGCGGGAATGGGGGTCCTTTTGGGGTGGGGGCTGGGCCGGGGGGGATCTGTGGGTGCAGGGGGGGGGTCGTGGCTGATGTCCCCTCCCCCCCCCGTGACCCCCCCTGTCCCCCCAGCTCGGGGGGCTCCGGGAGGTGCTGGAGCAGCTCCAGCTCCGGGTGCTGTCGGTGACGGACGAGGGGGCAGCGCTGGACGGGGGGGATGTTCTGTTCACCGGTGAGTTTGGGGGACCCCCGACCCCCCCAGGACACCCCCGGGACCCTCTGGGATCCCCCAGGGTCCCAACCGCCCCCTGCTCCCCCCCCCAGGCCGGGAATTCTTCGTGGGAATCTCTCCCTGGACCAACCTGCGCGGGGCCGAGGCCGTGGCCGATGCCTTCAGGGTGAGACCCCCAGGAGGTTTTGGGGATTTATGGGGTGGTCCCAGAGTTTCTGGGGTTTCCAGGGGGTCCTGACCCCCCCCGTGTCCCCCCTGCAGGACTTCACGGTGTCCACGGTGCCGGTGGGGGGCGGGGGGCGGCTGAAGGGGTTCTGCAGCATGGCCGCCCCCCAAACCATCGCCCACGGCAGCAGCGACGGCGCCCGCAGGGCCATCAAGGTGGGGGGCAACGGGGAGGGGGGGACGCTGTGGTTTTGGGGATAAAAATCCCAGTTTGGGGGGGGAACCCAGTTTGGGGGAGGGCACGAGTTGGGGGCTCAGGGCTTGGTGGTCAGCGGGTCAGTTTGAGGGGTGTGGGGGGCCAAGGGGCCAGAGGGGAACACAGGGGGGGTCAGGGGGTGGGGTTTGGGAGGTCGGGGGGGTCAGTTCTGGGGGTCAGTTTGGGGTGGTCAGAGGGTCAGTTTTGGAGTGGTTTTGGGGGATCTGAGGATCAGTTCTCAGGGTCAGTTTTGGAGTGGTTTTGGGGGATCTGAGGGTCAGTTCTCGGGGTCAGTTTTGGGGTGGTTTTGGGGGATCTGAGGGCCAGGTCTCAGGGTCAGTTTTTGGGTGGTCAGAGGGTCACTCGTGTCCCCCCGCAGGCCATGGAGCAGCTCTCGGACCACCCCTACTCGCGGCTGGCGCTGCCCGATGACCCCGCCGGGAACTGTCTGTTCACGCGGCCGGGGGGGCTCCCGGGGGGGGTCCTGGTGCACCGGGGGCCTGAGGAGTTCCCGCAGAGCCAGAAGGTGAGCGTGGCTGGGGCGTGGCTGGGGCGTGGCCGGGGGCGTGGCTGGGGCGTGGCCAAAAAGGGTGGGGCTGATTGGGGCAGGAGCTTGAGTGGGTGGGGCAGGAAGGGGTGGGGCTCTGGGTGGGGGTGGGGCGATGGGAAGGAGCCATTTTAGGGCGTGGCCATGCCCTGAGGCCCCCCCCGCCCCTCCCCAGGCGTTCCAGAAGGTTCCGGGGGTGTCGCTGGTGCCGCTGGACCTGAGCGAGGCCGCCAAGGCGGGCGGGGCCCTGAGCTCCTGCTGCGTCCTGCTGCGGGCGCGGCCAGCCGGGCGGGGCCGGCCCTGACCACGCCCCCAACCACGCCTGCTGACCACACCCACTGACCACACCCCTGACCACGCCCTGGCCACACCGGTGCCAACCCCGCCCCCATTCCCAGAGATCCCACCTCCCATTTTGGGGGTGGGGCCACACAGACGGCCCCTCCCCCACCCCTTTTTTTAGCCCCGTCCCCCCCCGGCCGCCGCCCCTCCCCCCTCTGCCTTAAGGAGGCGTCCGGGACCAAATTAAAAAAAAGAAGTTTCCTTTTAATTAATTCCTTAATTAATGAGTCATTACCTCAGCGGGTGGGGGAGGAGCAAAGCACGTGCAGGGTGGGGGAGGGGCGGGGTGGGGGAGGGGTCACAGCACCCAGGGCAGGCGGAAGGCCTGGGGGGGGAGGGGCGTGCAGTGCGAGGCCTCGAAGTTCTGCAGGTGCTTCTGGGCCTGGGGGAGGGGCAGAGGGCGTGGTCAGGGCCTGGCCACGCCCCCCCAGCCCCGCCCCCAGCCCCGCCCCCACTCACCAGGTACAGCGCCAGCTGCCGGCGCTGGGCGGGGCTCAGATCCTCACCTGCGGGGGCGGGGCCAACGTCAGGGGTGGGGCCAGCCTGGCCACGCCCAGGGCCACACCCATCTCCTGATTGGTTCCCCAGCTCAACCCCCCCCCCCCGGTTCCACCCACCCCTGCCACGCCCCCACCCTCCCATTGGCCGATCCCGGCCCCGCCCCGGCCCCGCCCTGACCCAGGCTCCAGGGGAACGGGGGGCTCCGGTCGCCCGCGAAGGCCTTGAGCTGCTCCTGGCACCAGCCCTCGTCGGGCACGCAGCCGCGGAGAACGGAGCCTGCCGAAAACGGGCGGTTAGAACCCAAAAACGGGACTGGGAACCCAAAACCGGGGAGTCAGAACCCCGAAAGGGGGGCAGAGCCCAGAAGGGGGGGTCACACCCGGACTCGGGGGGGTCACTCACTCTCCTCCTCGGGGGTTGCGGCCTCGAGCCACTCCCGCACCGCCCGCAGCCCCTCGTCCGCCACGACCTTGGGGTACCTGGGGGGGGATGGGGGGGTCAGAGCCCCCCAGGGACCCCCAGAGCCCCCCAGGGACCCCCAGAGCCCACCAGGACCCCCCAAACCACCCTGAGACCCCCAAACCTCCCCAGACTCCTCCAAACGCCCCCCGCCCACACCCCATGGATCCTTCCTAGAACCCCCCAACCTCCCCCAAACCTGCCCCAGACCCCTCCAACCTCTCCCAGCCTCCCCAGGACCCCCCAAATTCCCCCAGGACGCCCCACAAACCCCCTTGGTCCCCCCGTTTCCCCACCGGTGCTGCAGCAGCTTCAGTAGGAGGTCGTTGCCGCGGTTGGACGCGATGTCATCGGGGACCCTGCGGGGCGGGGGGCACACGGGGGAGTCAGGGGGGCTTGGGGGGTTCCTGGGGGGTGTTTTGGGGGTCGCAGGGGGCTCACGTGGTGGTGATGATCTCATCCTTCGTCCTCCGCACCAGCAGCACCGGGCCCTGGTACCTGGGGGGTGAAAGGGAGAAGGGGGGGTTTGGGGGGGGTCCCCGGCAGCCGGAGGGGCCTGGGGGGGTTTGGGGGTCCCCAGAGGGAGGGGGAGGGGCAGCCCCGTACCTGCAGAGCTGCTCAGCGTTGTTGAGGTTCAGGTGCTCCCTCACCGTCTGCGTCACCAGGTCCCCTGGGGGGGGAGGGGTTAGGGGGGGCTTGGGGGGGCTTTGGGGGGCCCGGGGGGGGGGGTCTGGGGGTGGTGGGGGAGGGGCACTCACGCCAGCTCCGGGGCAGCACCTTCAGGGCCAGGGGCACGAGGTCGTCGAAGGAGGCGTCCAGCACCAGCCCCCCCACGTCGGGGTAGGACATGGCGGCCCAGGTGGCTGGGGGGGCCGGGGGTCAGCGGGGACCCTCGGGGGCCCAGCACCCCCCCACGGAGCCCCGAGCGGCTCCAGACCCCACAGAGTGCTGGAGTCCAGCTCTCGGTCACCAGAGCCTCCTCCCAGCGCTCCCAGTGCCCGCTCCAGCTCCTTCCCAGTACCCTCAACCCCGACCCAGTGCCCTGAATCCCCTCCCAGTGCCCCCCAGTGCACTCCCAGTGCCCTAAACCCCCTCCCAGTGCCCCCTAGTGCACTCTCAGTGCCCTCCCAGTGCCCTGAATCCCCTCCCAGTGCCCCCCAGTGCACTCCCAGTGCCCTAAACCCCCTCCCAGTGCCCCCCAGTGCCCTCCCAGTGCCCTGAACCCCCTCCCAGTGCCCCCCAGTGCCCTCCCAGTGCCCTCCCAGTGCCCCAAACCCCCTCCCCGTGCCCCCCGTGCCCGGTACCGGTGAAGCCCCCGATGGACCAGGCGTACAGGACGATGTTTGGGGGGGCGAAGTCGAGGCGCTGCAGCGCGAAGCGCATCACCACGTCCATGGCGTTGGCCTCGCTCTGGGGCAGGGGGACGCCCTGCGGGGGGGTCAGTGGGGTCCCAAAATCCCCCAAAACCCCCTGAAATCCCCCACCCCCAGGGGACCCCAAACCCCCATAAAGGGCACCCCCATCTGACCCCATCTGTGACACTGACCCCGCGCTGGGCCCTGCAATGGGGGGGTCAGGGGGTCCCCAAAATATCCCCCCCCATCCTTCAGACCTCCTGGGACCCCCCCAGAGCCCCAGGACCCCCTGGACTCACAGTGCTGCCGCCGAAGCCGGGGTGGTTCCAGCCCAGGACTGAGTACCCAGCTGGGGAGGGGACACAGGGGGGTCACGCTGGGCCAGGGGAGCTTTGGGCCCCAAAAATGAGAGTGAGGGGCCCAAAAGCAGTGAGAACCCCCCCAAAGACATGCAGAGATCTGAGTGAGACCCCCCCAGAACAAGATGGTACAGCCCAGGGACCCCCCAAATCCAACCCCCCCTGAAATTCAAACCCCCCCAAATCCAACTCGGCCCAAAACCCCAATCCCCACTCCCCAGAACAGCCCCGGGAGCCCCAAAGAAGGGGAACCCCCACCCAAGCACCCCCCACACAAATGGATTGACCCAACCCCCCCCCCAAACCCCACATGGTTCGTCCCACCCCAGCCTTCTGTGGGGTCGGGGGGCTTTGGGGGTCTCAGAGGGAATTTGAGGGGCCCCTGAATAGTTTTGGGAGCCCTGCGGTGGTTTAGGGGTCCCAGAGGAGGTTTTGGAGTCCCAGGGGAGGTTTTTGTGTCCCAGGGAAGGTTTTGGGGGTCCCAGAGGAGGTTTTGGGGTGCTGAGGGAGGTTTGGGGTCCCAGGGAAGGTTTTGAGGGTCCCAGGGGAGGTTTTGGAGGTCCCAGGGGAGGTTTTGGGGTCCCTCTCGTACCCTCCAAGGGGGTGGACAGACACCCGACCTCGTAGAAGCCGGCGTTGCCCTCGCAGCAGATCACCTGGGGGGGACATCGGGGACGCGCGGGGGGGGACGCTGTGGGGTCAGAGCCCCCCGGGACCGCCCCAAAGGCCCCCGGGCCCCCGAGCCCTCACCAGGGTGTCCCCGCGGGGGTCGCGGCCGCGCCGGTCGATGACCATGGCGTCGATCTCGTTGCCGTCACAAGCCACCAGCTTGGCCCGCTGGCCCCCGAACTGCGGGGACATGGGGGGACAGCGGGCTCAGGGGGCAGTTTTGGGGTCTGGGGGGGGTGATTTTGGGCTTTTTTGGAACTCAAAGTTAGCGCAGTCGCTTTGGGGTCGCTTTTGGGTCAGTTTGGGGTTGTTTCTGAGATCACCAAGTGCTTCAGAGTCTGAAAAACTTTTTGGAAGTAATTTGGGATTCTAAACAAATTATTTTGGGGTGGCACCTAGTCGATGAGCTGGGCCTGGCCCTGCAGCTGCAGAGGTGTAATTTGGGGTATTTTAGAGTTGATTTAGGATGTTTTTAGGGTCTCACCTGCTTGATGAGGCACGCCTGGCCCTGCAACAGCAGGGTGGGTGTGTTTTGGGGATATTTGAGAATATTTTGGGGCTGCTTTTGGGGTCTCACCTACTCGATGAGGCACGCCTGGCCCTGCAGCAGGGTGGGTGAGTTTTGGGAATGTTTTAGGATATTTTGGGGCTGTTTTTGGGGTCTTACCTGCTCAATGAGCTGCATCTGTCCATGCAGCAGCAGAGTGGATGTGTTTTGGGGTATTTTAGGGCTGGTTTAGGGTGTTTTTGGAGTCTCACCTGCTCGACGAGGCGCGCCTGGCCCTGCAGCAGCAGGGTGGGTGTGTTTTGGGGTATTTTAGGATATTTTGGGGCTGTTTTTGGAGTCTCACCTGCTCGACGAGGCGCGCCTGGCCCTGCAGCAGGGTGGGTGTGTTTTGGGGATATTTTAGGGCTGGTTTAGGGTGTTTTTGGGGTCTCACCTGCTCGACGAGGCGCGCCTGGCCCTGCAGCAGGGTGGGCAGCAGCGCGCGCTGCAGCATCCGCACGGAGCCCGGGAACAGCATCCGCCGGCCCACGGTGTGGGCCAGGAGCAGCCTGGGGGTGAGGCCGGCCCGGGACACGCCCGGGGGCGGGGTCAGCGCGGACACACCCCGGGGGCGGGGCCACACCCATCCCCCTCCCTCCCCACACAGCCAATCAGCTCCTTCCCCACCCCCGGCCACGCCCCTTTGGGCCACACCCAGGGCCACACCCTCGTTAGCCCCGCCCACCAAGGGACAACACCCCCAGCCCCGCCCCAGGTGGCCACGCCCCCATCCCCAAAGCCACACCCCTCAAAAGACCCCCACCCACCCCGAGCCCCGCCCACCTGACCAGGGCGCACGGAAGCTTCCGGAGCGCCCCCAGGAGCCCCCGGGAGCCCCCCCGGGGCCGGGGGGGGTCTCGGAGCAGCGGCACCGCCCGGGAGCCCCCCCTGCAACCGAGAGGGAGCGTCAGGGGGTCCCAGAGGAATTTGGGGGTCCCAGGGGAATTGGGGGGGGGTCAGGGGTCCCCAGAGGGGCTTGGGGAAGGCTTCCAGGGGCATCCCCAGGGTGGTTTGGGGGTCCCAGGAGCGGTCGTGGGGTCCCGGGGTGTTTTTGGCAGTCCCAGGGTGTTTTTGGGGGTCCCAGGGTGTTTTTGGCAGTCCCAGGGTGTTTTTGGGGGTCCCGGGGGTGTTTTTGGGGGTCCCAAGGGGGTCCTGGGGGGCTCTGACCAGGCGGGGCCGGCGCTGTCCCAGCGGAAGTCCACGGGCCAGCTGCGGAAGTCGAAGGTGTAGAGTCCGAGTTTGCGCTGGGGGGGGGATGGGGGAGAACAGCGGCCTGAGACCCCCCCCCAGACCCCTCGGGGAGGGGGTCGCTGACGCCCTTCGGGGGTCCCCAGCGGCCCCGGGGCTCCCCGTGCCCACCTTGGCCTCGGGGGTGCCGCTGCGGTGGCTCTCCTCCAGCGCCGCGATGAACTCCAGGTACTGCGGGTTGCTCCAGCGGCCCAGCCCTGGGGAGGGCACGGGGGGGGGGCTCACAGAGGGTCCCGGGGGGCCCCCAGGGGGGTCCCGGTGCCCCTAAAGCCCCCTCACCTCGCAGACAGGCCACGCCCGCCAGCAGCAGCCCCAGCGTGGCCGCGCAGTGCGACAGGGGCACCACGCGGGACATGGTCAGCAGGCCTGGGGGGGAGAAAACGGGGTGAGAGACCCCAAAAACTGCCCTTAAACCATTCAGAGACCCCCAAAAACCCCCCCAGACCACGTGGGACATAGTCAGCAGGCCTGGGGGGGAGAAAACGGGGTGAGAGTCCCCAAAAACTGCCCTTAAACCATCCACAGACCCCCAAAACCCCCCCAGACCACGCAGAACATGGTCAGCAGGCCTGGGTGGGAGAAAAAGGGGTGAGAGACCCCCAAAATCCCCCCTTAAACCATCCAGAGACCCTCAAAAACCCCCCCAGACCACGTGGGACATGGTCAGCAGGCCTGGGGGGGAGAAAACGGGGTGAGAGACCCCAAAAACTGCCCTTAAACCATCCAGAGACCCCCAAAAACCCCCCCAGACCACGTGGGACATGGTCAGCAGGCCTGGGGGGACAAAAAGGGGTGAGAGACCCCCAAAAACCCCCTTAAACCATCCAGAGACCCCAAAAACCCCCTTAAAACATCCACAGACCCCCCCAAAACCCCCCCAGACCACGCAGGACATGGTCAGCAGGCCTGGGGGGAGAAAAAGGGGTGAGAGACCCCCAAACCCCCCCCTTAAACCATCCAGAGACTCCAAAACCCCCCCTTAAACCATCCACAGACCCCCAAATCCCCCCTTAAACCATCCACAGACCCCCAAAACCCCCCCAGACCACGCGGGACACCCAGCAGGCCCGGGGGGACACCAAGACACACCAGAGACCCCCAACCCCCCCCAGTTCACCCCCGACCCCCCCCAAAGCTGCTCAAATGCCCCCAAACATCCCCAGGACCCCCCCCAGATTGGAACCAAGGGCCCCCCCAGAGCGAGCTGGGCCCTCCACAGCCCCCCCAAGCCCCACCTTTGCGGTACAGGTAGAACACGGCCAAGGGGGAGGCGTAGTACGAGATGGACCAGAGCACCGAGGCCTGCGGGACCCCCGCGACCCCTGAGACCCCCGAGCGCCGGGGGGGCCCGGGGGGGGGGCCCCGGTCCGGAACCGGGGGGAAATGGGGGGAGAGAGGGTCCCCAGTTCATGGGAAGGGGGGTAAATGGGGTCTGGGGGCACCGGGAGGGAGTCCCCGATTCAGGGTGGGGGGAAAATGGGGGATGGGAGGGGTGTCCGGGTCCACTGGGGGGTCCCAGAGGGATGGGGACCCCCCCCGGGCAGGGTGAAGGGCACGGACAGAGCCGGGGCAGTCCCGGGGGGTCTCACCAGCGCCAAGACACTGTCCGTGTGCTTCTCCAGGCCCCGCGGTTGGTAATAGGAGTCCTGGGGGGGGCACGGGGGGGGTCAGCGCGGGGTTCGGGGGGTCCGCATCCCCGCGGCTGCCATGGCAACCGCCCCGCCCGGGCCCGACCGCCCCCCGCGCCTCACCCAGGCCGGCTCCCCGCGCTCGCTGCCGGCTCCGTTCCCTCCCTGCGGCCCCCCCGGGGCCCCCCCGACCCCGCCGGGCGCGCGGGGCCGATGGACGCGGTAGAGCCGCGGGCCCAGGACGCAGCTGAGCAGCTTCGCCATGACGGCGGCGCCGGAAGTGGCGGCGCTTCCGGGAAGCTGAACTTCCGGGGCGGGGCCAAGAGCAGGGCGCGCCGGATGGGCGGGGACTGATCATAAAGCCACGCCCACCGTGGCGTTGTCATGGGAACGGGGCGGGGACAAGATGGCGGCGTTGCCGTGGGAACGAGGCGGGGCAAGATGGCGGCGTTGTCATGGGAACGGGGCGGGCCCGCGCGAAAGGCGCGAAGAGGCCTCGAAGTGCCCCAAAATCGGCTGAAATTGCCCCAAAATACAGCGAAAGGGGCGGGAATAGGGCAAAGAGATCCCAAAAGCAGCTGGAGTTGACCCAAAAAAGCCAAAAGTGACACCAAAACCGACCTGGAACGCATCAAATCTACCCAAAATTATGCAAAATTGGCCTGGAAACACCCAAAAAGTGCCTAAAATAGCTCAAAGTGCCCCAAAATGCACCAAACCACATGAACACCTTCAAAACCACTTAAACTTTTCACAATCCCTCCTAAATGGCCCCAAAACCACCCCAAAGTGCCCCAAAATGCTCTAAATTAGTCCAGGACAAACCAAAACCACCCCCCAAGCATCTTCAAAACGTCTGAATTGTCCCCAAATAGCTCAAGCTGACCCCAAATTCCCCCGTATCGCACCCAAAATGCCCCAAACCAACTTGAATCGCCCCCAAACCAGCCCAAAAAGCCCCGAAACTGCCCGAATTCCACCAAACCATCCCAAATCACCCCAAACCAGCCCCAAAATCGCTCAAACACCCCCAAAAACAGCCCCAAACCCCCCAACCCAGCCCGAATCGCACCCAACCAGCCTGGAGACCCCCACATTCCCCCCGAAATGAGCCCAAAACGCCGGGTTTCAGCCCAAATCTCTTTATGGGGGGGTTGCAGGGGGGTTGCAGGGCTGGGGGGGGCTCTGGGGGGGTTTTTGGGGGTCCTGGGGGGGTTTTTGGGGGGTCCCTCAGCGGATGGTCTTGACGGGGCTCTTGAAGTTGCTGGCGGCCTGGAGCTGCAGCTGGTAGGCCATGGGGTGGATCTTGAACCCGTAGAGCCTGTGGGGAAAAAACCAGGAATTTTGGGAAAAAACGGGAAATTGGGGGAAAAACCAGCAATTCTGGGAAAAAACGGGAATTTTGGGCAAAAACAGCAATTCTGGGGACAGCGGGACATCACAGGGGGGACAGAGTGACACCAGAAGGTTCCAGAGTGAAAAAAGTGACCTCAGCAAGGACCAAAGGAACGGGGTCAAAGCGCCGTTTTTTGGGGAGTTTTGGGGTTCTTTTGGAGGGAGTTGGGTTCTCTTTTGGAATTTTTGGCTTGGGATTTGTTTGGGGGGAGGTTGGGTTTTATTTTTACGTTTTTGGGGGGTTTTTATTTTTTTTGAGCTTCTTGAGGGACATTTGGGCTTTTTTTTTTTTATACTTTGGGGCCATTTCTGCCATTGTTTCTTGGGGGGCGGATTTGAAGATTTCTTACGTTTTAGGGTCATTTTTGATGTCATTTTTGGTGGCAAGATTAGGAATGATTTCTTTAAGTTTTGGACTCGTTTTTTGCCACATTTTTTAGCAGAAAATGTGAAGCTGGTTTTGACAATTTTGGGGGCAATTTCAAGGGGATTTTTTTCAACTTTCGGTGGTGAAATTTGCAATTGTTTTTATCAGTTTTAGACTCATTTTCACAGGATTTTTTTGGGACTTTTTTTTTAAGTTTCAGGGGCAATTTGCAGGGACTTTTAGAAGGGAGAGAATTGGGATCATATCCTACAATTTAACCTCATTCTTGCAGCCTTTCATTCTGGTTTCTCGGGGTCGTTTTCTCGACTTTCGGGGTCGTTTTTGCCTCGTTTTTCCGGGGCTTTTTTTTCTGATTTCTGGGGCCATTTTCACGGGGGTTTTTTTTGAAGGGGGGGGGGGATTTGGGGCTTTTCCTGTGGGGAAACTCTGACCTGGGCACGAACTGGTTGGCGGGGCGCTTGGGGCGGTACTCGGGGTGCACCATGAAGAGCATGTGGGGGAAGCCGGTGCCGAAATAGGCGCCGTCGGTGTGGTGGTGCCGCGAGGACTTGGGCGTGTAAACGTCCATGCACTTGGGGCAGTACAGCTTGACCATGGCCTCGCCGGGGATGTCCGACAGTCCTGGAGGCCACCACAGACCCCCTCCTCAAACTGATGGACCCGAACAAAGCCCCAAAACGAACCCAGCCCGAAATAAACCCCGAACATACCCCCCAAAAATGACCCTAAATAGCCTCACCCCAAAACACCCCCCCAGAATAACTCACCTAGGGGTTTTCCCCGTTCTCCCCCAAACCCCACCAGTTTTTCCCCCCAAATCCCGCCAGTTTTTCGCATAAAATTCCACCAATTATCCCCCTAAACCCCCCCAGTTTTTCCCCTAAAATCCCACCAATTTCCCCCCAAAACTCCACCAATTTTCCCCCCAAAACTCTACCAATTTTCCCCCCAAACCCCCCCAGTTTTCCCCCTAAAATCCCAGCAGTTTTTCCCCTAAAATCCCACCAGATTTCCCCCCAAAGCCCCCCAGTACCGATGGGCAGCATGGGCTGGTTCTCACAGCCCACCCACGGGCAGGACCCCTACAGTGTCCCCCCAAAATCCCCCCAGTCTCTCCCCCAAACCCCCCCAATTTTCCCCCTAAAATCCCAGCACTTTTTCCCCTAAAATCCCACCAGATTTCCTCCCAAAATTCCACCAACTTTCCCCCCTAAAACTCCACCGATTTTCCCCCCAAAATCCCCCCTGGGACCACCCCCCAAAGCCCCCCAGTAGCAATGGGCAGCATGGGCTGGTTCTCACAGCCCACCCACGGGCAGGACCCCTACAGTGCCCCCCCAAAATCCCCCCAGTCTTTCCCCCAAACCCCACCAGTTTTCCCCCCAAACCCCCCCAGTTTTCCCCCTAAAATCCCACCAGATTTCCTCCCAAAACTCCACCAATTTTTCCCCCAAAATCCCCCTTGGGACCACCCCCCAAAGCCCCCCAGTAGCAATGGGCAGCACGGGCTGGTTCTCACAGCCCACCCACGGGCAGGACCCCCCCAATGCCCCCCCCAGTGCCCCCCAGTACCCCCCCAGTGCCCCCAGTACCGATGGGCAGCATGGGCTGGTTCTCACAGTACACCCGCGGGCAGTACCCGAAGTCTCCCTGCTGGTACTTCTCCAGCTGTGGGGGCACAGGGGGGGGTCAGGGGGGGTCCGGGAGGTCCCGGGGGGCTCGGGGAGGGTCCCGGGGGGGGTCGGGGCCGCACCATCTGCGCGATGCCGCGGTTGGTGAGGATGTACCGGGCGTGGATCAGCCCGTAGAGCATCTCGGCCGCCTGCTCGATCAGGTCGCTCTGGTTGGGGTTGTCCTCCAGCTCCTCGTCTGGGGGGGTGGGGGGAGGCCGCAGGGGGTCAGCGCGATGCTGGGGACCCCCCCCCGAGCCCCCCGAACGCGCTCAGGGCCGTACCTGGCTCCAGGTCCAGGATCATGTCCAGGGCCTGCCGGTAATGGGGCACCTGCTCGTTGAGCCCCGTCAGGTTGAACTTGTCCTGGATGTAATCCTCGTCCACCTGTGGGGAGGATCGGGGGTTTGGGGGGCTCGGGGGTTTGGGGAGGGGCTCAGGGTCTGGGGGGGGGGGGTCAGGGTTTGGGTGTTTGCGGGGTCCCGGGTTTGGGAGTCCAGGGCTTTTGGGGTCTCAGGGCGTTTAGGGTGTCAGGAGGAGGATCGGGGGTCTGGGGGGGCCCAGGGCCGGGGGGTGTCCGGGGGTCTCCCGGGGGTCCCTCGCCCACCTCGCAGAAGAACTCGTTGCCGCGGAGGCCGCAGAACCACGAGATCCACGACACCTCCTCGGAGCTGCTCATGGTCCCGGGGTTCTGGGGAGAGGAACGGGGGCAATGAACCCCCCCCGGATCCCCCAAACCCCCCAGGGCCGCCTCAAACCGCCCCGACCCCCGCCCGGACCCTCAGAGCCCCCGATCGCCGGGGGCCCGAGCGCGAGCCCGCGGCCGCTCCCATCCCACCGCCCGGGCCGGAGGGACCCCGAGCCCCGCCGCGGGACTCCCAAATCCCCCCGGAGCCCCCCAAATCCCCCGGGCCCCCCCCGGGGCCTCCCGGGCCCCCTCACCCGCCGCTTTAGGGGCGCTCCGGGCACGATCCGCGCACGCGCAGCCGCCGCTTCCGCCCCAAGCCCCGCCTCCTCGCCGGAACCGACCAATCGGTGCCGGCCGCCTGGTACTTCCGCTTCAAACCCCACCTCCGGGTCGGGACTGGCCAATCAGCGCCGGGAATCGCGGTAGCTTCCGCCCGAACTCTCGTCCCGCGCCTGTACCAACCAATCACGGCCCGCTGGTGCATCACGTGGTTCCTCCGCCCCACTCGCAGCTTCCGGTGGCGGCTGCAGGGTCGGTCCGGGACCCCTCGGGACCCCCAAACACCCCCCGGGACCCCCCGCCCCCCCCCCGGCCCCTCCATGTCGCTGATCGCGTTCCGCCGGGGCCGGGACCAGGCCGGCCGCTGGAAGGACGGGCAGCTGCAGGAGGAGCCGCCCCCGCCGCCCCCCGAGCCCTCCCCGGGCGCCCCCGACCCCGGGGCCGACGCGCGGAGCTTCTACGAGAGCCTGATCGCCGAGGGGGGAGGCCCGGAGCCCCCTCAGAGCCCCCGCAAGCGCCCCCGGGACCTTTCGGGAGAGGGGAAGGAGCCGCCCAGGTCGGTGCGACCCCCGCCAACCCCCCCCTCCCCAATTACCGAGTAATTAGTTACTGCCGTTAACGAGAGCCTCCTTCCCGCAGCCCCTCGGACCCCCCCCACTTCTGCCGCAGCTGCGGAGCCTCGTTCCGCGACCCCCCCGCGCGGCACCGCCGCTCCACCGCGCACCTGCTGGGGCTGGGGGGGCCCCCCGCGCCCCCGGCCCCGCTGCACATCCCCCCCTCCAACCCGGGCTACCGCCTGCTGCTGCGGGGGGGGTGGGCGGGGGGCGGCCTGGGCCGGGGGGGCCGCGGGCGGCGGCTGCCGGTGCCCACCGAGCTGAAGCGGGACCGGGGTGGGCTGGGCTGGGGGCCGGGGTCGCGGCCCCGCGTCACCCACTTCGGGCCGGGGGACGTGGCGGCCGTGGCGGGGCCCCCCCCGCGGGCGGGGGGCAAAGCGGGGCGCGGGGGGGGGTCCCGGTTCCGCTCCGAGGCGGCGGCGCGGGCCTGGGAGATCCAACTGAGGGAGTACATGGAGCGCTGGGACCCTCCGGAGCTCCCGCCCCGAGCGAGCCGGGACCCCCCCTGAGCCCCCCAACCCTCCCCGAGCCCCCCGAACCCCCCTGAGCCCCCTTGACTCCCCCCCGGCCCCGCCAGCCGCCTCCTCAGCGGCCCCGTGGAGGAATTTGGGGTGGAAGGCGGCGTTTCCGGCCCCACGGTGAGTGTGGGGGCGCTCGGGAGGGGTTCGGGGCCCCCGCTGGGGCTGCGGACCCCCGAAACTGGGGGGGGGTCCCGGGGGGTCCCTCCCCCAGTTCCCCTCAAGGCTGACTTGGTCCTCCGCTCCGCCAGGGGGCGGCACAACGGCCTGGAGCTGCTTCCGCCCTGACTCGACTCCACTTCCGGCCGCCCGTGAGGCGACTTCCGCCCGGCCCCGCCTTGGGAACCCCCCGGGACCCCCCAGAGCCTCTCCGGGATCCCCTAAAACCCTTCCGGGAACACCGAGAAGCTCCTGCAGGAGGGGGAGGGGTTTCGGTGAGACCCTCGGCCTCTCCCCCCACCCCAGAACCCCCCCCACCTCCCCTGGGGCTCCCCCCTCACTGGGGAGGGGTCCCAGCCGCGTTCCCCCCCCCAGATGTGGCAGAGCCGGAGCTCCTCAGCGCCTGGGCCGAGCACCGAGAGCCGCTGGAACCCCAAAGAAAGCTGAGAGAACCCCGAAAACGGCCGAAAATCCCCCCAGAACTCCCACAGATCTGAAGGAACTTTCGAAATGGGTCTGGGGGCTCTGAAGAAAACTTAAACTGCGTCGAGGGAGCTCTGAGGAGGACAAAAGACCCCCAAACCTGGGACTTTGGGGGCTCGAAAGGGACCCTCCAAACACGGACTTGAGGGGCAGTGAAAAGGGGCTCTGGACCCCCCCCAGTCTGAGATCTGTGGGGACAGACCCCCTCCCCCCCAGGGCTGGGGGCAATAAACGGGGCAGGGCCGGTGCCCCCCTCCCCCCAGCGAGATTTGGGGCGCTGAGGTTTTCCTGGCGGGGATTTGGGGGCGGAAGCGCCAGATTTGGGCCTCCCCCCCCCGAGGTTTCGGGGCGGCCGTGACACTTTCGGCCCCCCCGCAGATTTTCCGGGTACCCCACAATGGTTTTGGGTCCCCCGCGGGCGGTTTTGGGGGCCCTCCCCCCCCCCGCTGATTTTGGGGCCCCACCAGGGCGGTTTTGGGTGGTTCCGCTTTTGGGGGGAGCCCCCGCCCCCCCTTCACCACATCCTTTCCCCCCCCCCACCCCCGCTGGGTTTTCCCAATAAGGAGGTCACAGGGGAGGGGGGTAATTAATAGCATGGCACGTTAATGAGGCAACAGTTCATTAATTAAGAGAGGGGAAATCGCGGGGGGGGGACGGGACAGGAGTGGGGTCTTGGGAGAGGAAGGGAGGAGGGGCAGCCCCCACCCCCCAAACCCTGCCCCCCTCCCCCGTGGAGCAGCCGGGGCCCCGCCGGGGTTTTCCTGTCCCGGGGATGTCTCGGGGGTCGGTGACGCCCCGTGCGGGGGCCGGGGTGGCCATAAAGGCTCCAGGGGGGCTGGGCCGGCTCAGAACCGCCATGGCCGGGCCCCCCCCGCGGCCCCCCCAGCGCCGCCGTGTCCCCAGCGCCGGGGTCGCCGCGCTCGCCCACGTCCTGCTGCTGCTGCTGCTGCTGCCGCCGCCGGCTCCTGGGGCTGCCACCCGCCTGCCCACCCCGGTACGGACCCCTCTGCGTCCCCTCTGCGTCCCCGTGTCCTTCTGTCCCTTCTCTGTCCCTCTGTCTCCCCCCTTATCCTCCCCATGTCCCTCTGCGTCCCCTCTGTGTCCTCCCCCGCTGTCCCCCCCCCATGTCCAGCCCCTCCTCTGACCCTTCTCTGTTTCCCCAGGACCCCCTGGAGACGCTGACCCCGGCTGTGCCAGGTGAGTGACACCCCCGGGATACCCCTCGTGTCCCCCCCCCCATTCCCTGTCCCCCCAGCTGCCACGCCCTCCCCTTTCGGGGCCACCACCCCCTCCGAGGGGTCCCTCCTCGTGTCCCCCCGTGTCCCAACGCCCCCTTTGCCCCCAGGGGACCCCCCGGAGCTGCCGCGGGTGACGAGGGGGGACAAACCGGCTGCTCACGTCGTGGGTGAGTGGGGGACGCCGGAGGGAGGGTGGGGTGGAGTTTCAGGGGGGCTTTGAGGGGTTTGGGAGGGACAGAGGGGCCTTTAAGGGAGTGTGGGGACACGAGGGGTGTGGGACGGGGAGGGGACAGCAGACCCTGGGGTCTTCGGGGGTTTTTTGGGGTCCTGACCCCCTCTACCTCCCCCAGCCTTGACGTGGCCGTCCTCACAGGGGTCCCTGGTGTGGGAGGGGACGTTTTTTGGGGTTTTTTGGGATCCTGACTCTCTTTTCCCCCCCAGCCTCGACATGGCCGTCCTCATGGGGTCCCTGGTGTGGGAGGGGATGTTTTTTGGGGCTTCTTTGGGGTTTTTTGGGATCCTGATTCCCCCAGCCTCGACGTGGCCATCCTGGTGGGGGTCTCTAGTGTGGGACGGGACCTTTTTTGGGTTTTTTTGGGGGTTTTTTGGGGTACTGGCTCCCTTTTTCCCCCAGCCTCAACATGGCCGTCCTCATGGGGTCCCTGGTGTGGGAGGGGACGTTTTTTGGGTCTTTTTTGGGATCCTGACCCCCTTTTCCCCCCCAGCCTCGACGTGGCCGTCCTCGCGGGGGTCCCTGGTGTGGGAGGCGAGCGTGGCCCCCGCGCTGGTGCGGAACGGGGTCCGTCTGCGGGGGAACCGGCTGGTGGTGCCCCGGGACGGGCTCTACTTCGTGTACGCCGCCGCCGCCTTCCAGGGCTCGCGCTGCCCGGCCGGGGCGCGGCGCCGGCCGCTCCGCCTGGCCGTGTCGCGGCTGTCCCCCGAGTACCCGCGGGACGTGCCCCTGCTGCGCGCCGCCCGCTCCGTGTGCCGCGGGGGGGGCCCGGGGGGGCTCTGGGTGGAGTCCCTGTACCAGGGCGCCGTGTTCCAGCTGCGCCGCGGGGACCAGCTGGCGGCCACCACCTCGGCCGGACGCTTCCTGGACCTGCACGGCGCCGGGCAGGCCTATTTCGGGGTGCTGGGCGTGGATTAGGGGGGGATCGGGGGATTGGGGGGGACGGGGCTGGGACCGTTTGGGGTCAGAGCGGTGTCACAGGGGTGGGCGGAACCGGGGTTGGTCAGGGATGGACGGAGCTGTCGGTGATGGGATGGGTGGGGATGGGGGTGGATGGGGATTGATGGATCAGGATGGGATGGGTGGGGATTGATGGATTGGGATTGATGGATCAGGATTGATGGATGGGGATTGATGGGTGGGGATTGATGGATCGGGATGGGATGCGTGGGGATTGATGGATCAGGATTGATGGATCGGGATGGGATGGGTGGGGATTGATGGATCAGGATTGATGGATGGGGATTGATGGATCAGGATTGATGGATTGGGATGGGATGGGTGGGGATTGATGGATCGGGATGGAATGGGTGGGGATTGATGGATCGGGATGGGATGGGTGGGGATTGATGGATCAGGATTGATGGATCGGGATGGGATGGGTGGGGATTGATGGATCGGGACTGATGGATGGGGATTGATGGATGGGGATTGATGGATGGGAATTGATGGATCGGGATTGATGGATGGGAATTGATGGATGGGGATTGATGGATGGGGACCAGAGCGGGCACAGAGGGGTGGAACTGGGATCAGCAGGACCAGAGCGAGCGAGGGATGGGTGGGGTCAGCTGGGGCTGGATGGGACTGGGGTCAGTCGGGACCTAAGATCAGCAAACCCGGAGTGAACGGGCTGCGAAAAGCTGGAATCTTATTTATTGCACTATTTATGGATTAATGTGTAAATTTATGCATTTTTTCTTTAGTTTTTTGTACGTTCATATTGAATATTTTATACGTTTTTATGTATTTATGGCACACCCACGGCCCGAGAACCGCCAGGTTGGGGCGGGGCCGGTAACTTATTGACTCCTTGTGTAATTTATTGTGGAAAGTCGCAATAAAGTGGAATTTGGGCAGAATTTCGCGCCTGCGGTTTGTCACTGGGGGGGGGGGAGGGGAGGGGCGGGGGTTCCCCCACTCCCCTGGGGGATTTCTGGGGGAAATCTCCCCGCCCCCGGCGGCGGCCGAGGGGGAGCCCGGGTGTCTGGGCTGCCCCCGGTGCTGCCCAGTCCCTCCCAGTGTCCCCAGTTCCCCCCGCCGGGGGCGTGGCTCCCGTTGCCATGGGAACGAGCGGCGCCGGGCCCTTGGCGCCGCCGGGGGGCGCTGTAGCGACACCGGCACCGCTACGGCGGCGCGAAATGACGTCACCGCCGGGGCTGGGGGCGCGTCCCGGGCCGCTCCACTGCGCGGGCGGGGGCGCCCCCTTGAGCGCGAAGGGGGGGGGGCGCGCAGGGCGCGAGCGCGGCCCGTTTTCCCCGCCCTCCTCCCGTCCTGCCCCCCGCAATGGTCTCGCCCGCGCGGAGCCCGCAGCCAATGGCGGAGCGTCCCGCGGCGGCCCCGCCCCCCGCGCGGCGCGGCCCCAAGCGCGCGGCGCATGCGCGGAGGCCCCGCGGGCCGTGTCGGAGGGAGGGGGGGGGGCAGCGGAATCCGCCGCCATCCGGCGCCCGCCCGCCCCGCCCGCGGCCCCCGAGCGCGCGGCCGCCGCCGCGGAGCCCGCCTGGGGCGGACAGGTGGGTACGGGCGGGGAGGGGCGCGGCGGCGCGCGGGGGGGGGCGCGATCCGGACCCACCCCCCCCCGCCCGGGCCGCGGCTGCGCCGGCAGCGCCGCCATCTTGGAACGGCGAGCGCCCCCCCCCCTCACACCCCCCCTCCCCCCACACTGGGTCCCATCCCCCACCCCCGGCCCAGGTAACGGGAGGGGGCGGGGCCGGGGGGGGGTCCCGTTAACGGGGGGCGGGGCCCGCTCGGGGTCAGGGGGCATGGTGGGGGGGCGGCCCGTGCGGCTCCGTGACCCCCCCGCCCCTCCGGTGTCCTCGGTTCTCCGGGGGGGGGGCCGCGGCCTGTGACCGTGACCGGCCCGACTCCCCCCGTTCCTCGTGTCCCCCGCCCCGCCCCGCGCGGTGCCGGTGTCCGGTGTGACCCCCCCGGTGCCCCCGCAGGTCCCGCGGCCGATGCGGCGCCATGAGCGATCGGGCTGCGCGGGGCCGGCGCTACAACTGCCTGAGCCTCAGTGAGAGCTACCGGGGGCGGCCGCTCGAGCCCCCCCGCGCCGCCGGTACGGCCCGGGCACCCCGCGACGGGGCGGGGGGCGCACACCGGGGGACCCCTCCAGGCGGCGTTCGGGGGCTTCTCGCGGGTCCCCCTCGGCGCCAGCGGCGGGTGGGGGTTCAGGGGTCCCCGCGTTGGGGACCCCCGTTTCTTGGGGGGGCTCAGGGAGGGAGGAGGGGTCCCGAAATGGGGGGAGGGGGTACCCCTGAGCGGCCGGGGGGGCGAGTTTGGACGGCTTGGGAGGGGTTCGGGGGGGGGGTGCGGGACCCTCCCGCAGGCGCGTTTGGGGGATTGAGGGGTCTTCATGAGTGACCCCGCCATACCTGGGTTTGGGGGGGTTCAGGAGTCCGGGGTGGGGCTGTGGGACCCCCCCGCAGCCGAGTTTGGGGGGGCTCAGGGGTTCCCCCGTGTGAGACCCCCACTGTGGGCTGTAGAGCCTGGACGAGGTCTGAGGGGGGTTCGGGGGTCTCAGCGGGGTTGGGGGGTCCCGGGGGCCGTTCGGGGGGGTCACACGCGCTGCCCCCCCAGGCGCCCCCCGCCATGGGCTGCAGAGCCTGGGCAAGGTGCCCACCCGGCGCATGCCCCCCCCCGCGCACCTGCCGAGCCTGAAGGCCGAGAACAAAGGGAACGACCCCAACGTGGCCCTGGTGCCCCGCGACGGCTCGGGATGGGCCAGCCGCAGCGACCCCCCCGACCCCCGCAGGTGGGGACCCACTGGGGGGCAAGGGGGGGCCCGGGGGTGCCGCGGGAGGGGGCAGCCGGGGCGGCACCCCCTGACCCCATTGGTGGGGAGGGTCCTGGGGGAGTCCGGGGGCGCTGGGGGGACTCCGGGATGGACCGGCCAGAGCGACCCCTTCGGACTCTGCAGGCGGGGACGCACCGGGCGTGGGGTGGTCTGGAGATCTTGCGGTTGTCTGGGGGTCCTGGGGGGGGGACCTGTGGGTCCTGCCCCCCACCAAAGCCGCCCTGACCCCCCCCCGTGCCCCGCCAGTTCCGAGCCCTCCGCCCCTCCCCCGCCGCAGTCGCCGTCACCGCCGGATTCGCAGCCGCCTGCGAGCGGCACCGGGGGGACACGGACCCCGGGGACCCCCGAGGTGAGACGCCCTGCGCCCCCCACGCTTCCCTGTGACCCTCTAAAAACCCCCCCCCTCCCCACGACTCCCCGTTGTGACCCCGCTGTCCCCACAGAACCCCCCCCCCGCCGCCAAGCGCGGCAAAGTCCTGGGCGCAGGCCAGCGGTTCCCCCGCCGATGGTGAGAGAGAGACCCCCGACCCCCCCCCCCCCCCGGGACCCCCAGACATCGGGGGCCCTTCCTGACCCCTCACCCGGGTTTGGGGGGGCACCCCTGGCCGCAGGGGAGCTCCGTGCCCCCCCACCCCCGTTTCAGGGTCCCCCTGACCCCCCCCGTGCCCCCCCAGGTGCCAGGGCCCCCCCCCTCCCGGGCCGGTTCTCACGGGAGGAGTTCCCCAGTTTGGGGGCGGCCGCCGAGCGGGGGAGGGGCGGCCGCGAGCGGGGGGGCGCTGCCGACGCGTCGGGTGGGCGCGCACCGAGCCCCCGCCCCCACGGTGAGTGATTTCCCCCCCCCCCCCGGGACCCTTTGGGGGGCTCCCAACCCCTCCAGTACCCCTGTTCCCCACTGAGACCTGCTGGACCCCCCCAGATCGCCCTGATTCCCCCCCCCCCAGAGCTCTGGGACCCCCAGGAACTCCCAATGTCCCCCCCCACTGGTTTTTCAACCCCCCCCCCCCAGCCATTCCTGACCCCCCTGGAACCCCTCTGGGTTCCCCTGGACACCCCCAGCTCCCCCTGGAACCCCTCTGGGACCCCCCCCCCAGACACCCCTGGCCCCCCTGGAACTCGTCTGGGTCCCCTTGGACACCCCTGACCCCTCTTGAGAGGGTCTTGAGAACCCCTGAGATCCTCCCCCGCTCCTTGGGGACCCCCCAGTGCTCCCCAAGCCCCCCTGCACCCCATCGGGACCCTCCCCCATATCCTGGGAGCCCCCCAGACACCCCGGGCCCCCCGTGCCCCGCTGACCGCGCCGTCCCCCGCAGGCGGCAGCTGGCGGGAGGGGCGCGGGGCCGAGGAGCCGCCGGCCGAGGGGGGGGGAGCCCCCCCCGGGCCCCCCCACTTCCCCCCATACCGGGGGGTGATGCCGCCCTTTGTGAGTATGGACTCGCCCCCCAAACCGAGGCTGCCCCCTCCCCTAAACGCCCCCTAAACCCCGGGGCCTGTGTCCTGGCCAGGGGGGGAGGCTGCCCATTGATTTTAGGGTGTCCCCCTCCCCCAGATGTACCCCCCGTACCTGCCCTTCCCGCCGCCCTACGGGCCCTTCCGCAGTCCCGACGCACAGAGGTGAGCGGTGGTTCCCAAACCCCCCCCAACACCCCAAACCCTCCCTGAGACCCCAAACCCTCCCTGAGACCCCAAACGTTCCCTGAGACCCCAAACCTTCCCCAGCACCCCAAACCCTCCCTGAGACCCCAAACCTCCCTGAGACCCTAAACCTCCCTGAGACCCCAAACCTCCCTGAGACCCTAAACCTTCCCTGGCACCCCAAACCCTCCCTGAGACCCCAAACCTCCCTGAGACCCTAAACCTTCCCTGACACCCCAAACCCTCCCTGAGACCCCAAACCGTCCTGAGATCCCAAACTGCCCTGAGACCCCAAACCTTCCCTGAGACCCCAAACCCTCCCTGAGACCCCAAACCCTCCCTGAGACCCCAAACCGCCCTGAGATCCCAAACTGCCCTGAGACCCCCAAGCCCCCCCCGAAACCCCAAACCCTCCCTGAGACCCCAAACCTCCCTGAGACCCTAAACCTTCCCTGACACCCCAAACCCTCCCTGAGACCCCAAACCGTCCTGAGATCCCAAACTGCCCTGAGACCCCAAACCCTCCCTGAGACCCCAAACCTCCCTGAGGCCCCATACCCTCCCTGAGACCCCCAAACTCCCCCAACACCCCAAACCCCTGAGACCCCAAACCCCCCTGAGACCCCAAACCGCCTTGAGACTCCAAACCCTCCCTGAGACCCCAAAACCCCCTGAGACTTCAAACCCCCTCAAGACTCCAAACTCCCCTGGGACCCCAAACCCCCTCAACACCCCAGACCCTGAGCCCTCCCTCTGTGCAGTTCCCTCATTTGGGGGTTGCCCCACTCTGATTCTCTGGACCCCAATCCCCCCCTACCTTGCCCCAAAGCCCTGACCCCCTTTTCCCACCAAGCCCTTGAAATTCTATCAGTTTTTGGGAAATGTAAAATTCTCATTTTTTGTTCCCCTAATCTTTGTCCATCAGGGGAACCCCAAAACCTCATTTCCCCACAATCCCCGCATCAAGAGGGATCCTGAAACCCCAAAAAACCCTTGCGGAGTTCCCAAACCCCTGAATCCCTCTCTGCTCCCCAATCCCTTTCACTGAGGTGACCCCAAACCTTCCCCGCCCCCCAATTCCCGCTTTGTGGGGGACCTCAACTTCCCCCCCCAGTCCTTCTAGTGTGACCCCAGACCCACCCCATCATAACCCCGGGGTTTTGGGGTCCCCGCAGGTTCCCGCGGCCGGGGGGTCCCCGTGGGGCTGCGGCCCCACCCCGGGGGGGGTCGCCCCCGTCCCGGCCCCCCGTCCTGCGCCAGGACGAGCTGCGGGAGTTCGATGAGCTGGACCAGGAGAACGACGAGGGCTGGGCCGGTAACGGGGCTGGGGGGCTCTGGGGGGCTCTGGGGGTGCTGTGGGACCCCCACCCACATTTCCCCCCCCCCCCCCCGGTGCCCCCAGGAGCGCACGAGGAGGTTGATTACAGCGAGAAGCTCAAGTTCAGCGATGAGGAGGACGGGCGGGACGAGGACGAGGACGAGGAGGGGTGAGGACCCCCCCCCAAATGGGGGGCAGCCCCCCAGAGCCTCCCCAGCGCCCCCATAACCGCTGTGGGGCACCCCAAGCTCCTCCGTAACCCCCTGTGTCCCCCAGGAAGGAGAACGAGCCTCCGGCCCCCCCCGAGGCACCGCCCACCCCCAGGGAGGAGCCGCCGCCCCCCAAGTCCCCCCCGGAGGGGCCCAAGGAGCCGCCGCCCCCCCCGGCCCCGCCCGCCCGGGCCCCGCCCCCGCCGCCGCCCCCCAACCGCGGGAGCTGGGCCACGCCCAACGAGCTCCCGGTGAGCTGGGGGGACCTCAGGGTGACGGGGGGGGACAGGTGGGGCACAGGTGTGCTCAGGTGTGACGTAGGTGCGTACAGGTGTGGCACAGGTGTGGTCAGGTGTGGTCAGGTGTGATGTAGGTAGGTACAGGTGTGACACAGGCATGTTCAGGTGTGGTGTAGGTACGTACAGGTGTGGCACAGGTGTGCTCAGGTGTGCTCAGGTGTGATGTAGGTGTGTACAGGTGTGGCACAGGTGTGTTCAGATGTGGCGTAGGTACATGCAGGTGTGACACAGGTGTGCTCAGGTGTGCTCAGGTGTGCTCAGGTGTGACATAGGTATGTACAGGTGTGGCACAGGTGCACTCAGGTGTGACGTAGGTACGTACAGGTGTGGCACAGGTGTGCTCAGGTGTGACGGGTACATCCAGGTGTGGCACAGGTGTTCACTGGTGTGTGCAGATGTGATGCAGATGTGCTCAGGTGTATTCCAGAGTGGCGTAGGTACACACAGGTGTGACACAGGCGTGTTCAGGTGCACTCAGGTGTGACGTAGGTATGTACAGGTGTGGCACAGCTGTGCTGAGAGGGGATATGGGTGTGACAGAGCTGTATTTGAGGGTGGCACAGGTGTCTGTAAGTGTATCTAGACGTGACGGAGGCGCATCCAGGTGTGCTCAGGTGCGTCCAGCTGTGGCAGAGGTGCAAGGCAGGTGCATTTAGGAGCTCCCAGATGCGTTCAGGTGCAGCAGAGGTGCATGTGGGTCTGATACGTGCATATCAGTGCATCGCAGAGGGGTCACGGAGGTGTCACACAGGTGTCTGTAGCAGCTGTGTTAGACAGGTGCGACACAGGTATGGGTGGGTGGCTGTGTCAGACAGGTGTCATGGGTGTCACACAGGTGTCCGTGGGTGGCTGTAAGTGTCACACAGGTGTCACACAGGTGCCTGTAGCGCCTGTAGGTGTCACACAGGTGTCACACAGGTGCCCGTAGTGGTTGTAGGTGTCACACAGGTGTCGCACTGGTGTGTATAGCGGCTGTAGGTGGCACACAGGTGTCACACAGGTGTCTGTAGCGCCTGTAGGTGTCCCACAGGTGTCACACAGTGCCTGTAGTGGCTGTAGGTGTCACACAGGTGCCTGTGGTGCCTGTCGATGTCACGTAGGTGTCACACAGGCGTCACACAGGTGTCTGTAGTGCCTGTAGCTGTCCCACAGGTGTCACACAGTGCTTGTAGTGGCTGTAGGTGTCACACAGGCGTCACACAGGTGCCTGTAGTGGCTGTAGGTGCACACAGGTGTCACGCAGGTGTCACACAGGTATCTGTAGTGCCTGTAGGTGTCACACAGGTGTCACACAGTGCCTGTAGTGGCTGTAGGTGTCACGCAGGCATCGCACAGGTGCCTGCAGCTGTCCCAGGTGTGTCACGCAGGTGTTGTGCCCGCAGGACGAGGACGAGGCGTGGCGGCGGCGCCGCCGGCAGAGCTGTGCCGAGCTGTCGCAGGCGGTGGCGCGGGCGCGGCGGCGCCGCGAGGCCGAGGAGCGCCGCATGGCCGAGCAGCGCCGCGCCGCCTGCGCCGAGAAGCTCAAGCGCCTGGATGAGCGCTTCGGGGCCCCCCCCGAGCGCCGCCCGCCCGCGGGGACCCCCCCGGGGCCCCCCTCCGGCACCGCCGAGGCCCCCCCGGGCCCCCCTGAGCCCCCGCCCGCCCCCCCTGAGGCCGCCCCGGAGCCGCCGGAGTCGCGGGAGGAACCCGAGAGCAGCGGGGGAGCCCCCGGGGCCGCAGGTGGGGCGGGGGGCTGAGGGGTGGGACCCCCGAACCGCCGGTGGGCTCTGGAGGGAGTTTGGGGGGCCTTTGGGGGGGATCTTGGTTCTGGGAGTGCCCCGTAGCAGGGCTGTGGGGTTTGAGGGATGTGTGGGAGGGTTTAGGCGTGCCCCACAGCAGGGCTGGGGGTCTGTGGGGCTGTGGAGGGTGTGGGGGGGTCTGGGGGTGCCTCACAGCGGGGTGGGGCACACAGGGACCCCCTGACCCCTCTCTGTGCCCCCAGCAGAGCCGCCTCCCCCCGAGGTGCCCCCTGAGCCCCCTGAGGAGCCGCCGCCGCCGCCCCCGGCCCCCCCGGCTGCCGCTGCGCCCCCCAAGGGGGACGCTAAAGGGGAGGGGGTGGCGGCCCCCCCACGCCAGCCCCCCCCGGCCCAGCCCCCTGCGTACCCCAAGTACCAGAAGTCGCTGCCTCCCCGGTTCCAGCGCCAGCAGCAGGTGGGGGGGCTCTGGGAGCAGGGGGGGCTCTGGGGGGCCAGGAATTGGGGAGGGGGCCACGTAGTGGGGCTGGGAGTGGAGACACCCCCCAGGCGTGGGGGTCTCAGGAGGGTGGGCTGTGACCCTGGTTTGAGGTCTTTGGGGGGTGGGGTTTGCCTGTAATTCAGGGGTTTTTGGGGTGGGCTTTGCTGTGCATTTGGGGGTTTTTGGGGGGAAGTTGGGTCCCCAAACTTGAGGGTTTTGAACCAGGTTGTGCCACCTCTAATCTGGGTGAATTTGGGCTCGGTTGTGCCCGCATCCAGGGGTCAGTCTCTGGGGGGCGGGGGGTCTCAGACCATGCCCCAATCAGGGGGTCCCGGGGGGGGCTCAGGCTGTGGCCCAGCCCGGCCCCGCTGACCCCCCGCGCCCCCAGGAGCAGCTCCTCAAGCAGCAGCAGCAGTGGCAGCAGCAGCAGCACGGGCCCCCCGCAGCCCCCCCCGCAGCCCCGCCGGCGCTGGGGGCTCTGGGGGCGGGGGTGCCCCCCCCCGGCGCGGCCCCCCCGGCCCCCCCCCGGCCCCCCCAAGCTGTTCGGGGCCCTGGGCCGGCCCCCGGCGCTGCCCCAGCTCGGCTTCGACCCCCGCTGGGTGATGCTGCCGCCGTACGTGGACCCCCGGCTGCTGCCCCCCCGCGCCGCCCCCGTCGACTTCTACCCCCCCGGCGTGCACCCCTCTGGTAAGGGGGGGTCCCGGGGGTGGAGGAGCTGGGCTTTGGGGGGGTCTCAGCCCCATGGAACGGTTCTGGGGGGTCTCGAGCACGTGGGGTGGGTTTGGGGGGAGTCTCAGCCCCCCACGCAGGGCGTTTGGAGGGAGCTTCACCCTGGGAAGTGTTAGGGGTGTGTCAGCCCCAGGGGAGGGATTTTGGGGAGGGTCTGAGGCACACGGGGCAGGTCTGGGGGATCTCACCCCACTGAGGGGTGCTGGGGGGTCTCACCCCGTGTCCCCCCACCCAGGGCTGCTGCCGCGGGAGCGCTCGGACAGCGGGGGCTCGGGCTCGGAGCCCTTCGACCGCCCGCCCGCGGCCCCCCCGCTGCGAGACCGCGGGACCCCCCCCGGGGGACCCCAAACCCTCCTGGGGGGGCGACGCCTTCACAGCCCCCCCCGAGCCGCGGGGGCTGCCCTCGCCCCTGCGCCCCCCCACCGGCGACGACGACAAGGGGCTGCGGTGAGTGGGGGGCTGGGGGGGCGCGGGGAGGCTGCAGTAGGGGAAGGGGGGCCGGGAAGTTTTGGGGGGATCAGGGGAGGCTTGGGGGAGCATTTTGGTGGTCTCAGCCCCGCTGACCCTCTCTCTCTCCCCTTGTTCCCCCAGGAGTGAGACCCCCCCGGTCCGCCTGCGGGACCCCGGCGCGCCCCCTCCCTACGCCTACCCCCCTTTCGAGAACGGAGGGGGCCCCCCCCTGCCCCGCTTCCCGCCCCCTCCCGCCGAGGACCCCCCCGCGGCCCCCCGGCCCTGGGCCCTGCCCCCGGCCGCGCCTCCCCCGCGCCCCCCCGAGCCCCCCCCCCGCCCCCGACGGGGCCCCCCCGGAGCCGCCGCCCCCCCCCGGCGCCGCCGCCCCCCGCCCTCCCCTCTTCCAGGAGCCCCCCAAGAAGGCGCCACCCCCCCAGAAAGCCCCGAAGGAGGAAGGGGGGGCGGCGCTGGGGGGGCCCCCCAAGGAGGACGGGGGGGCCCAGCGCCGGCCCGAGCGCCCCGCCCGCGCCCCCCCCCGACCCGCACAAGGCCCCGCGGGGGGGGGCCCGCACCGAGACCCGCTGGGGACCCCGGCCCGGCGGCCCCCCCCCGCCGTGCGCCCCCCCCCCGAGGAGGCCACCGAGAAGGGCCCCCCCCCCGCGGCGCGCGGGGCCCATCAAGAAGCCCCCCCCGAAGGAGGAGGGGGCGGCAGGCGAGGAGCCCCCCCCCACCAAGGACTCCCCGAAGCCCCCCAAGGCCAAGCCCGCGGCCGCCCCCTCCCCCGCGGCCAAGGACCCGGGGGCGCCGCCGGGGGGGGCGGGGGCGGGGTCCCCCTCCCGCCGCCGCTGCCGCGACCCCGCCCTGGAGCGCGGGGGGGGGCGCGGGGGGCCCGCGGGGGCGGCCGCGGGGGGGGGCGCGGGGAGTTCTTCGCGCGGGGCCGCGGCTTCCGGGGGGCCTACGGGGGGCGCGGCCGGGGCGGGGGGGGCCCGGGGCCGCCCCCCCCGCGAGTTCCGCGGCTTCCGCGGCCCGGCCGGGGAGCCCCCCCCCGCCCGCGGGCCCCCCCGGCGGCGCCCCCCCCCGCGCCCCCCCCCCGCGCCGCCGGGCTCGGAGCCGCGCAGCGAGGGCTCGGAGTACGAGGAGGAGCCCCCCCGGCGGCGGCAGCGCGGCTCCGAGAGCTCCGACACGGGCGGCGGCGAGACCCCCCCGCGGCCCCCCCCGCGCCGCCGCCGCCCCCCCGGGGCTGCCCCCCCGCGCCCCCCGCGGCCGCGTCTTCACCCCCCGGGGGGTCCCGTCCCGGCGGGGGCGGGGGGGGGGGCCGCCCCCCTCCGGCCTGGAGCCCCCCCCCCGGCACAGCCCCCGCAGGGCCCCCCCCCCGCAGCCGCCGGCCCCGGCGCAGCCCCCCCGCGGGGGCGGGGGCTCGGAGCGGCCCCCCCGGCGGCGCCGGCACGGGCGGGGGCAGCAGCAGGACAAACCCCCCCGGTTCCGCCGCCTGCGCCAGGAGCCCCCCCCCGCCCCCCCCGCGGCGCCGCCCCCGCCCCCCGCCGCGGCCGCCCCCAGCGCCGCCGCCCCCCCCCGGCGCCCCCCCCGCTCCCCCGAGCACAACTCGGACCAGTGGGAGACGGCCTCGGAGAGCTCCGACCTGGGGGGGCGCCGGGGGGGCCCCCCCGAGAGGGACCCGCCCGCGCCCGGCGGCCCCCCCGCGCAGGGCCCCCCCCCCGCCGCTCCCCCCCAGCCCCCGCCTGGCCAAGCGCAGCTTCTCCAGCCAGCGCCGCTCCGGGGGGGGCGCGGGGGGGCCCCCCACAAAACACCCCCCAAGGGGGGGGGCGGCCGCAGCGGGGGGGGGCCGCGGGGGTGGCGGGGGGCGCGGTGGGGACAAGAGGGGGTGGCCCTCGCCCCGAAACCGCAGGTGAGGGGGGGCTGGGGGGTCCTGGGGGGGCTGAGCGTGGGGCTGGGGGGCCATCAGCGTTTTAGGGGGGGCATGGGGGGGAAGGCAATGGGGAGGGGCTGAACGGGGTTTTGTGGGGGTAAAATGTGGGGAGGGGTTTTGAGGGTCTTGGGGGTGTCTCAGAGGGCCGGGGGAGTGGGTCTGGGATGGTTTGGGGGGGTCCGGGGGACCCAGGACTGGGTTTTGGGCGGGGCCTTGGGAATTTTGGGGCATCCCAGGAGGATAAAAGGGGGGGGTTGAACGTTCAGGGGGTGTTCAAAAGGGGTCTCTCACCCTCCATGTCCCCTTCCCCCACAGCCGTAACACCGAGGAGCCCCCCGCCCCCCCTGGCCCCCCCGGCTCGGGCACGGCCCCCCCAGGGCTGGCGCTGCCCCCGCCCCCCTCGGCTGTGTTCCGCCTGGACCGGGTGGTCCCGAGTGACCCCGGGGGGATCCGCAGAGCCCTGGCCCAGCTGCGCCCCAAGGCCGGGACCCCTGCCCCGGGGCTGCCCCCCCCCACAGGTACGGACCCCCCCGAGCCCCCCTTGTGCCCCCCCCGATCCCCCCAGCCCCCCGTAACCGCCCCCCTTTTCTCTGCGCAGCCCCTGAGCCCCCCCTGGGCCCCCCCCTGGGCCCTCCCGGAGCCCCCCGGGCCGGGCCAGGCCTCGGGGGCTTCTTGGCCAAACGGCGCGAAAGGGCCCAAAATCAGGTGAGGGGGAGGGGCGGGAGGGAGACCTGGGGGGTCCTTGGGGCTCCCCTGCCCTCTCCCCCCACTGACCCCTCCCTTGCACCCCCCCAGGATCCCCTGGGGTTCGGGGACCCCCAGCAGGATGGGCCGGGGGAGCCGCAGGGGAGGCTGAGCCCCCCCCTCTGGAGCCACCTGCCCACCAGTAAGGGACTGGGGGGCACTGGGAAGGGACAGGGGGGGGACTGGGATGTGTTGGGAGGTACTGGGGGCACTGGGAGGTATTGGGGGATGCTGGGAAGGGATTGGGATGCACTGGGATTAAATAGGGTGTACTGGAGGCATTAGGATTAAATAGGGGCTTTGGGACTTACTGGGGGGCACTGGGAGGTACTGGGGGGCACTGGGATTAAATGAGGCGTACTGGGGACATGGGGATTAAATAGGGGGCTCTGGGAGTTACTGGGGGGCACTGGAAGGTACTGGGGAGTACTGGGAAGGGAGTGGGAGGCACTGGGATTGAATGGGGCATACTGGGGGCACGGGGATTAAATAGGGGGCTCTGGGAGTTACTGGGGGGCACTGGGAGGTACCGGGAGGCACTGGGATTGAATGGGGCGTACTGAGGGCACGGGGATTAAATAGGAGGCGCTGGGACTTACTGGGGGGCACTGGGAGTCACGGGGCGTTCCCTGCCCCCAGGTGCCCCCCCCAAGCCGCTGGCCCCGGGGCAGCCCTGGATCGAGCCCCTCCCCCCGTTTGAGGACGCCGCCAGCCCCGAGGTGAGGCCGGGGGGCCGGGGGGGCAGCGCGGGGGGGTCCCCGCCCCCCGTGTGTGATGCCCCAGCCCGCTGACCCCCCTCCCGCAGCCCAGCCCCTCGGACAGCGGCGTGGAGCTGAGCGGGGACTCGGCCGCCTGCAGCCAGCGCAGCTCCCCCGACGGGGGCCTGGCCCCAAACCCGCCCGGGGGGGCGCAGCCGGGGGGGCCCCCCCTGCCCGAGGGGCCCCCGGAGCCGCGGTGCCGCCTGCCCCCCCCCCGCGAGGACACCCAGGTACGGGGGGCCCCAAAACCCCGGGGGGGGGGGGGGGGTCGGGTAAAGCCTGAGCCCCCGCCGAGCCCCCCCTTGTTCCCTGCCGCCCCAGGTGTGCGGGGCCCCCCCCACGGCCCCCCCGGGCCCCATCGGCACCGAGCGCTCCCAGCGAGCCCGGAACCCCCCCGGCGGGGGCGGCGAGGTCTGGGGACCCCCCCACGGCACCGACGGGGACCCCCGGCCCCGAGAGCGCGGAGAGAAGGAGGGAGTGCCCCCCACCGGGGGGGGAGACGGGGTAAGGGGGGCTGGGGGGGCACCGAGGGGGCTGCAGGGGCATGGAGGGGTTTTGGGGCAGGCACAGAGGGGTTTGGGGTCAGGATTTGGGGCAGGCACAGAGGGGTTTGAGGCAGGCACAGAGGGATTTGGGGTCAGGATTTGAATGAGGCACAGAGGGGTTTGGGGTCAGGATTTGGGGCAGGCACAGAGGGATTTGGGGTCACGATTTGGGGGAGGCACAGAGGGGTTTAGGGTCACGATTTGGGGCAGGCACAGAGGGGTTTGAGGCAGGCACAGAGGGATTTGGGGTCACGATTTGGGGGGATGGTTTCACTGTGTTTCTTTTCTTCCCCCCAGCTCAGCGCTGCCCCCCGGGACTGGGAGCTGCTGCCCGGGGGGGGTCCTGAGGCCCCCCCAAATCGGCCCCTAGAGTCCAAGGGCCCCCCCGGGGACCCCCCCGGGCCCAGCCAGCGCCCATTCCCCGAGCTCTGCTATGGGGGGGCCGCAGCCGCCGGGCAGGTACGGGGGTGAGGGTTACCTATGGGGCCACCCTGGGGGGGGCTGGGGGGCTCGGTGGGACTGACCTGACCCCCCCTTGTTCCTCAGGTGCCGCCCCCAGCCACGGAGCCCCCCCCCGGCAGCAGCAGCAGCTTCCGGCCAGGGACGCCCTCGCTGACCCCGTACAGGTACCTGAGGGGGGGCACACCTGGGGGGTCTGGGGGGTTCCTGGCTCCCCCCGAGCCCCCCTGAGCCCTCCCCCCGTGTCCCCCCAGGCCGGTGCTGGTGGCGGGGGCGGGGCTGCCCCTCCCCCCGCTCAAGGGCCCCTTCATGGATTTCCCGGCCCTGGGGGGCCCCGACCTGGCCAAGCTGGGGGGGGCGGGGGGGGGTCCTGTACCCGCCCCCGTTCCTGTACGGGCCCTACTGCCCTGACCCCCCCGTGCTGCAGGTGAGTGGGCGGGGCTGGGGGCGGGGCTGGCGGGGCCTGGGCGGGGCTAACGCGGCCACGCCCCCGCAGGTGCGGCAGGAGCTGACCCCGCCCTCGGAGTTCTACGGGCAGGGCCAGAGCAGCTTCCAGCAGGTACGGCCACACCTGGGCTGGCCCCGCCCCCCGGGCCGGCCCCGCCCCCCGTAACCCCCTCCCCCCGTGTCCCCCCAGATGCTGTTGCCGCTGGTGGAGCCCCCCCCGGTCCCGCCCGTCGTCAACTTCGGGGCCCCCCCGGCGCCGCCCCTCCCCCTCCTGCCGCTGGGGCGGCTCCTGGCCCCGCCCGCCCGGCCCTTCGCCCCACCCCCCCACCGCGGGCCCCGCCCCCGCCCGGCCGAGCCCCCCCCTCCCCCCGGGGCGCCGGCCCCTCCCCCCCGCCGCCCCTCCCCCCACTCTGCCTCCCCCCATCCCCCGTGCCGCCCCTCCTCCCCCGGGGTCCCGCCGCCCCCCCAGCGCTTGGGGCCCCCCCCGGGCCCCCCCGGAGCCGCAGCGTCCCCAGTGACCCCTCCCCCACCCGGGGGTCCCGGTATTTATGCGGGTGGGGGAAGAGGCCGGACGTATCCCCCCTCCCCCTCCCCTTGCGTGGGGCGCGGCCCCCCCCCCTCCTTTGGTAAAGAAACGTTGAAAACGATAAAAAACACAAAAATGAAACCAAACGGCCCCGGCAGAAGAATAAAGGTGCAGCAGCATCCCGTGGTGGGCGTGGCGAGGGGCGGGGCCGCGTTTATTGGGGGGGCTCGCGGGGGGGCTCGCGCGGGGGGAGGGGCTCCCCGAAGGCGCGGTGGGCGTTGGGGAAGCGCCGGGGGCTGAAGTCGGGGTCCTCGCGCAGCCGGCGCTGCAGGTCCGCCTGGAGCTGGGGGAGGGGCGCGGGGGCTGGGGGGAGGCGCCCGAGCCCCGCCCCCAGCGAGCCCCGCCCCCACCTGAGCCCCCCATCCAGGGGCTCTCTGAACCCGCCCCACCACAGGAACACCCCACAATCCCCTCCCCGCACTCCCTACAAGCCCCCTCCCTTCTGCACAGCAGCTCTGGGGGCGCACTGAACCCCCCCCATTCCCCAGAGCCCCCCAGACCCCCCGTACCTGCTTCCTGTACCCCCCCAGATCCCCAGCCCCATTCCCCCCGTACCTGCAGCCTGTACCCCCCCATTCCCCCCATACCTGCTGCCTGTACCCCTCCTGCAGCCCCCCCAGACCCCCTGTACCTGCTCCCTGTACCTCCCCAGAGCCCCCCCAGACCCCCCGTACCTGGTGCCTGTACCCCTCCTACAGCCCCCAACCCCATTTACCCCGTACCTGCTGCCTGTACCCCCCCAGAGCCCCCCCATTCCCCCCGTACCTGCTGCCTGTACCCCTCCTGCAGCCCCCCCTCGCTCAGCTCCCGGCTGAGGCTCTCGGGGCTCCCGAGGCTCCGGGCGCCGGTGGCGCGGGCGGCTCTGGACACGGCCTCGGCCAGCAGCAGCGGGGGCGGCTCGGCCTGCATCGTCTGGGGTGGGGAGAGGGGTCAGTGGGGTCAGTGCGGGGGTCGGGGCAGGGGCACTGCGTGCGGTCAGTGTTACGATCGTTCAGGGGGTCAGCGGGGCGTTCAGCAGGGCTGAAGAGGGGTCAGTGTGAGTACGGGGGGCTGTGGGCTGGATGTGGGGTCATTCGGAGGTCACCCAGCGGTCACTGTGGTCGCTGTGGTCACTGACCTTGCGGCGCTTGGCCGGCATCCCGCTCAGGTAGGCGTCGCTGAGCGGGGGCTGCGGCTTCGCCTTGCGCTGGCGCTGGGCGTCCTCGCGGATGATGGGGACCCACTCCTGGCGGGGACACGGACACGGGGGGGGTCACACAGGGCTGGCCCTCCCTGCCCTGACCCACACCCGCTCCTGGCGGTCACACACGGAGGGGGGTCACACATGGGGGGGTCACCGAACCCCGTCCCCCCCACTCACCGGGGGCACGGCGGCCGCCCAGGCCTCGCTGTCGCTCTCGGGGGGGGGCAGGGCCTCCTCGGCCGTGGTGGCGGGGGCGGGGGACCCCGCGCCGTCCCACTGCAGCGGGGGAGGGGTGGTAAGGGGCGGGGCCTGCACGGGGAGGCCACGCCCCCTCCGTGGGAGGCTCTGCCCCCTGTTGTAGGCCCCTCCCCCTCCATACCTGGGCGTCGTCCGGGGGCGGCTCCGCCTCCTGCACCTCCATTGGCTCCTCGGGCAGCGGCTGGGCGGGGCAGAGGGGCGGGGCTTTAGCCGGGGGTGGGGCTTGTGGGGTAAGGGGTGGGGCCTGTCTAGGGGGAGGAGCTTCTGTTCAGCAGGGTCACACCTGGGGGTGCAGTTACCTGTCTGGGTGTGGCCATGGGGAGGGGCCATGGGTGGGGTCAGTGCCCAGGGGCGGGGTTACCTGTCTGGGTGTGGCCCTTGGGTGGGGTCAGTGCCCAGGGGCGGGGTTACCTGGGTGTGGCCTGGGGGTGGGGTCAGTGCCCAGGGGCGGGGTTACCTGTCTGGGTGTGGCCCGGGGGCGGGGCCAATGCCCAGGGGCGGGGTTACCTGTCTGGGTGTGGCTCGGGGGGGGTCAGTGCCCAGGGGTGGGGTTACCTGTCTGGGTGTGGCCATGGGTGGGGTCAGTGCCCAGGGGCAGGGTTACCTGCCTGGGTGTGGCTCAGGGCCGAGGTTACCTGCCTGGGTGTGGCCCATGGGCGTGGCACCTGCTCACCTGGCGGGGCGGGGGCTCCGGGGGCTCCCCCAGGTGTCGCACATAGGGCAGCACCTGCTCGGGGGTCACCGGCATCTGCTCGAGCACCGCCTGCAGCCGCAGCCCCACCACGGCCGTCAGCCACCCCACCAGCGACGGGGGCACGTCCGCGGACAGGCGGCGCTGGGGGGACAGGGGGGGTCAGGGCCAGCAGGGACCCCTGAGCCCCCCTTCCCCACTGCCCCCGCGGGTCTGGGGTCCCACTCACGATGCGGTCGCTGATGAGGGCCCCCAGGGCCCCCCGCTCGCCCCGCAGGCAGTGCAGGTTCAGCGCCAGGCACTCGAACAGGCCCCGGTTGCAGAGCTCCAGCAGCCGCGGCCCGAAGGAGCCGTCTGGGGGGACAGGGACGGAGTGACCCCCGCTGACCCCTCAGTGACCCACATCAGCCCCCACACACCCTCTCACCGCCGCCACAGTGACCAGCAGCTACAGTCAGGGCGCCCCACGACTGCCCCACGGCTCCCACCAGCCCCTGCAGACCCCAGGACCCCTCAGGACCCCCCGGGACCCCCCGGGACCCCCGGTACCGGTGCAGCGCAGCACGTGCAGCGCGATGCGGTTGAACTGCTCCCGCAGGAACTCCACGTTGGTCCGGGTGATGTCCACCCCGTCGGCCACTCGGACACCGGCCTGGGGGGGGTGAAACATGAGGGGGAGGCGTCCACCAGGCCCCCCCCAAGCCCACCCCACACCCCAAACTCATCCCCATCTCAGAACCCCCCTGCAGCTGCCCCACAAGTGCCCCCCAGCCCCCCTGAACCTTCCCGGCGACACCCCCGGACCCCCCAGCCCCACTCACGAAGCTCTCGCGGATGAACCCCTCCAGCCCCATGATCAGGTTGTGCGTCGCTGCCTGGGGAGGGCGGGACGAGGGCACGGTCAGGGTTTGGGGGGTCTGGGGGGGCTCTGGGGGGCTCAGGGGGGGCTCGGGGGTCCCTCACCCGCACGTTGGCCTCGGTGGGGTCGCGGCCGCCCAGGTAGCGCTGGCGGAAGCAGCGGCGCAGCAGCGGCTGCAGCCGGGCCAGGGGCTGGCAGCGCCCGTGCAGCAGCAGCACCACGTCCACCATGGACAGGTGCTGGCAGATGAGCGCCAGCAGCGCCCCGAAAAACCCTGCGGGGAAAACAGAAGGTTCAGGGGGCACCCCCAAACCTGGCACAACCAAGGAGGGCCCAAAACCCACGGGGAAAGACCCAGAACCCACAGAAAGACAACCAAAACCCACAGAAAATGGCCCAAAACCTCCTGGGAGGGACCTGAACCCCCCTGCAGCCCTCGTTCCCTGGGGCTCCTGTTTCTTTCTGGTCCCTGCACAGAGGACCCCCGCTCTGAGCTGTGTTCTGGGGACCCCAAGCCCACCCTGCAGCACCCCCGGGGTCCCCAATCACCCCCCAGAACCCCCCCGCCGTGGCCCCCTCTCACCGTCGGGCCCCGGGGAGCCCTCGAGCAGGCCGGGGGTGCCGCTGAGGCGGCTCAGGAAGGCGGCGATGCTCTCGGGGGGGCCGCTGGGGGGGGCGCCCAGGGGGCCGAGCATGGAGCTGAGCACGCCCTGCAGGACGCTGGTGAAGAACTCGGGGGGCAGCGGCTCCCCGGGCGGGGGAGGGGCGGGGCCGCCCTCGGCGGGGGCGGGGCCTGCGGGGGGGGCGGGGCCGCCCTCGGGGGGCGGAGGGGGGGGAGGGGGCGGGCGGGGAGGGGGGAGGGGCGGCAGAGGTGGGGGAAGGGGACAGGTCGGAGGTGGGCGGGGCCTCGGCCGAGGGGGCGGGGCCAGGCTGGGCAGCCTGTGGGGAGAAAAGGGGGGGTCAGGAGGCGTGCCCAGCACAGGCCCCGCCCCTTTGTAGCCCCTCCCCTTATGCAACAAGCCCCGCCCCCTCCATGCTTAGGACCGCCCCCTCCCCACATTGTTAATTCCCCCCCACCCCCTCATTAAAGCCCCGCCCGTGCCTGGAGTGTCCACCCACCACCACGCCCTGCCCCCATTGTGGCCCCGCCCCTCCCCGCGGCCCCGCCCCCATTGTGGCCCTGCCCCCATTGTGGCCCCACCCCCATTGTGGCCCCGCCCCCATTGTGGCCCCGCCCCTCCCCGCGGCCCCGCCCCCATTGTGCCCCCGCCCCATTGTGCCCCCGCCCCATTGTGGCCCCACCCCCATTGTGGCCCCACCCCTCTTTGTGGCCCCGCCCCCATTGTGGCCCCGCCCCATTGTGGCCCCGCCCCTCCCCGCGGCCCCGCCCCCATTGTGGCCCCGCCCCTTTTTGTAACCCCGCCCCATTGTGGCCCCGCCCCTCCCCGCGGCCCCGCCCACCTGCAGCAGCTCGGCCACGCCCTCCAGCAGGGGGCTGCCCCCGGGCACGGCCACGCCCACCAGCGGCGCCGGCCCCGCCCCCAGCAGCCCCCCCAGCAGCCCCGCCAGGGGGCGCTGCTGCGCCTCGGGCCCGCCCCCCGCCGCGGGCGGGGCTGGGGGAGGGGCCGGGGCCGAGCCCTCGGGACCCCCCGGAGCCCCCCCGGGTGGGGAGGCGGGGCCGGGCGGGGCCGGGGGCGGGGCTTGGCCCGAGGAGGGGGCGGAGTTGGGGGTGGGGGGTGCAGGGGGGGCCGAGGAACCGCCCTGGGCTGGGGGGAGAGAGAGAGGGGGGGTCAGGGGGTCTGCAGGGCTGACTCCCCCAGGACCCCCAAAACACCTCCCAGGGACCCCCCCACACCTCAAACAGGAACATGGGGACCCCCCCCCCGCCCCCCTTGTACCCCCAGCAACCCTCCAGTCCCTCCCAGTGCCCCCCTCGCTCCCTCCAGTACCGCCCAGTCCCTCCCAGTGCCCCCCTCGCTCCCTCCAGTACCCCCCAGTACCCCCCAGTGCCCCCCTCGCTCCCTCCAGTACCGCCCAGTACCCCCCACTCCCTCCCGGTTCCCCCCAGTGCCACCCGGTTCCCTCCCCGTTCCTCCCCAGTCCCCCATAGCCTCTCCCCGTTCCTCCCCAGTCCCTCCCAGTGCCCCCAGTCTCACCCAGCACCAGCGGCTGCATCAGGAGCTGCCCCACCAGGCCGCTGATCACCTGCGCCAGCGATGCCCCCCCAGGGGCCTGGGGGGGTCAGCGGGGTCAGGGGGGGACCCTGACCCAGGACCCCTCCCCGCCCCTCCCCCATCGACATCCCCGGGGGTCCCTCCCCACCGTGACCCCCCCTCCCCACCCTGGGTGCCCCCCAGACCCCCCCAGTCTCCCCCCACTCACGGGGCCTGCGCCGGCCTGGGGGGCTCCGGGGTGGGTGGGGCGCGGGGGCGGTGCCGACGGGCGGGCGATGACCACACGGGTGGGGGCCTGGAACCCCCCCACGGCCTGGCCTGGGGGCAATGGGGGGGTCAGGGGGGCACAAGACCCCCGAGAGACCCTCCCAGAACCCCCCCAGTGCTGCGGAGGCTTCCCAGAGAGCCGCGGGGCACGGCCGGACGTAGGGCTGGGGACACTGGGGATGCTCGGGACACTGGGGATGTGGGGACACTGGGGATGTGGGGACACTGGGGACACTGGGAATGCTGGGAACACTGGGGACACTGAAGACACTGGGAATGCTGGGAACACTGGGGATGCTCAGGACGCTGGACATGGGGACACTGGGCTGGGGGCAGGTGGGGACTTGTGGGGCAGCCTCTGGCCATGGGTCAGTGCCACGGGGCCGGGCTGTGGGTCAGTTGTGGGGGGTCATTTGTGGGTTACTCCTGGTCAGCTGTGGGTCAGGGTTAGGGGTCAGCAGTGGTCAGTTATGGGTCAGCTATGGATCATGGTTAGGGGTCAGCAGTGGTCAGCTATGGGTCAGCTGTGGATCACGGTTAGGGGTCAGCAGTGGTCAGTTATGGGTCAGCTGTGGGTCAGGGTTAGGGGTCAGCAGTGGTCAGCTATGGGTCAGCTGTGGATCACGGTTAGGGGTCAGCAGTGGTCAGTTATGGGTCAGCTGTGGATCACGGTTAGGGGTCAGCACTGGTCAGTTATGGGTCAGCTGTGGATCACGGTTAGGGGTCAGCAGTGGTCAGTTATGGGTCAGCTGGGGATCATGGTTAGGGGTCAGCAGTGGTCAGTTATGGGTCAGCTGTGGATCACGGTTAGGGGTCAGCAGTGGTCAGTTATGGGTCAGCAGGGGTCAGTTCCGCGTCAGCAGCGGTCAGTGGTACCTGTGGCCGCAGAGGCCGCGGCCGCCATGGCCTGCTGGGTGATCTGATGGGCCACGGCCTGCAGGAACTCGGGGGGCAGCGGGGGCAGCTGGACCCCCACCCCGCCTGGGGGGACAGGGGGGTCAGGCCACACCCACTGCCCCACCCACTGCCCCACCCAAAGCCCCCCAAACCCACCACACCCCCAGATCCACCCCCAAATCCTCCCAAGCACCCACTGCCCCCAGCCCCCCCCAAACCCAACCTGGACCCCCCCCAAGCCCCCCAAAATCCCCCCAATACCCCCTCCCCCACTCACCGATGCCCAGCCCGGGGCCGGGGGGCCCAGCTGAGCCCCCTGCGGGGGGAGAGCCCGAATCTGGGGGGCACAGAGAGGGGGGGGTCACGGGGGGGGCTGGGGGGATTTGGGGTGGTGGGGAAGGGTTTGGGGCTGGGAGTGGCTGGGGAGGGATTTGGGGGTCTGGGAGAGCTTTGGGGGGGTCTCGGGGATTTTGTGGTCCTGAGAGCAGCTCTGGGGGTCCCAGGGGGATTTAAGGGGGGGTTTGGGGGTCCCAGATGGAGTTTAATGGGGGGACATGGGGAAGGTTTTAAGTGGGAATTTTGGGGATCCTGGGGGCATTTTAAGGGGGGGTCAGAATAAAATTCTAAGGGGAGTTTCTGGGGGCGCCTGAGAGAATTTTAAAGGGGGTTTTTGGGGGGTCCTGGGGGGGTTTCCAGGGGGACTTTAGAGGATCCCTGGGGGGGGTTTTGCGCAGGAATTCCGGGGGTCCCGGGGGGCTCACCCTGGATGTTCATGTGCATCATCACCACGGGCTCCACGCTCTGGTGCGAGATCCGGATCACGCGGGGGGGCCCCGGCTGCGCCCCGGGGGGAGGGCCCGGGGGGGGCGGCGGCGCCTCGGGGGGGTCCCCGGGGGTGGGGGGCGTGGGGGGGGGAGGGGCCGGGGGGCAGCTCGGCCGGGCCGGGGGGCGCGGGGGGGGCGGGGCTGCCGTTCCCGGCCATCGTCACCGTGGTGCCCACGTTGATCTGGGGGGGGGGGGGGGCCGGGGGCATCAGGGGGGGCCCCACGGCCCGGGACCACCCAGAACGAGGGGGATCAGGGTCCCCTCTGCCCCCCCCAAAATGGGGATCCTCCCCAGCCCCCTACCCTCTTATTTTGAGGTTCCTCCATCCTCTATTTTAAAACCCCCACCCTCATTTTGGGGCCCCCACCCCCATTTTGGGGTCCCCATCCCCATTTTGGGGCCCCCATCCCCATTTTGGGGTCCCCATCCCCATTTTGGGGCCCCCACCCCCATTTTGTGGTCCCCATCCCCATTTTGTGCTTCCCCCTCCCCATTTCAGACCCCCTCCATTCTCTATTTTCAAACCCCACCCCCAACCAACACCCCCACCCCCCATTTTGGGGTCCCCACCCCCCCATTTTCGGGTCCAAAAACCCACAGCCCCCCACCCCGGGCTGCCTGCCCCCCACCCCTCCCGAAGGCTCCCGCCCCCCGATTCCGGGGCCCCCCCACCTGGATGGGGATGGTCGCCTGCTGCACCAGCATGGGGGGCCCGTAGTGGGGGAGGGGCCGGGCGAGGTGCAGGGGGCGGGGCGGGGCCCCCCCCAGGTTGCAGCGCAGCTCGGACAGGGCCACCAGGGCATTGCCCAGCAGCCGCTGGCCCTCCCCCACCAGGTTCAGCAGCCGCTGCGCCTCCTCCCGGCCCTCGCTCTGGGGGAAGGGGGTGGAAATGGGGGGGTCAGGGGGGCCCCGCGACCCCCCGGGACCCCCCTGAGGTGGGGGCGGCCGAACCCCCCCCGAATGCGGCTTTGATTGCACAAAAATCCCCCAAATTCTGCCCCCACACCCCCCAAAACTCCTCCCCCAAACCCCTTCAGACCCCCCGAGCCCCCCTGAGACCCCCCCCCTCGCTCATGCTGCCCCTCATATCGCGATAGTGCCGCCGACGGCGTGACAGCAATGCCGGCATGGTCACGGCTCCAAGCCCCCCAGCACCCCCAAAACCGCCCCAAACGTTCCCAAAACCCCCCCGGGACCCCCACCCACATTGTTGTTGTAGTCGGCCGTCGCGGCGGACCCCAGGATATCGCGATAGCGCTGCCGATAGGGCTCCAGCCGCGTCTCCAGGCGCCGCAGCTCCCCCAGCACCTCCCCCAGCTCCGCCGGCGTCGGGGGGCTGCGGGGGGAGCACGGGTGAGGCCGGGACCCCCGAAGCCCCCCCCGGACACCCCAAATCCCCCCAAACCCCCGCTCACCTGGCGGCCTCGGGACCCGGGCCGGGCTCGGGGGGCTCCGGGGGCTCCGCGGGCGCCGACGCCTCCATCTGCTCCTCGGGGGGGGGCCCGGGGGTCTCCGGGGGGGCCGGGGGGGGGCCCCTCGGCCTGGGCAGGGGAGCGGGACCCCCCCCCATTGCCCTGGGAGGGGGAAAAAACGGGGGGGGTTTGGGGGGGCTCGGAGCGCGCCGGGGTGGGGGAGGGCACGGGGAGGGGACTCGGGGGGGTTTGGGGGAGATTTGGGGTCTCGCTCACCTCCAGCTGTGCCAGCACCCCCTGGATGTCCCTCAGCATGTGCTGGGCCACCAACAGCCGCATCCGGGGCTCGCTCTGAGGGGGGGACACCGGGGGGGGTCACTCTGGGCCCCCCAACACCCCCTGGGACCCCCGGAGCAGGGGGGGGCACAGCCTGGACCCCTCAAACCCCCCCCCCAGACCCACCTGGCCGGGGCCCTGGTCCATGTTGATGTGGACGTCGACAGAGGAGCCGTCGATCTGGGGGGGGCCCCGAATTATTGACCCCCCCCAAAGCCACTGAGCCGCCCCTCCCCCAATGAACCATTCATCGGTTCCCCCCCCAAAACCACCGCCCCCCGAATTCCCCCCCAAACTCCCCAACCTTCCGCTGCCCCCCACAAAGTGACCCCCCCCAGACCCCCCAAAACCAGCGACCTTTTCCCGACCCCCCCCCCCCAAATCCCCGGCCCCCCCGCGGCCCCCCTCACCGGCAGGTTGAAGGTTCCCACCATGACGTAGCTGTTGGCGTTCCTGTCGGGGCCCCCCCGCGGGCCCCCCCCGTTCTGGGGTGGGGGGGAGGTGCCCAGCCCCGAGGGCCCCCCCGAGGACGGCGACTGCGCCTGGGGGGGGGCACGCTCCACCAGGTGGATCACCTTGCCCCCCACATCTGGGGGGGGACACGGACAGGGGGGTCAGTGGGGTGCGACCCCCACTCAGCACCTCCCCAAAAAAAATCCCCCCCCTGGGCTGTCCCGAACCCTCCACGATCCCCCAGGAGCGTCCCCAGCCCCCCCAAACTCCCCCTCCCAGCCCCATCCTCCCCCCGGGGGTGCCCCCAGCCCCATTTCCCCCCGGGGGTGTCCCCAGCCCCCCCAGCCCCGTTCCTGGGGACACCCCCAGCCCCATTTCCCCCCGGGGGTGTCCCCAGCCCCCCCAGCCCCGTTCCTAGGGACACCCCCAGCCCCATTTCCCCCCGGGGGTGCCCCAGCCCCGTTCCCAGGGACGCCCCCAGCCCCATTTTCCCGGGGGTGCCCCCAGCCCCCACAGCCCCATTTCCCCCCGGGGGTGCCCCCAGCCCCCACAGCCCCGTTCCCAGGGACGCCCCCAGCCCCATTTCCCCCCGAGGGTGCCCCCAGCCCCATTTCCCCCCGGGGGTGCCCCCAGCCCCCCCAGCCCCGTTCCCAGGGTAGCCCCCAGCCCCATTTCCCCCCGGGGGTGCCCCCAGCCCCCCCAGCCCCGTTCCCAGGGTCGCCCCCAGCCCCATTTCCCCCCGGGGGTGCCCTCAGCCCCGTTCCCAGGGACGCCCCCAGCCCCATTTCCCCCCCCGTCGGGCCCCCCCTCACTGTAGTCGCGCAGCCGCCGCTCGTCCTGCAGGACGCGGCCCTGGTAGATGAGCCGCTGCTTCTCGGCCGCGATGCTCACGGCGCCCGCGATGCGCTGCTTGAACTCCCGCACCGAGATCTGCGGGGGCAGCGCCGGGGGGGTCACACCGGGGGTGGAACGGGGCCGGGAAGGGGGGTGGGGGGGTCACACCGGGATCTCTCCCCGCCCTCACCTCCGGCTCCACTTCGAAGCTCCGCGTCTGCGAGTCCAGCGTCTTCACCAGCACCTGCAGCACCTCCGGCCGCTCCTCCGCCATGGCGGGGCCGGGGGGGCCCGGGGGGGCCGCGGCGACGGGGACGGGCTGCCCTGAGGGGCGGGGGGTGGGGGTTGGGGGCCGTTACAGCGGGGCCGCCCCCGGAGCCCCCCCCCGCCCCCTCAGCCCCCCCCCCCCGCCGCCCCTCCCCCACCTCGGCGGTGGCGGCGGCTCCGACGCGGCCGCGGCGGCTCCGGCCCAGCGCCTGCTCCGCTCTGCGCCTGCGCGCGCAGGACCCCGCCGGGGCTGCCCCGCGCGCGCGCCTGCAGCTCCGCCGCCGCCGCCGGCGGGAACCCTCCGCGGCCCTCCCGGGGCTCTCCCGCCGGTACCGGAGCCGTTAAAAGCCGCGGAACCGCCGCGCCGGCATCAGGCGGCCGCCAGAGACACCCCCGCGTGGGGGCCTCAGCGTGAGGCGCGCGCGCAACGCTCCGCGCCGCCATCTTAGCGGCGGCGGCGCCCCCGGCGCCGCCATTTTGTTTAAGGGCGCCGCCATCTTTGGTGAGGGCAGACCCGCCCCGCCCCGCCCCGCCCCGCACGGAACCGGCACCGCCCTCGGCGACCCAAAATCGCGTTTATTTACCAAAAAAACCGCGGGGGACGAGGCGGGGCCGCGGGAGGAGCGCGCGCGGGCACGGCGGGCGGCGGCGGGCGGGGCCCGAATCCCGAAGGAGGTGTCAATCGCAGTGGGCGGAGCCTCGGGCCGTGTGCGTGTGGCAGCGGGGCGGGGCCGCGGCGTGGGCGGGGCCTCCCCGGGCTCCGCCGTGAGGGGGGGCTCAGCCCGGGGGGAGGGCGCGGTTTGGGGGCCCCCGGGGTGGGTCTCAGAGCCCCCCGGGGGCTCCCCGTGGTCCGTGAGCGTTCCCGGTGGTCCACGGGGATCCCAGAGGGCTCCCGGTGGTGCACTGGTGTTCCCGGTGGTCCATCTGTGTTCTTGGTAGTCCAGGGGGCTCCCGGGGGTCCAGGGGGATCCCAGGGGGTTCCCCGGGGGTCTCTGGGTGTTCCCGAAGCTCTGTTAAGTGTTCGCAGTGGTCCATTAGTGTTGGCTTCCTGGTGGCCCATTAGTGTTTCTGGTGGTCCAGGGGCCCCCCAGGGGGTTCCTGCTGGTCCAGAGGGATCCCAGGGGGTCCCGGGGGTCTCTGGGTGTTCCCGAAGCTCTGTTAAGTGTTCGCAGTGGTCCATTAGTGTTGGCTTCCTGGTGGCCCATTAGTGTTTCTGGTGGCCCAGGGGCCCCCCAGGGGGTTCCTGCTGGTCCAGAGGGGATCCCAGGGTGCTCCCGGTGGTCCCCGAGGGACTCCAGGCGGTCTTGTTGTCCCTTAGCGTTCTCGGGGGTCCCCGTGCGATCCCGCTGGTGCGGACGGGCCCCCCCCCCCAGACCGAGCTGGGGGCTCCCCTACTCCGGGAGGGGTCCACCCACCGACCCTCTGCCCCTCTCCTTGCCCTCGGGGGGCTCCCAGCGCTCGGTGGGAGGGTCCCACCACTCCGTCGCGGCCTCGTCCCCCTCCGGGGGGCTCTCCTGGCGCTCCGCGGGGGGGTCCCGCAGCCCCGGCGGCGGCTCCCGGCCGTCGGGGGGTCCCCGGTCGCGGTGGCCGCCGCGGCGGGGAGGGGAGGCCGGGAGGGGCTGGCGGGGGGGGCCGCAGGCTGGCGAGCAGCACCAGCGCCTGCAGCAGCGCGTAGAGCCCGGCCAGGGGCAGGAGGTGCCGCAGCAGCGCCCGCAGCCCCGCGGCCACCGCGGCGAAGGCAGCGAGCCCCTGCAGCCAGGCCCCCCCCCGCGCCCCCCCGGCCCCGCAGCCCCAGCGCCCCCAGCGCCGCCCGCGCCGCCCCCAGCGCCCCCCGCACGCCCAGGTCGAACACGTGCCGGGCCAGCGCCAGGCAGATGTCCAGCGGCTCCGGCGGCGCCGCGGGGTCCGGCGGGGGACCCCGGCCCCACGGAGGGTCCAGCGCCCACGGACACATCGGGGGGGCTGCAACAGAGCGGGGGGTGGGGGAGGGGGGGGGGGACAGCGTCAGGGCAGGAGGGGGGGGGGGGATGGCCGACCCCCCCCTCCCCTCCCCAAAGGCGTACCGGGGGGGAACGGCGAGCTCCCCTCCCGCAGAGCCCCCCGCCCAGCCCCGTGGGGACCCCGGCCCCGCCCAGTTCCCCCCCCCACACCCCGCGGGTCTCACCTCGGGGGGACCCGGAAGTGCTCGGAACTGGGGGAGCGGGGCCGGGGGGGTCCCGCGGGACCCCTCTGAGCAGGGTGAGGGGTGGGAGGGGGGTCCCGCGTCCCTCCGGCCGCTGATTCCGCCCGGCCCGGGCCGCTCGGAGCTTCCCGGGGGGAGGGGCGAGCTCGGGGCGGGGGAGGGGCGAGTCCGGGCCGAAGGGACCCCTCGGGGGGGGGGGGGAGGGTCCTGCGCTGCCCCCCCCGTTCTGAGCGACCCCCCCCCACTCACCCAAGATGGCGCCCGCGCCGCGCCCTCCCCAAGACGGCGCCGGGTCACGTGACCCCGGTCTGGCCCCGCCCTCCTGCCCGCGCGACCCCTGGCGGCCCTAAAGAAACAACGGCGCCATTTCGGCCCCAAAATCGTCTTTATTTCACCCAAATCCGAGCCCTCCCTTCCCCCTGTCCGGCGGCGCAGTCGGTGCCGAGGCCTCGTCCCGGGGCTGCAAAAGAGAAGCGGTTTCTGAGGGGACGAGGGACGCACGGGAATTCCCGGTGCTCCGGGAGGGTTGGGGGTCCCGGGGTGCTGGAAATGGGGCCGGGGGGGTGACCGGGGACAGGGGGGTCCCCGGGGACGGTCCTGGGGCGGTGGCGGCGGCTCAGGGCGCTGCGAGTGTGTCTTCAGGGCGGATCAGGGGTTTTGAACCTGTTCCTCATCGCCGCCGCCACCGCAGACACGCGCCGGGGGCACGGGGGAATCACGGGGGAGTCACGGGGGACTTACCGGGGATTTACCGGACACAGCGCGGTCCCGCCGCTCGCCGCCACCTGCGACACGCGGGGGAGGAACGGGGGTGAGACCAGCGCGGACCCCGAAGTTCGGGGTGACCCCAGGGGGACTCAGGGCCCGGGGGGGGGTCCCGGGCGGGTTCGGGGGCGTCGCTCAGGCCTGTGGCGTCCTCAGGGGGGGTCGGAGACTCTAGTCTTTGGCGTCATCACCGCGACAGCCCCCCGGGGTCGGGGACAGACCCCCAAAGGGACCGGGAACCCCAAATCAACCACCCTCAACCTCACCGGTCCAGTTCCCCCATTTCCCCTCATCGAGACCCCCAGAATCCCCCCGACGCCTCTTCCAAGAACGCTGCAATTTCCCCGAGACCCCCCAGACGTCCCACGGCCCCCGATGCCCCCTCAGGACACGCCCGGTCCGCCCCAGCAGCGCCGCGTCCCCGACTCTCACCCGCTCCCGGCGCGAAGAGGCTGCGGGCGGCCCCGCGGCCCCTTTTATAGCGCTGCCAAGCCCCGCCCACCGCAGGCCCCGCCCACCGCAGCCAAGATGGCGGCGGCACCGAGTGGCGGGAAAGCGAGGCCACGCCCCCTCCCGGTAACGAAGCCCCGCCCCCCGCACAAGCCCCGCCCCTTTCGCCTTTTATGGGCGCCCATTCATTCGCAAGCCCCGCCCCCACACGCTCGAGGCCGATCCGGCAAAACTTTATTACCAAAAAAAACCAGAAATTTTACAGCCGGGGGAGTCGGGGGGGCCCCGGGGGGTTTGGGGGGTCCCGGGGGGTCGGGGGTCCCCAGGCCCCTCCCCCCAGCTGCTACACAGGGGAAGCTTCACTTCTTTCTCGGGTTTTTCTTTTTTTTTTTTTTTTGTCTTTTCAGGCCTTTTTCTACAAAACCCCCGGGGGAGGGGGGGGGGCGGCGGCCCATCCCCCGCGGCCGGGCCGGGTTCGGGGGCAACTTGGGGGGGGTCCCGGGGGGTCCCGGCGGCGGCAGGGCCTGGGGGGTCCTTATCGGGTCTGTTCGACTGCAGGGGGAGAGAGAAAAAGGGGAGGGGGGTCAGGGGCAGCACCAGGAAACCCACACAGGGCAGCCCCCTCAAACCCACCCCCCAAACCCCAGAACCCCCAAAACCCCCCACAGAGCCCCCCATTTCTCTCACTGTAGGAGGAGATGTCGATCTCATGGGGCAGCTCGCTGATGTTCACCCCAAACCCCGCACCCCTGAGCCCCCAGGACCCCCCAGGACCCCCAGAGCCCCCCGTTTCTCTCACTGTAGGAGGAGATGTCGATCTCGTCGGGCAGCTCGCTGATGTTCACCTCGAACCGGTCCTGGACGTCGTTGAGGATTTTGGCGTCGTTCTCGTCCGACACGAAGGTGATGGCCAAGCCCTTGGTGCCGAAACGCCCCGCCCGGGCCACCTGCCCGCCGGGATCGGGGTCAGGGGCACCCCCGGGAGCCCCCTGGGACCCCCCCAACACCCCCTGGGACATGGAACCACTCCAAAAACCCCTGGGGACCCCCCCAAATCCACCCTGTGACACCACAAACACCCCCGGAGCCCCCCAAACCCCCCTGGGACATGGAACCACTCCAAAAACCCCTGGGGACCCCCCCAAATCCTCCCTGGAACCCCCCCCCAAATCCACCCTGTGACACCACAAACACCCTCGGAGCCCCCCAAACCCCCCTAGGACATGAAACCACCCCAAAAACCCCTGGGGACCTCCCCAAAACCTCCCTAGAACCCCACAAACACCCCCGGAGCCCCCCAGAATCCCTCTGCTTCCCCCTCACTCACTGGGGACCCCCTCCAGGAGCCCCCCCAGAACCCCCCGAGTGTCCCCGCTGTCCCCCACACCCGTGTCCAGCCCCTTCCAGGACCCCCCCGGAGCCCCCACCCGGTGCAGGTAGGTGTCCGAGTCCTCGGGCATGTCGTAGTTGAAGGCGATGTTGACCCTCTCGATGTCCATCCCGCGGCCAAAGAGGTTCGTGGCCACCAGGATGCGGCGCTGGAAGTCCTTGAACTGCTGGTACCGGGACAGCCTGGGGGGGCACGGGGGGGGGGGGGGGTTCAGGGTGGTTTGGAGGCGTTCTGGGGGCTCGGGGAGGGGGGGGGGTCTCTGGGGTTATTTTAGGGCTGCTCCAGGGGTCCCCACCTCTCCTCCTGCGGCATCCCGCGGTGGATGGCGATGGCCGGGAAGTTCTGCTCCACCAGCAGCTGCGCCAGGGCGATGCAGCGCTGCACCGACTTCACGAAGATCACCACCTGCGGGGACCCCAAAACCTCCTGGACACCCCGAAACCCGCCCAGGCACCGCGATCCCCCCCCTCCCGGCCCCTGCGTTCCCCCCGCCTGCGTTTTGGGGCTCCCCCGCCCGATTTTGGGGGGGATTTCGGGGCGCCCCCCCCGCACCTGGTTGAACTCGAGCACGTCGAGCAGGTCGAAGAGCTTCCTGTTCTTCTCGTTGTCCTTGAGTTTGACGTAGTACTGCTGCAGCCCGTGCAGCGTCAGCTTCGTCTCGTCGTCCACGAAGATCTCCATGGGCTGGGGGGGGAACGCGCTGAGCCCCCGCCCGCGGCCCCCAGCCCCACCTCGGCACCCCCCCCCCCACCCCGAGCCCCACCCGGGCACCCCAAAACTCTCTGAGCCCCAAAACAGCACTCGGGGACCCCAACGTCATCCCACGGGGTCTCTATGACCCCTCTGCACCCCAGAACAAGCCCTGAGACTCCAGAGAGTCATCAAGGAGCCCAAAACAGACCCAGGGAGTTCCTACGTGCCCGGGGACTCTGGGGTGGCCCCAGAGCGTCCCTGTGGCTCCCCGCACCCCAAAACTGCCCCTGAGGTTCCCCAAGAGTCATCAAGGACCCTCATTTGGCTCCCGGGGGCATTCCTGTTACTCTCTGCACCCCAAAACAGCCTCCGAGAACTCAGAAGAGTCTCAAAAGCCCCAAAACTGCTCCTAAAACCCCCAAAAAGAGTCTCAAGCACCCCAAAACTGCTCCCGAGACCCCGAAAGAGTCTCAAGGACCCCAAAACTGCTCCTGAAACCCCAGAACTGCCCTGAGGCCCCCAGAAAGAGTCCCAAGGATCCTCGTCCTAAGCCCAGGGGGTCCCTACGCCCCCCCTCCATCACCCCAGCACCCCCCTCCACCCTCCCTCCATCCCCACAGAGACCCCCCCCACAATCGGGGGGGGGGTCCTGCCCATCCCGGGGGGTGCCCCCCCCACCTTTCCCCCCCTCCCCAGCCCCCCGACTCCTGCTCTGGGCCGGCTCGGGGCCGGGGCCGGGGGTCCGGGCGCCGCGGGGTCCGGGGTCGCGCCGAGGCCGAAGGGGCTCCCGCCGTGTCCTCAACGCCGTCCGGGCCGGGGGGGGGGTCCCGGGGGGGGTCCCGGACCCCCGGGGCCGCCACAGCTCGGGGGGGTCTTCGTCCTCCGGGCGGGACGAGCCCGGGACAGGAGCAGGAGCAGGAGGAGGAGGGGCGGTGGCCGGGGAGGGGGAGGGGCGCGAGAGCTCTTCCGCACAGGGGGGAGGGGCGTCGGGGGGCGGGGCCGAGGCGGGGGGAGGGGCAAAGGAGGGTGATTAATTAATTACGTCTTGCATGAATTTGCGGCACACGGGGCGGATTTCCTTGCTCAGGGTGGCGCTGAACATCATGACCTGCTTTTCGTGCGGGGTCATGCGGAAAATCTCCTGGACGTCCCGGCGCATGTCTGGGGGAAACGGGGGATCAGGGGGGGTCGGGGAGGGGATTGGGGGTCCCAGAGGGGTGGACGGGGGTCCCTGGGGGTTGGGTTTGAGGCCCACAGGATGAGGTTGAGGTCCCAGCGGGGCACGTGGGGGGTCTGGAGAAGGGTATGGGTGTCCCAAAGGGGTGGGTGAGGGTCCCCAGGGCCTCATCTGGAGGGGAACAGGGTCGGACTGGGGTCCCTAAAGCAGCAAACTGAGACCCCAGAGGCTGGGTTGGGGTCTCAGAGAACTGCAAGGAGATCCCAAAAGGCTGGACTGGGGTGTTATGGGCTGAACTGGGAACCCAAAGGGCTCGATTTGCGTGTCAGGAGCTGATTTGGGATCTCAAGGGGCCCAATTGCGATGGCAGGGGCTGAGCTGGGATCCCAAAGGGCTCAATTTGGGTGTCAGGAGCTGATTTGGGATCTCAAGGGGCCCAACTGCGATGGCAGGGGCTGAACTGGGATCCCAAAGGGCTCAATTTGCGTGTCAGGAGCTGATTTGGGATCTCAAGGGACTTAACTGGGGTGGCAGGGGCTGAACTGGGATCCCAAAGGTCTCAATTCAGGTGTCAGGAGCTAATTTGAGATGTCAAAGCGCCCAACTGCAATAACAGGGGCTGAACTGGGATCCCAAAGGGCTCAATTTGAGTGTCAGGAACTGATTTGGGATCTCAAGGGACTCAGCTGGGGTGGCAGGGGCTGAACTGGGATCTCAAAAGGCTCAATTCGGGTGTCAGGAGCTGATTTAGGACCTCAAGGGACTTAACTGGGACGGCAGGGGCTGAACTGGGATCCCAAAACGCTGAATTAAGATCCCATGACCCAAACCAGAGCCCTCCAAAGCGGGGCTGGGGTCCTGTGCTGCCCCCCCCCCACCCATCTCCCCCCTCCAGGACCCCCTGAGAGACCCCCGGGACCCCCCTGGGACCCCCGACTCACCGAGCTGCTCAAGCATCTTGTCGCACTCGTCCAGGATGAAATGCTTGATGTGTTTGAGGTTGAGGCTCTTGTTGCGGGCCAGCGCCAGGATCCGGCCCGGGGTCCCCACCACGATGTGGGGACAGTTCTTCTTCAGCACCTCCTCGTCCTTCTTGATGGACAGCCCCCCGAAAAACACCGCCACCTGCAGCAAAGACCCCCCCAGAAACCCCCTTGAGAGACAGCCCCCCCGAAAAACACCGCACCTGGGGGGGGTGGGACACGGTGGGACCCACCCAGTCCCCCCAAAAACGCCTCTGGGATGGACGAGTCTCACAAGAACACATCCATTTCCAGCAGCGCCCAGTGATCTGCACCCCAAAACTCCCAGTAATTCCCTGGGATCCCCCAAACTCTCTCAGAGACACCTAAAACGGGCTCAGGATGCGCCAAGACCCCCAGAACGCCCCCAAGCCTTTTCAGAGCCACCCCAAAGTCTCCCAGGTGCTTCTGGAACCCCCCAGGACAACCCCCAACCCTCTCAGGTCTATCCCCAAACCCCCCAGGATTCCTCCCAAAACGCTCAGAGCCTCTTGAGCCCCCTCAAACCATCTCAGAACCCCCCAAACCCCTTCACACCCACCCCTAAACCCCCTCAGCTTCCCCCAGACCCGCTCAGGCCCCCTCCTAAATCTCTTCAGACCCTTCCCACGCCCCCCAGGACCCCCCCAGAGCTGACCTTGACGCTGGGCATGTACTTGGAGAAGCGCTCGTACTCCTTGCTGATCTGGAAGGCGAGCTCCCGCGTGTGACACATCACCAGCACCGACACCTGCGGGGACACAGCGGGGGGCTCAGCGCTCCGTGACACCCCCAGACCCCCTCCCCAGCCCCCCAAGCCCCCTCCTGACCTGCCCCGTGACGGGCTCCAGCTGCTGCAGCGTGGCCAGCACGAACACGGCCGTCTTGCCCATGCCGGACTTGGCCTGGCACAGCACGTCCATGCCCAGGATGGCCTGAGGGATGCACTCATGCTGGACTGCAGGGGGGCGAGGGGGGGGTCAGCACCGCCGGGGGCCCCCCCGGGAGGGTCCCCGAGCCCCCCCAGGGCCCCCCAGGCACCTTCGGAGGGGTGCTCGAAGCCGCAGTCGACGATGGCGCGGAGCAGCTCCGGCTTGAGCAGGAAGTCGCGGAAGCCGGAGCTGTGGATGGACACGTAGGAGCCCTTCACGTCCTTCTTGGGGGGGGCCTCGGCCCCGTCGGCCCCCGCCGCGTTCTCCACCTCGTCATCCTCGTAGTCCAGCAGCTCGTTGTCCACGTCGTTCTCCGCCATGCTCGCGGCTGGGGAGGGGAGCGGCCGGTGAGGAGGGGGCACCGACAGCACCCGCGGGACCCCGACACCACCCGTGGGACCACCAACACCACCCCCGGGACCACCAACATCACCCTCGGGACCACCAACATCACCCCTGGGACCACCAACACCACCCGTGGGACCCCTGACACCACCCCCGGGACCACCAACATCACCCCTAGGACCACCAACACCACCCGTGGGACCCCTGACACCACCCCCGGGACCACCAACATCACCCCTGGGACCCCTGGCATCACCCATGGGACCACCAACACCACCCGTGGGACCACCAACACCACCCGTGGGACCCCTGCCATCCAGCCCCAGAAGGGATCCGGGCACGGTCAGTGAGAAGGAAACACCGGGACCACCGACACCGCCCCATGAGGGGTCCGGGCAGGGTCAGCACTGCGGGACCAGCAGTGGCCCAGGACCCCCAACACGCCCCCAAAGGGATCAAGGCAAAGTCAGCACCGAGAGGCCACCGGAGCACCGGGACCACCGAGACCGCCCCAAGGGATCTGAACGTCACCGGCAGCCCAGGAGCACCGGGACACCGCAGACCCTCCGCAAGAGAGACTCCCGGGTGCCCCCAAACCGGGGCTGCAGCACCCGCGGGACCCCCAAACCCCGCCCAGCCCAGGGAGCACCCACGCCCCCCTCATTCCACCCCCGCCCGCACGCGGGACCCCGACACCGGGACCCCCCCGCCCCTCCCGGGCACCGCCATCTCCGCCGCCCTCACCGGGAGGGCCCCGGCGCCGCTCGGGGGTCCCGGCCCGCCCCCCCCCGGCCCCCCCATCCCGGCGGGCTCCCCCCGGCCCCGCCCCGCCCGATCCGCGCCGTTCCCGCCAATCCGCGCCGCGGGCCCCCCCCCCCGCCGAGCCCCCCCCCCGCCGCCCCCCGGCGCCGCCATCTTGGAGCGCACAATCGCGGCGGCCCGAGAGCGGCCCCCGGGCGGCGGCGGCGGCCCCGGGGCGCTGCGGAGGGCGCGGGGGGCGCGGGGCGGGCGGGAGGGCGCGAGGGGAGCCGGCGATGAGCGGCGGCGGCGGCGATGGCGGCGGATGCGGCGCCGGCCCGGCCAAACTCACCCCAAACGCTGCGACCGCCGCGACCGAGAGGGCGGGGCTGAGCGTCACTTCCGGTCCGGCCCCGCGCGCGCCGAGCGCGCCCCGCCCACGGCCCGGGGCTGCCCCGGGCGATCGCCTGAGCGCGCGCGGCCCCGCCGCCGCCCCGCTCCGCGCTCCCGCCGCCGCGCTCCCGCCGCTCCCCCCGCCGCCCGCCGCGCCCCCTCCGCCGCTCGTTTCAACCCGCACCGGCCCCGCTACGGACGGACCTCCGCTCAGGCAGCGCGAAAGGCAGCCCCGCCGCGGGGTCCTCAGGGACGCCGCGCGCCCGCCCCGCCAAGCGAAAGGCCCCGCAGAAACCCCGCCCCCCCGCGTCGCTATGGCGACGGTTCCCGCCACCGCCCGGCCACGCCCCCAGGGATGACGCGGCGCCGCTCCGAACCAATCGCTTTATTGCGCGCGCCGCGGGGCGGGGTCAGGGGTCGCCCGCCAGGCTGATGGTGGCCAATGAGACGCTCTCGGTGGAGAGGCTCCGCCCCTTCTCGTAGATGAGGTACACCAGGGGGGCGTGGCCCTGCTCCCCGGGGGGCGGGGCCGCCAGCGCCGAGTACCCGCTGGGCCCCGCCCACACGCGCAGGCCCCGCCCCCACCACGTGGTGCCGTTGTCGAAGCTCCAGCGCAGGGTCAGGTTCACCCCTGGGGGCGGGGCCCGCCGGGACACGCCCACTCAAAGCCCCGCCCCCTGCAGCCCCTTCCCCCCCCCTCCCCAAACCGGGACCTGGGGACCCCCCCCCCCACACCTGGAACACCCCCTGAACCCCCCGAGTGCTCCCAGAGCCCCCCAGGCCCCACAGCCCCTCCCACGTCCCCCTGTAGCCGCCCCCGCGTCCCCCCGCGTCCCCCTCGGTTCTTTCCCCATGTCCCCCTGATGTCCCCCCAAGTCCCCCTGATGTCCCCGTGTCCCTCTGATGTCCCCGCGTCCCCTGATGTCTCCCCGTGTCCCCCCATCCCACTGGGTCCCCCAATGTCCCCGTGTCCCCCCAATGTCCCCGTGTTCCTCTGATGTCCCCCCCATGTCCCCCGTCCCCGTGTCCCTCCATGTCCCCCTGATGTCCCCATGTCCCCCCATGTCCCCCCAATGTCCCCCTGTTCCCCTGACGTCCCCCCCATGTCCCCGTGTCCCTCCATGTCCCCCTGATGTCCCCATGTCCCCCCCATGTCCCCGTGTCCCCCCAATGTCCCCGTGTTCCCCTGATGTCCCCCTGATGTCCCCGTGTCCCTCCATGTCCCCCTGATGTCCCCATGTCCCCCCCATGTCCCCGTGTTCCCCTGATGTCCCCCTGATGTCCCCCCCATGTCCCTCCATGTCCCCCCACGTCCCCGATGTCCCCCCGTACTCACGCTCGCTCTCGTGGGCTGGGTTGCTGAAGAGCACGAGCCCGTGGCTGGCCAGGGCCCCGGCGGCCACGGCGGGGTCCAGCAGCGCGGGCTGGAAGGTGACGGCGGCGGGGGGAAGGGTCTCGCCCCCGTCCCAGCTCCGCGCCAGCATCCGGCAGCGGCAGCGGTACGAGTCCTGGTTGCGGATGCTCACGGCGATGGAGCCGTCGGGCAGCTCGTAGGGCTGGGGGGGCCGGGTCAGTCCCGGACATCCCCCCCTGACATCCAGACCCCCCCCAGAAACGAGGAGGGAGGGGGGGGATATCCCTGGGGACACCCCCCAGCCCCAAGCCCCCCCCTCCCCGCCCTCACCTGGCACTCGTCGGGGGTGAAGTCGCGGGGGTGCCGGGGGGCCCCGAAGGGGATGGCGGGCAGGACCCCCCCCCCGGCGCCAGCGCCGCCCGCCGTCGTCGCTCAGCAGCAGCGTCACCCCGTCGCGCTCCAGCGTCCCGTGCCCGCAGAACACCAGGCGGCCCCGGAACGGCGCCCGCTGCTTCTGCCGGGGGAAAACGGGGTGGGGTGGGGTGGGGTGGGGGGGGGCTCAGGCCCCCAGACCACCCCCCCCCCCATCCCCAATCCCACCCCCCCATCCCGTACCTGGATGCCAGAGCCGGGCCCGGGGGCGAACACCTCCCCGCCCAGCACGTCCGAGAGGTTCTGGGGGGGTCCCCAGGAGCGGCCCCCGTCGCGGGAGCGCAGCAGGAGGGTGCTGGGGGGGCCGCAGGCCTGCGGGGGGTGGGCGCAGCGGGCGAACAGCAGCAGCACCTCGGGCCCCGCCACCGCCAGCGCCCCCAGGTTCAGCCCGTCCCCCCCCCAGCCGTCGTCGGCCGCCACCTCCGTCGGGCCCCACGTCGCACCTGGGGGGGGGGAGGACACGGTCAGAGCCCCTCGGGACCCCCCCGAGATCCCACACCCACCCAGGGAGCCCCCAGACCCACCCAGGGACCACCCAGGGACCACCGGAATCCCCCAGGGAGCTCCCAGACCCCCCCACACCCACTCAGGGACCACCAGAACCCCCCAGGGAGCCCCCAGACCCACCCAGGGACCACCCAGGGACCACCGGAATCCCCCAGGGAGCTCCCAGACCCCCCCACACCCACTCAGGGACCACCAGAATCCCCCAGGGAGCCCCCATACCCACCCAGGGACCACCAGAATCCCCCAGGGAGCCCCCAGACCCACCCAGATCCACCCAGGGACCACCAGAATCCCCAGGGAGCCCCCACACCCACCCAGGGACCCTCCACATCCCCCCAGGGAGCCCCCAGCCCCAAAGCTGTCGTGGCACTGGTGGCAGGCGACCCTCTGGTCGCCCCCAGAGACCCCCCCAGGCCCTTCCAGAGACCCCCAGCCCCCCCCCAGCCCCCTCCCAGCCCCACCTCCGTCGGGGGAGTGGCGGCAGGCGATGATTTTGGCCCCCACGTCGGCGGCCGAGCGTTTCCGGCCCTCGGCGCAGGCCAGCAGGGCCCCCCCGGGGGTCGCGGCCACCAGCGGCACCCGGAAGGTGTGGACCCCCCCGCGGCCCTGCCCGCTGACCCACAGCACCTGCTCCCGCACCACCCGCGGCCGCACCTGCGGGGACACGCGGCTCAGGGGGGCTGGGGGGGGACATTGGGGGTCCCAGGGGCGATGGGGAGGCTCAGGGGGGCACTAAAGGGTGGTGGGGGGGACATTGGGGGTCCCAGGGGCATTGGGGGGGCACTGGGGGGCTCAGGGGGGCACTGGGGGGCACTAAAGGGTGGGGGGGGACATTGGGGGTCCCAGGGGCGATGAGGGGGCACTGGGGGGCTCAGGGGGGCGTTGGGGGCCGTTGGGGGGGTGGGGGGGCATTGGGGGTCCCAGGGGCGTTGGGGGGACACTGGGGGGGCTCAGGGGGCCATTGGGGGGGTGGGGGGACATTGGGGATCCCAGGGGCGATGGGGGGACATTGGGGGGGCTCAGGGGGGCGTTGGGGGGGCCGTTATGGGGCACAGCGGGTGGGGGGGGGCTGAAGGCTTTTGGGGGTCGGGGGCATTGGGGGGGTCCGAGGGTGCTTAGGGGGGGCCCTGGGGGGGTGTCACCGGTTTGGGGTGGGGGTGGGGGGGCTCCTAACGAAGGCCCCGAAGGTCCCTGGAGACACTTCCGGGCGCGGGGCGGGGGCGGGGCCGGCGGGCGGGTCTCGAGGCGGCCCCTCCCCGGTACCGTGTCGGGGGTCGCGACCCATCGCGAGGCGGCGCCGATGGCGAGCAGCAGCGGCGGCAGCAGCGCCCGGAGCGCCCGCGCGGGGCCCATCGCGGCCCCTTTAAGCGCCACCGGAAGCGCCGCGAGAGCGGCGGGAGGGGCGGGGCCCGGCCTTAAAGGGGCAACGGCGGGGAAAGCGCGCCCTTAAAGCGGCAACGGCTCCGCCCGGTGGGGTCCGCACGCGGCGGACGGAGTTGTTGTTTTTTGCGGGAATTTTTGCGGTTTTATTGTTTTTGGGGTTTATTGCACCTCGCTTCAGCCCCGCCGCGAACGCGGGGAAGCCCCCGGCCCGCGGGGGGCGGGGCTGGACGCGGAGGGGGCGGGGCCGAGGCGGGTAATTTTGAATTGCTCCGCGCTTGGCCCCACCCGAAGGGGCGTGGTCAGACCCGGCCACTCCCCCCAGGTCCCGGTGCAAAAAATTCGGGAAAAAACGTTCCTCGGGAAGGGTCCGGTCAGGACTCGGCCAAACGCAGCAGAGGGCCCGCGGCGGTGGGGACACTGCGGGGGGCAGCGGACACGAGGGGTCAGGGGTCACCCGGGGGTCACCCGAGGGTCACCCGGGGGTCAGGGGGCACCCGCGGACCCCAGGCCGGTACCTCTGGAGCTGCTGAGCCCCCAGCAGGTCGTGCAGCAGGAACGGGACCCCCAGGCGGGCGCCCGGGGGGGCTTTTCCGCTCTGCAGGTCCCGCAGAGGAACCTCGCGGTGCCGGGAGCGGCGCACCAGGGCCAGCAGCGCCCGCCGGCCTGCGGACAGCGGGGTCACCGGGGGGCGCGGGGCGGCCACGGAGCCCCCCCGAGGGCCGGGGCCGCTCCGGGAGGGTCCGGGGGTGCCCCCGGGGCCGGGGGTCCGCACTCACCCCGCAGCAGCGCCCGCACGAAGCGCCCGACCCCCGGCACCGCCAGCCACCAGCTGCCGGCGTCGCGCACCGTCAGCAGCCCCGCGGCCACCAACTGCCTGGGGGGACACGGCGGGGGCTGTGACACCCCCCGGAGCCACGGGGAGCCCCCCCGAGGGACCCCAGACCCAAACCAGGGGGGGGCCGCAGCCCCGGCGCTGGCTCAGGGTAGGGACAGCCCCCCCGGGACCCCAAATTCTCCCTCGGGGACCCCCCAGCCCTCCCCCATTCCGGGGTGTCCCCGTACGTGACATCGCGGTCCTCGAAGCCGAGCTCCCGCATCCGGCGCTGCTCGAAGCTCAGCTCGGGGCTCGCCGCCACGGCCGCGTCCAGGAAGCGCCGCACCAGCCCCTCCCGGGGGGTGCCGGCCACGGCCGCCAGCGCCTGGGGGGCACGGGGGGGTCAGCGGGGGGGGGGTCACCGGCACCGCCTCCCCCGAGCAGCCCCCGGTACCTTCTCCCGGTACAGCTCCAGGCTGACGACCCCCAGCGCGTCGGCGCCCAGCCCCAGGTGCAGCAGCCGCACGTGGCCCTCATCCCGCAGCCGGTTCTGGGGGGGACGGCGGGGTCAGGGCGGGTCCGGAGGGGGGTCCCGGGTGGGGGTCCCGGCCCCGTGGTCCTCACCAGGTGCCGGTCCACGGCCGTCCGGTCCCGCACGACGTCGTAGAGTTGGTGGCGCAGCACCAGCGGCGGCAGCGCGTCCCCGAAGAGGCGGCGGGGGAACAGCGCGGCCACGGCCTGGAGAGCGGCCTCCACCGCCGCGGGGCTGCCTGGGGGCGGGGGGCGGCGTGGGACCCCCGGGACCCTCCCCGCACAGCCCCGGGACCCCCGGGACCCTCTCCACATTGCCCCGGGACCCTCCCCACACAGCCCCGGAACCCCCGGGACCCTCCCCGCACGGCCCCGGGACCCACGGGAACCTCCCCACACAGCCCTGGGACCCCCGGGAACCTCCTCAAGCCCCGGGACCCCCGAGAACCTCCCCACACAGCCCCGGGACCCTCCCCACACAGCCCCGGAACCCCCGGGACCCTCCCCACACAGCCCCGGGGCCCCCGGGAACCTCTCAAAGCCCCGGGACCCTCCCTACACAGTCCCGGGACCACCGGGACCCTCCCCAAGCCCCGGGACCCCCACACAGCCCCGGGCCTCCCGCACAGCCCCGGGCTCCCCCGGGACCCTCCCCAAGCCCCGGGACCCCCAGAACCCTCCCCACACAGCCCCGGGCCCCCCGCACATCCCCGGGACCCCCGCACATCCCCGGTCCCCCCGCACAGCCCCGGGCTCCCCCGGCTCTCCCCGGCCTCGCGGCACCAGGACCCCGAACCTCCCGCTCAGGGCCCGCCGCGGCACCGGGCCCCGGCACCCCCGGCGTCCCCGGTACCGTCGGGGCGCGGTCCCTCCCCCGGCAGCTCCAGGCGGCGCCGCTTGGCCCCGAGGGCGCCGTTGGTGTCGCCGAGGCGGCGGCGGCGGCTCATGGGGGGCTTGGGGAGGGGCTCGGGGGGCTCCGCGCCCCGGAACGGCACCGCCGCCACTGCCGCCTGCACCGGGCGCGGGATGATGGCGTCACTGCGCCTTCTGATGACGTCGCAAAGAGGCGCGCGGTGATGACGCACGGACTGGGCGGAGCCAACGGACGAGAAGGGGGGGGGGACCGAACCATTTGGAGCCAAAGGAGGGGGAAATAGGGGACGGAGAAGGGAGGGGCTGGAAGGAACCACGATGAGCAAACTGGGGGGGGGGTTACAAGGGGTTTAACGGACTGGATGAATGGACTGAACCACGTGAGATCAGAGGGGGAGTCGGACAGAACCACAGAGCCAGCGGGGGTGTCCTGCGTCCCTTTATTGCGTGTACAGGCTGGCGGCGAAGACGATGTCGCGCTTGATCATGGCGGCGGCCGCCTCCATCTTGGCGGCCAGCGCGGGGTCCCCCACGACGCGCGCGGCCTGGCGCAGCTCCCGCAGCAGCTCCTCCAGCCGCTGGATCGCCCGCACCACCGTCCCCTCCTGCACCGGCGCCAGCCGCGCGATGTCCGCGAAGGGCTGGGGACACACGGGGGGATGGGGGGGGTCAGGGGGCACGGGGGGGCAGTGGGGGTCAGGGGGCACAGGGGGCGTTGGGGGTCAGGGGGCACAGGGGGGCATTGGGGGTCAGGGGCACAGGGGGGTCAGGGGGCACAGGGGGGATGGTGGGGGTCAGGGGGCTCAGGGGGCAGTAGGGGGCAGGGGGCACAGGGGGCAGTGGGGGTCAGGGGGCACACGGGGGGCAGTGGGGGTCAGGGGGCACACGGGGGGGCAGTGGGGGTCAGGGGCACAGGGGGCAGTGGGGGTCGGGGGCACAGGGGGGGCAGTGGGGGTCAGAGGGCACACGGGGGGATGGTGGGGGTCAGGGGGCACGGGGGGCAGTGGGGGTCAGGGGGCACAGGGGGGCATTGGGGGTCAGGGGGCACAGGGGGGCAGTGGGGGTCAGGGGGCACACGGGGGGCAGTGGGGGTCAGGGGGCACACGGGGGGCAGTGGGGGTCAGGGGGCACATGGGGGGATGGTGGGGGTCAGGGGGCTCAGGGGGCAGTGGGGGTCAGGGGGCACACGGGGGGCATTGGGGGTCAGGGGGCACATGGGGGGATGGTGGGGGTCAGGGGGCTCAGGGGGCAGTGGGGGTCAGGGGGCACACGGGGGGCAGTGGGGGTCAGGGGGCACATGGGGGGATGGTGGGGGTCAGGGGGCTCAGGGGGCAGTGGGGGTCAGGGGGCACACGGGGGGCAGTGGGGGTCAGGGGGCACAGGGGGGCATTGGGGGTCAGGGTTAGGACAGGGAGGGACGCGGGGCTCAGGGGTGTCCCGGGTGGGTTCCCAGGGGTGCCCCGGGGGGTTTTCGGGGGTCCCCGGGGGTCTCACCATGCCCCGCGCCCACTCGTAGACGACCTGCACGAGGCTGAAGCCGAACTGGGCCACGAAGTCGTCGGGGCCGGGCCCGAGGCCGTGCTGCTGCTCCAGCCGCCCCACGCGGGCAGCGACGCCCCGCAGCCGCTCCAGGGCCTGGGGGTCCCGGAGAAGCAGCCGTGAGGGCAGGGACCCCCCCCACCCCCCGCCACTGCACCCCAAACCCCTCCCCCAGCCCCACAGACCCCACTAGGATACCCCAGGGACCCCCACCCCGGGCGGTACCTGCGTGAGGGTGGCCGGCAGCCCCTCGGGCAGGGGCTCTCCGCGGCCCGGGGTGACCAGGCAGGACAGCAGGGCCACGCTCTCGTCCGGCCGCAGCGGCGCCAGGACGTTGCCCAGCAGCAGCTCGGTCAGCACCAGCTGCTCCGTGCTCAGCAGGGCCGCCACGCGCCCGCCCAGGGCCACCGCGCCGCCCGCGATGTAGCCCAGCTCCGACAGCACCTGGGGGGGCACGCGGCGGGGGGGGGGGGGTTTGGGGGTCACGGGGAGGGGTTTGGGGGTCATGGGGAGGGGCTTGGGGGTCACGGGGAGGGGTTTGGGGGTCATGGGGAGGGGCTTGGGGGTCATGGGGAGGGGTTTGGGGGTCACGGGGAGGGGTTTGGGGGTCATGGGGAGGGTTTGGGGCTCCCAGGAAGGGGTTTGGGGGTCATGGGGAGGGGCTTGGGGGTCATAGGGAGGGGTTTGGGGGTCATGGGGAGGGGTTTGGGGGTCATAGGGAGGGGTTTGGGGGTCACGGGGAGGGGTTTGGGGGTCATAGGGAGGGGTTTGGGGGTCACGGGGAGGGGTTTGGGGGTCATAGGGAGGGGTTTGGGGGTCACGGGGAGGGGTTTGGGGGTCACGGGGAGGGGTTTGGGGGTCACGGGGAGGGGTTTGGGGCTCCCAGGAAGGGGTTTGGGGGTCATGGGGAGGGGCTTGAGGGTCATGGGGAGGGGTTTGGGGGTCACAGGGAGGGGTTTGGGGGTCACAGGGAGGGGTTTGGGGCTCCCAGGGAAGGATTTGGGAGTCCCAGGGGGTGTTTGGGGCTCCCAGGGGGGTGTTTGGGGTACACAAAGGGGTGTCTGGGGGTCCCAGGGAGGGTTTGGGGTTCCCAGGAAGGGGTTTGGGGGTCCCGGGAAGGGATTTGGGGGTCCCAGGGGGTGTTTGGGGGTCCCAGGGAGGGTTTGGAGGTCCCAGGGAGGGGTTTGGAGGTCCCAGGGGGGTGTTTGGGGGTCCCAGGAAGGGGTTTGGGGGTCATGGGGAGGGTTTGGGGTTCCCAGGAAGGGGTTTGGGGGTCACGGGGAGGGGCTTGGGGGTCACGGGGAGGGTTTGAGGCACACAGGGGGGTGTTTGGGGGTCCTGAGGAGGGCTTTGGGGTCCCAGGGGGGTATTTGGAGGTCCCAGGAAGGGGTTTGGGGGTCACGGGGAGGGATTGGGGATCCCAAGGGGTGTTTGGGGGTCCCAGGGAGGGGTTTGGGGCTCCCGGGGAAGGATTTGGGGGTCCTAGGGGGTGTTTGGGGGTCCCAGGGAGGGTTTGGAGGTCCCAGGGAGGGGTTTGGGGGTCCTGGGGAGGTGTTTGGGGGTCCCAGGAAGGGTTTGGGGGTCCCGGGGAGGGATTGGGGGTCCCAGGGGGTGTTTGGGGGTCCCAAGGAGGTGTTTGGGGGTCCCGGGGAGGGATTGGGGGTCTCAGGGGGTGTTTAGGGGTCTCGAGGAGGGATTGGGGGTCCCAGGAGGTGTTTGGGGGTCCCGGGGAGGGTTTGGAGGTCCCGGGGAGGGACTGGGGGTCCCAGGGAGTGTTTAGGGGTCCCAGGGAGTGTTTAGGGGTCCCGGGGAGGGATTTGGGGCCCCAGGGGGTGTTTGGGGGTCCCAGGGGGTGTTTGGGGCACACAGGGGGGTGTTTGGGGGTCCCAGGAAGGGATTTGGGGGTCCCAGGGGCTGTTTAGGGGTCTCAGGGGGGTGTTTAGGGGTCCCAAGGGCTGTTTGGGGGTCCCAGGGGGTGTTTGGGGGTCCCCACCTCGAGGCGCTGGTGGTACTCGGGCAGCAGCAGCAGGGACTGGTCCGACAGCTGGAACTGGAGCTCCTCCAGCTGCTCCAGCAGCTCCTGCCTGGCGGCGAACTGGGCGTACTGGGAGGGGCGGGGGGGGGCACAGCGAGGGCTCGAGGGGGGGTCCCCAAAGACCCCTCCCACCCCCCAGCCCCAGCTTCCCCCCCGCCCCGTACCTGCTGGGCGAAGCGGGGGCCGTGCACGCAGCGGAAGCCGCGCAGGGCCGAGCCCAGGGCTCGCAGCTCGGCCGCCGCCGCCAGCGCCGCGGGGTCCCGGCCCGGGGGCACCCCCAGAGCCTCGAGCAGGGGCAGCCCCCCCTCCCTGCCGGCCCCCCCCGCCAGCCGCGCCAGCTCCTGCAGCGCCGCGCCCACGCCCGCGCCCGGCGGGGGGGACCTGAGGGGGGGACACGGCGTCAGCCGGGCCCCGAAATCCACTGGGACGCCCCAAAAACCCCCAGGGAGATCCTTGGGATCCCGAAAGTTACAGAGAGCTCCCTCCCCAGGGACCCCAAAACTTACAGAGACCCCCCTCCCCAGAGACCCTAAAACTTACAGAGACCCCCCTCCCCAGGGACCCCAAAACTTACAGAGAGCCCCCTCCCCAGAGACCCTATTACAGAGAGCCCCCTCCCCAGGGACCCCAAAAGTTACAGAGACTCCCCAGGGACCCCAAAAGTTACAGAGAGCCCCCTCCCCAGGGACCCCAAAAGTTAGAAACCCCCCTCCACAGGGACCCCAAAACTTACAGAGACCCCTCTCCCCAGGGACCCCAAAACTTACAAAGACCCCCCTCCCCAGAGACCCCAAAAGTTAGAAACCCCCCTCCCCAGGGACCCTAAAACTTACAGAGACTCCCCTCCCCAGGGACCCCAAAACTGACAGAGACCCCCCTCCCCAGGGACCCTAAAACTTACAGAGACCCCCCTCCCCAAGGACCCCAAAACTTACAGAGACCCCCCTCCCCAAGGACCCTAAAACTTACAGAGACCCCCCTCCCCAGGTACCCCAAAAATCCACAGGAACCCCCACCCAGGGACTCCCCTTCCCCAAGGAGCCCCCCCCCCCAGAAATGCCAATATCCAAAGAAAACCCCAAAATATCCCAGAACTGTAGGGACACCCCCCCCACAAGACCCTCAAAAGCAGGGAGACCCCCGCCCCCCAAAAAAGCACTGCTGGACACCCTGAGCCACCTCTGAGAACCCCAAAATGCCCCGCAGGGACCCCAATTCCCCCCAGCCCCCCCCGTACCGGGGCCGGGGTCCCCTCGGGGGGCGCAGCTCCTGCAGCAGCATCTCGGGGTTCACCCGCAGCGTCTTGGCCGTGACCCCCACGATGTCCTCGGGGCGCAGCTGCTCCAGGGAGTGCCCGGGGGGGCCTGGGGGGGGCCCCAAAACCTTCAGGGACCCCCCCCCAGAAGAGGCTCCAAAATCCCAGAACCCCGCCCCCCCCTCACTGCCCCAAAGGAGACCCCAAAGGGGATCCAGTGACCCCCAAATCTCTCGGGACCCTCCCCTGAAAGTAACACAGGAATCTGGGGACCCCCCCCCCAAATCCCTCTTAGGGACCCCAAGACCCCCCCCCCCCCAGAATGAGCTCGGGTGCCCATGGAGTCCCCCAAAATCCCCAGAGACCCTCCCGGGAGCCCCCCAAATCCCTCAAACATTGGGGTTCCCCCGTTTTCACCCTCGGGCAGGAAGAGGCGGGTGAGCAGCAGGTCCTCGGGGTAGGGCACGTCCGGGGGGGGCTCTGGGGGGGCCCCCCCGTTCTCGGGGGGCTTCTCGCTCAGCACCAGCGTCGTGAAGGTGCGGCTGGAGCCCCCGGAGGTCACCTGGGCAGGACCCCCGGGTCGGGGGGTTTAGGGGAGATTGAGGGGGGTTTAGGGGGTGTTTGGGAGGTTATGGGGGGGTTTATGGGGGGGATTGAGGGGTTTTGGGGGGGCTTTAGGGGTAACCGGGTTATTTTTGGTGGTGATTTAAAGGGGGTGGGGGGATTGGGGCGGTTTTAGGGCTTCAGGAAGGTTTGGGGGGCTGTGGCTCACAATCTAGCAGCGCCCATTGATGGGAATAGATCCCTTTCTGGCAGCCCCCTGGGGCTCACTATTTGGCAGCCCCATTGACTTTGATGGATCCCTTTGTGGCAGCCCCTCGGGCTCACTATTTAGCAGCCCTATTGACGCTACGGATCCCTTTCTGGCAGCCCCCCGAGGCTCACTATTTGGCAGCCCCATTGACTTTGATGGATCCCTTTCTGGCACTCCCCCGGGGCTCACTATTTGGCAACCCCGTTGACTCTCAGAGATCTCTTTCTGGCAGCCCCCCCAGACTCATTATTTGGCCCCCTATTGGTTGTAATGAATCCTTTTTGGGTTTGGGGGTGCCTGAAGGACCGGCCCCAGTGTGCGGGGGAGCTTGGGGGGGTTTGGGGTACCTGCAGGACCAGCCCCAGCGCGTTGCGGTGTCTCGGGGTGCAGACCACCACCACCCGTCCTGGTGCCAGCACCCGCTGTCCCCCCGCCTGCGCCAGGCACCGCTGCGGATCCCAGAGCCGGTCAGGGGGGGCACCTGGGACCCCCAGGACTCCCCCACTGCGCCCCTGAACCTCCCAGAGCCCCCCCCTTTGCCTCCTGGACCCCCACAACCACCGCAGGCACCCCCAGGATCTCCAGAGACCCCCTCATGGCCCCCCCGTGTCCCCAGGAACCCCCCGAACCCCCAAGTAGGCTCCCCCAGTGTCTCCTGGCCCCCTCCAGGAGCCCCTGGAAGGTGTCCCCGTCCCCCAGACCCACCTGGAGCACGGCCCGGGCGCGGCGCAGCCCCACGACGGCGCGGTGGTACTGGGGCAGGTCCCCCACGTCCCCCGCCGTCCCCTCGGGGTCCCCCAGCGCCGCCAGCGCCTCCCTGAGGGCGGCCACGCGACGCGTCTGCGCCTGGGGGGGCACAGAGGGGACACCAGTGCATCCCAGTGTCCGCACTGGGATGGCCCAGTACCTCCCAGCCCTGACATTGGGCAGTCCTCGCGTCGCCAGTGCCTGCCAGCCCTTACTGGTTACCTCAGCGTTCTCTAATCCGTCGCAGAAATGCCCCCAGTCTACCCCAGCCTCTGTACTGGGGGGCTCTCGTGTCCCCAGAGGCCCCCAGCCCCAACAGCACGGTGTCCCTGTGCCCCCCATCCTACACCAGGACGTTCCCAGTGCCCACGCTGGGGCGTCCCCAGGCCGGGCTGCCCTCACCGTGGCGTCGCGGCGCAGCGGGAACTCGGCGAAGCTGCGGCGCATGAGGTCGTGCGGGCGCAGGGCGGGGGCGCGGAGCAGCAGCAGGATCATGGGGTACGTCAGGCGGAACCGCGACTGCAGCGGCGACGGCCGGCCCTGGGCGACGTGGGGGGTGACGCGCGTGTGGGGACAGGCGGGGACAGGCGGGGACACGCACGGCGCTCACCAGCATCATGCGGTGCAGGTCGGACAGCTCGGGCACCGGCCCCTTGCAGAGGATGATGACGGTGCCGGTGGCGTCCAGCCCTCTGCGCCCGGCACGCCCCGACATCTGCGTGTACTCGCCTGGGGGGGACACAAACCCACGGTGAGTCGCAGCCCTGCCCCGCAGCAACGCGCTTTCTGCCGTTTTCCTCTTTTATTTCCCACCAATTTTCCCCTCGCGTTTCCCGCTCTTTTTCCTCCCACCCTTTTTGTCCCCTCACATTTCCCGCCCTTTTCTCCCTCACGTTTCCCGCCCTTTTCCCCCTCACGTTTCCCGCTCTTTTCTCCCCTCACGTTTCCCGCCCTTTTCCCCCCTCACATTTCCCGCCCTTTTTCTCCCCTCACATTTCCCGCCGTTTTTTCTCCCTCACGTTTCCCACCCTTTTTCTCCCCTCACGTTTCCCTCCCTTTTCCCCCCTCACATTTCCCGCCCTTTTTCCCCTCACGTTTCCCGCCCTTTTCCCCCCTCACATTTCCCGCCCTTTTCCCCCTCACGTTTCCCGCCCTTTTCTTCCCTCACGTTTCCCGCCCTTTTTCCCCCTCACATTTCCCGCCCTTTTTCTCCCCTCACATTTCCCGCCCTTTTTCTCCCCTCACATTTCCCGCCGTTTTTCCCCCTCACATTTCCCACCCTTTTTCTCCCCTCACATTTCCCGCCCTTTTTCCCCCTCACATTTCCCGCCTTTTTTCTCCCCTCACATTTCCCGCCGTTTTTCCCCCTCACGTTTCCCACCCTTTTTCCCCCTCACGTTTCCCGCCCTTTTCTTCCCTCACGTTTCCCGCCCTTTTTCCCCCTCACATTTCCCGCCCTTTTTCTCCCCTCACGTTTCCCACCCTTTTTCCCCCTCACGTTTCCCGCCCTTTTCTTCCCTCACATTTCCCGCCCTTTTTCTCCCCTCACGTTTCCCGCCCTTTTCTCCCCTCACATTTCCCGCCCTTTTCCTCCTCACGTTTCCCGCCCTTTTTCCCCCTCACATTTCCCGCCCTTTTTCTCCCCTCACATTTCCCGCCGTTTTTTCCCCTCACGTTTCCCGCCCTTTTTCTCCCCTCACATTTCCCGCCCTTTTTCCCCCTCACATTTCCCGCCCTTTTTCTCCCCTCACATTTCCCACCGTTTTTTCCCCTCACGTTTCCCGCCCTTTTTTCCCCTCACGTTTCCTGCCCTTTTCTCCCTCACGTTTCCCACCCTTTTTCCCCTCAAGTTTCCCGCTCTTTTCCCCCTCACGTTTCCCACCCTTTCTCCCCCCACCTTTCCCACCACATTTGCAACGCTATTCCCTCTGTTTTCCCCAATGTTTTTCCCCTCACATTCCCACTTTTTCTCAACCGTTTTTCCCCTTTTTTTCTGGGCCAGTTTCCCACCCTTTTTCCTTCCCGTTTTCGCCTCTTTCCCACCCCACTGGGCCATGGAGGACACGGCCCCAAGGCCCCGAGCGCTGCCCCACAGCCCCCCCCGGCCCCGCACCGGGCAGGAGGTCACGGAAGCTGTTCCCGTCATGTTTGCGGATGGAGTCAAAGACGACGGTTCGTGCCGGCATGTTCACCCCCATGGCGAAGGTCTCGGTGGCGAACAGCACCTGGGGCAGGTACGGGGCAGATTTGGGGCAGGTTTGGGGCTGGGGGTGCCACCACGGGGGCAGGACCCTGTGCCCCACACGTGGCCGCAGCACCTCTCCCCACACACCCCACACACCTTGACCAGCCCTTGGCTGAAGAGCATCTCCACGACCTCCTTGAGCAGGGGCAGGACCCCGCCATGGTGGACGCCGATCCCGCGCTGCAGCAGCTCCGACAGCTGCAGCACCTGAGCAAGGGGGAACGCGGAGCTGTCGCTGGCCCCATGGGCCCCCCAACACCGCACGGGCCCCCCCCGGCCTCGGGGGCAGCCGTCACCCACGGCACGAACCCCTCACAGCTTTCCCAGCCTCCACGACACCTCCACATCCCAAAGCCCCCCCTTGTCCCCCCCCAAAACTCCTCCAGAGCCCCCAAAACCCCCCCGGGCCCCACACCTGGGGCAGGCGCCGGTCGGAGCCGCGCAGCCGGGCCAGGCAGCGGGTCAGGAACTGCCGGACCTGGCCGCGCTCGGGGCCGCTCAGGAGGTCCAGGGAGCCCAGGGCGGCCGCCTGGTCCTCGCAGCGGCCCCGCGAGAAGGTGAAGGTCACGGCGGGCAGCAGCTCCCGCTCGCGGAGGGTCTCCAGCAGGGCCAGCCAGACCCCCCGCTCCTGGCCGGGGGAAAGCACAGGGTCAGCGGGACCCCCGGGGCAGCCCCCAGCCCCCTCCGGACCCCGCCGGACCTGCCCGGGGTTGGGGCCGGCCATGGTGGGCTGCCGCGCCCCGAAGCTCTGCGCGTGTTTGCTGCTCTGCTCCTTCTTGGCCTCCACCGCCGCGTAGTACCTGCGACAGGTGAGGGGCAGGTGTGGGGCGAGTGGGGGACGGTGAGGGGCAGGTGTGGGGCAGGTTGGGGGTGAAGTTTGGGGCAGGTTTCTGGGCAACTTAGGGGAACGTAGAGAGCAGGTTTGGGGCACGTTTAGAGCAGTTTTGGGTGAGGTTTGGGGCAGGTTTTTAGGGAAGGTTTAGGGGAGGTTTGGGGCAGGTTTTTAGGGAAGGTTTAGGGGAGGTTTGGGGCAGGTTTTTAGGGCAGGTTTAGGTGAGGTTTGGGGCAGGTTTTTGGGGCAAATTTAGGTGAGGTACAACACAGGTTTTTGGGGCAGGTTTGGGGTGAATTTAGAGCAGTTTTGGGTGAGTTTTGGGGTAGATTTTTAGGGCAGGTTTAGGTGATGTTTGAGGTAGGTGTCTAGGGCAAGTTTAGGTGAGGTTTGGGGCAGGTTTTTGCAGCAGGTTTAGGTGACGTTTGGGGCAGGTTTTTGGGGCCAGTTTAGGTGAGGCACAACACAGGTTTTTGGGGCTGGTTTGGGGCGAGTTTAGAGCAGTTTTGGGTAAGGTTTGGGGCAGGTTTTTGGGGCAGGTTTAGGTGAGCTTTGAGGCAGGTTTTTGGGGCAGGTTTAGGTGAGGTTTGGGGCAGGTTTTTGGGGCAGGTTTAGGTGAGCTTTGAGGCAGGTTTTTGGGGCAGGTTTAGGTGAGGTTTGGGGCAGGTTTTTGGGGCAGGTTTAGGTGAGGTACAACACAGATTTTTGGGGCAGGTTTGGGGTGACTTTAGAGCAGTTTTGGGTGAGGTTTGGGGCAGGTTTTTAGGGCAGGTTTAGGTGAGGTACAACACAGGTTTTTGGGGCAGGTTTTTGGGGCAGGTTTAGGTGAGCTTTGAGGCAGGTTTTTGGGGCAGGTTTAGGTGAGCTTTGGGGCAGGATTTTAGGGCCGGTTTAGGCGAGGTACAAGGCCCGTTTTTGGGGCAGGTCTGGGACTCACCCCTGCGTGCTGAAGGCCCCGCCCGGGCCCAGCAGCTGGAACAGCTGGTGCCGCGTCCGGGCGCTGTTCCCGGTGAACAGGAAATGCTCCAGCGGCACCGGGCGCCGCGGGGTGCTCAGCACCCGCACGCAGCGCCGCTTCGTGCGCCTGGAACGCAGCAAAATCCCGTGGGATTGGGGAAAAAACGGGATGGGAGCAGTCACAGGGATCCCCCCACCCCCAGTGCCACCCTCACCCCCCACCCCAGAGCCCCCCAGCCACCTCAGGGCCACCCGGGGAGCCCCAGCACCCCCCAGATCCCTGTGGCCTCTCAGGGGTGCCCAACGTTCCCAAAGCCCCCCGTGTCCCTCTCCGAGACCCCCAAAGCCCCCCAGGAGCCCCCCAAAGCGCCCCCCCGGTCCGTACCCGACCCACTGGGCGAACTCGAGGGCGTTGGGGACCGTGGCGCTGAGCAGCACCAGCTTCACGTGCTCGGGCAGCAGGATCAGCACCTCCTCCCACACCACGCCCCGCTGGCGGGGGGGAAAGGGGGGTCAGGGGGTCCCCAAAACCCCCTGGGAACCCCCAGAACTCCCAGCAAGCTCCTCGAACTTCTTGGGGACCCCTCATCCTCATCTCTGATTCCAGATGAAATCGGAGCCCCCCAAAACCCCCTGGGAACCCCCAGCAAGCCCCTCGAACTTCTTGGGGACCCCCCACCCTCATCTCTGATTCCAGACGAAGTCGGAGCCCCCCAAGACCTCCAGAACTCCCAGCAAGCCCCTCGAACTTCTTGGGGACTCCCCACCCTCATCGGTGATTCCAGATGAAGTCGGAGCCCCCCAAGACCCCCTAAGTCCCTCTAAACCCCATGAGGACCCCCCCCCAAATCCTCCCAGGACCCCCAAACCCCTGGGAACCACCCCTTGTCAAAGATCACCCGCTCCAGGTCCCAAATGACCTCTGAGCCTCCCCACAAACACCCCCAGAACCCCCAAAACCCCACTGGCAACGCCCCAAAGACCCCAAAACCCCCCCCGGGAACCCCCCGGGGACCCCCAGACCCCCACCTCGTCATCGTTGACGTAGTGCACCTCGTCGAAGATCACCCACTCCAAATCCCGGATGGCGTCGGAGCCGTTGTACAGCATCGACCTGGGGACGCGGCCGTGGATTTTGGGGTCCCGGCCCCCCTCCCCAACCCCCCCTGAGCCCCCCCCAGAGCCCCTCACCGCAGGATCTCGGTGGTCATGACCAGGCAGGCGGCCTCAGGGCGCAGCTGCACGTCCCCCGTCAGCAGCCCCACGTCCCCGAAGGTCTCGCGGAAATCCCGGAACTTCTGGTTGGACAGGGCCTTGATGGGCGACGTGTAGATGGACCTGGGGGGGACAGGGGGACACACGGGGGGGGAGGGGTCACCCCACAGACCCCCGGGACCCCACAGACCCCGGGGCAGGGCAACAGCAGAGCTCTGGGTGCCCCCAGAGGGGTGTAGGGGGTCTGGGGGCAGCCAGGAGCGAGCCGAGGAGGGCTTTGGGGGCGTCCTGGGGGACACAGAGCGGAGCTGGAGAGGATTTGGGGAGCCCAGGGATGTTTTGGGGTCTCTCAGGGGATGTTTTGGGGGGATATCGGGATATGGAATGGGATTGGGATGTCAAGGGATAACTCTGGATACTCAGTGTGGGGAGGGCCTGGTGGTTTGGGGGCCCCGGGGGTGTTTTGGGGTTCTGGGTGGGCTTTGGGGTCTCGCTGGGTCAGCCCAAACTTGGCCACCGCTGTTTGGGGTCCCTGGGGCTGTGTCTGGGGTGTTTCTGGGGGAGGGGCTCTCCCCCGGGGTTTTGGGGGGTTTCCGAGGACCCCCCGAGGCGCTGTTGGGGTCTCACCGGGTCATGTGGCGCCGGGCCAGCGCGATGGCGTACTCGGCCACCGCCGTCTTGCCGGCCGAGGTGTGGGCGGCCACCAGCACCGAGTGACCGCGCTCGAGGCACAGAGCTGCCCGCTGCTGGAACGGGTCCGGGCGGAACGGCCACTGCGGGGGGCAACGGGGTCACCCCAGACCCCCCAGAGCACCCCCCGACCCCCCAAACCCCCCCAGTGACCCCCCCCCCAGATCACAGGGACACGAAAGGGCCTGAGGGATGCGGCCCCTGCAGGGACAAACCCGGGGCGGGGGCGTCACCCCAGAACCTCCCTGACCCTCAAACCACCCCAAGGGGTCTTCACCCCCATCCCGGGGGTCCCTGGCACCCCAAAATCCCCCCGGGGCCCCCCCGGCCCACCTTGTGCGCGGGGTCGGGCAGCAGCTGCTCGAAGCCCTCCACGGGGGACGCGGCGTCCACCATCTCCGCCCAAACCTCCTCGGGGGGCTCCGGGGGGGGCGCGGGGGGGGTCCCCCGCCTCCTCCTGGGGGGGGGGCAGTGAGCGATGGGGGGCACAGGGACCCCCCAAAACCCCCCCCAAGTCCGCCCCCCCCAGCACCCACCTTGCCCAGCAGCTCCTCCAGGCTGTCGGAGCGGTGCGGGGGGGGCGCGGCGGGGCTGGGCCCCCCCTCGGTGGGGGGGGCTGGGGGGGCCCCCTGGGCCTGGCCAGGGCCCCCCCCGGGCTCATCGCCCCCCCCCCAGGTCGAAGGTGTCGAGGGTCTCCAGGAGGCTGGACAGGGACAGCGGCCCCCCCCGCCGCGGCTGGGGGGGGGGTCAGGGGGGCAACCCCCAGGGCTGGGGGGGCCGAACAACCCCACCCCCCCCCCAACCAACCCCCCCAAAGCGGGAAAGACTCCCCCCCCCCCAAATCCTCGGTGCCCCCCTTACCTTGGGGCTTGAACTCCACCCCCCGCTTCATCCCGGGGGGGGTCGTGAGCAGCTCTGGGGAGGGGGGCACAGGGGGTGGTCAGGGCGTGAGCACCCCAAAAAAGGGGCGGGGGGCTCCCTGCGATGGGAGGGACCCCAAATCGGGGGGGGGACCCCAAATCGGGGGGGGGTCTGTACCCGTCTCAAAGTCCACGTCCTCCTCCTGCTGCTCCTGCGGGGCCCGGATCTGCTCCAGGCTGGGCTCGTCCTGACCCCCTGTGGGGCAGGGGGGGGTTTGGGGGGGCTCTGCGGGGTTCGGGGGTCCCGGGCAGGGGTTGGGGGTCCCGGGGGGGGGCCGTACCTGGCCAGAAGGGGCAGCTGGAGATGCCCCCCCGCAGCCCCTCGCCGGGCGGGCCGGGCGGCCGCAGCAGCGAGGGCGAGTTGGAGGCCGAGAGCCCCACGGACGGCAGCAGCTCCTGGGGGGCGGGGGGGGGGGGGTCAGGGCGAGCCCCGGACCCCCAGAGCCCCCCCAGAGACCCCCCCCCACAGAGCCCCCACCTCGGTGAAGCCCGTGAGGGCGCCCGTGCGGGGGTCCCGCTCGGCCCGGAGCCCCCCGGCCACCGGCGTGGGGTCCAGAGAGAAGAGCGCCCGCGGCTCCGGGGTCCTCTGCCAGCTCCTGGGGGGGACAGGGGGTCACAGCGGTCACTCTGAGGGACAGGGGGTCACTCTGAGGGACAGGGGGTCACTCTGAGGGACAGGAGGGTCACTCTGAGGGACAGGGGGTCACTCTGAGGGACAGGGGGGTCACAGCGGTCACTCTGAGGGACAGGGGGTCACCCTGAGGGACAGGGGGGTCACAGCGGTCACCCTGAGGGACAGGGGGTCACTCTGAGGGACAGGGGGTCACCCTGAGGGACAGGGGGGTCACAGCGGTCACTCTGAGGGACAGGGGGTCACCCTGAGGGACAGGGGGTCACAGCGGTCACTCTGAGGGACAGGCAAGCATTCTGAGGGACGGGGGGGTCACTGCGGTCAGTCTGAGGGATGGGGGTCAGTCTGAGGGACAGGGGATCACCGTGGTCACCCTGAGGGACAGGGGGGTCACTGCGGTCACTCTGAGGGACGGGGCCACCCCTGCGACCCCCGAACCCCCTCAAACCTCACCCCACGCACTGAACACCTCCCCCAGAGCCCCCCCAGAGCCCCCAGACCCATTTCCACCACCCCAGCCCCATTTCCAGCCCCCCACCCCATTTGCAGCCCCGTTCCCAGCCCCCAGCCCCATTTCCAGCCCCCCCAGTCCCGTTCCCAGCCCCCATCCCATTTCCAGCCCCCATCCCCATTTCCAGCCCCCATCCCATTCCCAGCCCCATTTCCAACCCCCCCATCCCCATTCCCAGCCCTGTTCCCAGCCCCATTTCCAGCCCCCAGCCCCATTCCCAGCCCCCATCCCGTTCCCAGCCCCCATCCCGTTCCCAGCCCCGTTCCCAGCCCCCAACCCCGTTCCCAGCCCCATTTCCAGCCCCCAGCCCCGTTCCCACCCCCATTTCCAGCCCCCCCAGTCCCGTTCCCAGCCCCCAGCCCCATTCCCAGCCCCCATCCCGTTCCCAGCCCCGTTCCCAGCCCCCAGCCCCATTCCCAGCCCCATTTCCAGCCCCCAGCCCCATTCCCAGCCCAATTTCCAGCCCCCCCAGTCCCGTTCCCAGCCCCCAGCCCCATTCCCACCCCCATTTCCAGCCCCCAGCCCCATTCCCAGCCCCCATCCCGTTCCCAGCCCCGTTCCCAGCCCCCAGCCCCATTCCCAGCCCCATTTCCAGCCCCCAGCCCCATTCCCAGCCCAATTTCCAGCCCCCCCAGTCCCGTTCCCAGCCCCCAGCCCCATTCCCAGCCCCCATCCCGTTCCCAGCCCCGTTCCCAGCCCCCAACCCCGTTCCCAGCCCAATTTCCAGCCCCCAGCCCCATTCCCACCCCCATTTCCAGCCCCCCCAGTCCCGTTCCCAGCCCCCAGCCCCATTCCCAGCCCCCATCCCGTTCCCAGCCCCCAGCCCCATTCCCAGCCCCATTTCCAGCCCCCAGCCCCATTCCCAGCCCAATTTCCAGCCCCCCCAGTCCCGTTCCCAGCCCCCAGCCCCATTCCCAGCCCCCATCCCGTTCCCAGCCCCGTTCCCAGCCCCCAACCCCGTTCCCAGCCCAATTTCCAGCCCCCAGCCCCATTCCCACCCCCATTTCCAGCCCCCCCAGTCCCGTTCCCAGCCCCCAGCCCCATTCCCAGCCCCCATCCTGTTCCCAGCCCCCAGCCCCATTCCCAGCCCCATTTCCAGCCCCCAGCCCCATTCCCAGCCCAATTTCCAGCCCCCCCAGTCCCGTTCCCAGCCCCCAGCCCCATTCCCAGCCCCCATCCCGTTCCCAGCCCCGTTCCCAGCCCCCAACCCCGTTCCCAGCCCCATTTCCAGCCCCCAGCCCCATTCCCACCCCCATTGCCAGCCCCCATCTCGTTCCCAGCCCCCAGCCCCATTCCCAGCCCCCATCCCGTTCCCAGCCCCGTTCCCAGCCCCACTTCCAGCCCCCAGCCCCATTCCCAGCCCCATTCCCAGCCCCCATCCCATTCCCAGCCCCCAGCCCCATTCCCAGCCCCGTTCCCAGCCCCCAGCCCCATTTCCAGCCCCCCCAGTCCCGTTCCCAGCCCCCAGCCCCATTCCCAGCCCCCATCCCGTTCCCAGCCCCGTTCCCAGCCCCACTTCCAGCCCCCAGCCCCATTCACAGCCCCATTCCCAGCCCCCATCCCGTTCCCAGCCCCCAGCCCCATTCCCAGCCCCATTTCCAGCCCCCAGCCCCATTCACAGCCCCATTTCCAGCCCCCCCCATCTCGTTCCCAGCCCCCAGCCCCATTCCCAGCCCCCATCCCGTTCCCAGCCCCGTTCCCAGCCCCACTTCCAGCCCCCAGCCCCATTCCCAGCCCCATTCCCAGCCCCCATCCCGTTCCCAGCCCCCAGCCCCATTCCCAGCCCCGTTCCCAGCCCCCAGCCCCATTTCCAGCCCCCCCAGTCCCGTTCCCAGCCCCCAGCCCCATTCCCAGCCCCCATCCCGTTCCCAGCCCCGTTCCCAGCCCCACTTCCAGCCCCCAGCCCCATTCACAGCCCCATTCCCAGCCCCCATCCCGTTCCCAGCCCCCATCCCGTTCCCAGCCCCGTTCCCAGCCCCACTTCCAGCCCCCAGCCCCATTCACAGCCCCATTCCCAGCCCCCATCCCGTTCCCAGCCCCCAGCCCCATTCCCAGCCCCATTTCCAGCCCCCAGCCCCATTCACAGCCCCATTTCCAGCCCCCCCAGTCCCGTTCCCAGCCCCCAGCCCCATTCCCAGCCCCCATCCCGTTCCCAGCCCCGTTCCCAGCCCCCAACCCCGTTCCCAGTCCCGTTCCCAGCCCCCAGCCCCATTCCCTGCCCCCCCAGCCCCATTCCCAGCCCCCATCCCGTTCCCAGCCCCCAGCCCCATTCCCTGCCCCCCCAGCCCCATTCCCAGCCCCCAACCCCGTTCCCAGCCCCGTTCCCAGCCCCCAGCCCCATTCACAGCCCCATTCCCAGCCCCCATCCCGTTCCCAGCCCCATACCTGCGGGCCCGCTGGTGGCCGTGGATCGGTAGCCACTCAGGGCTGCTCAGTAGCCGCAGCTCCAGCTCGGCCGCCAGCGGGGCACAGAACGGGGGCAGCCCCCGCGGCAGCTGCGGGGGGAGGGGGGCACCGGGGTGGGCACGGGGGCGAGACCCCCCCCCAAAAAACAGCACAGGGAGGGGAGGGGACCCCGAAAGGGGCGGGGGGCACCCAAAGGGGGGGTCTGGGGAAGGGGGAGGGGCCTGGGGGTGTTTGGGGGGGCCTGGGGGTGTTTGGGAGGGGGTCTGGGGGTGTTTTGGGGGGTCTGGGGGTGTTTGGGGTGTTTTGGGGGGTCCGGGGATGTTTGGGGGGGGGTCTGAGGTGTTTGGGGTGTTCCAGGGGGGTCTGGGGATGTGCCGGGGGGGTAAGGGGGTATTTGGGGGGGGGTCCAGGGGTGTTTTTGGGGGCACTGGGGGTGTTTTTGGGGGATCTGAGGGTGTTTTGGGGGGGCTCTGGGGCTCCGGGGGTGTTTTTGGGGGCTCCGGGGGTATTTTGGGGGCACTGGGGGTGTTTTTGGGGGTCTGGGGGTGTTTTTGGGGGGACTCTGGGGTCCGGGGGTGTTTGGGGGGGGGGTCGGGGGCCGTTTTTGGGGTTTCCGGGGTTTGGGGTTTTTCTGGGGGGGTTTGGGGCCGTTTTTGGGGTCCAGGACTGTTTCTGGGGTCTCCGGGGTTTGGGTTTTTTTCGGGGGGGTCCGGGGCCGTTTTTGGGGTCTCCGGGGCCGTTTTTGGGGTCCGGGGCCGTTTTTGGGGTCTCCGGGGTTTGGGTTTTTTTCGGGGGGGTGTCACTCACGGTGGCGCGGGGCTCGGGGGCCTCGGCGGCGCCCGGGGGTCCCGTCAGGAGCTCGAAGCGCCCCGCGCAGCCCAGCTCCAGCAGCGCCAGCGGCAGCTCCCGCGGCCCGCGGGGGGGCATGGCTGAGGGGGGGGGGGGGGCACCGGGGCGGTCACCGGGGACCACCGGGAGCCCCCCGGGACCCCTCCCACAGCCCCCAAGAGACCGCCCCGCGCCGCCACGGACACGCCGAGCCCGCCTCGGAACCCCCCGGCCCCCCCGGGCCCCCCGGCCTCACCGATGCGCTCCAGCTCCATCCCCGCTCCGGCCCCGCCACCGGCGCCCTGACCCGGAAGCGCTCCCTCCCCGCCGCCGCCGCCGCCGCCGGAAGTGCCCGAAGCCAACCGGAAGTTCTGCCAGCCGTGCAGCCCCGCCCTCGCCGCCACAGACCAATCAGCGCGCGGCGGGCCCTCAGCCAGCCAATGGGGAGGCGCTTCTTCGGGCGCGGTGCTCTCTGGGAAGGCGCCACTCGCTTCCGCCTCGCTGCCGGTGCGGCCGCGCCGTTGCCACGGAAACCGGGTGAGCTCGGTGTCCCCCCGGTGTCCCCCCCGTGTCCCCCTGGTGTCCCCCCCGGTGTCCCCCCGGTGTCCCCCCCGTGTCCCCCCGGTGTCCCCCTCCGCCGCCGCCATGCTGACCCTGCCGCCGGGGCTCACGGAGGAGGAGGAGGCGCTGCAGAAGCGCTTCGCCAAGCTGCGGAAGAAGGTGCGGACGGAACGGGGAGCTCGGGGGGGGCCTCTGGAGCGGCCCCAACCCCTCCCGTCCCCTCTCACCCCCCATTCCCACCCCGCAGAAAAAGGCGCTGCTGGCGCTGAAGAAGCAGCAGAGCTCGGCCGGGAGCAGCGCTCAGGGCGGCATCAAACGCTGTGAGGGAGGGGAGAAATGGGGAGGGGGGAGGAGAAAATGGGGAGGGGGAGGAGAGAATGAGGAGGGAGAAAATGGGGAGGGGGGAGGAGAAAATGGGGAGGGGGAGGCGAGAATGAGGAGGGGGAAGAAAATGAGGAGAGGGGAGAGAATGGGGAGGGGGGAGAGAATGGGGGAGGGGGAGGAGAAAATGGGGGAGGGGAGGAGAAAATGGGGGGGAAGAAAATGGGGAGGGGGGAGGAGAGAATGTGGGAGGGGGGAGAAAATGGGGGAGGGGGAGGAGAAAGTGGGGAGGGGAAGGAGAAAATGGGGAGGGAGAAAACGGGGAGGGGGGAGGGCTCCGGACCCCCCCCCCGCAGCCCCCAACCGCTGCGATCCCTTTTGGGGAGGGGTCTCCGCGTGGGCGCTTTGTCCTTTGCTCTGTGGGGGAGGGGCCTTCGGGGTCCCCCCGGGGCTGTGACCCCCCCCGTACCCCCCCCAGCCATGTCGGACCAGCCCCCCGTGGACACGGCCACGGCCACCGAGCAGGCCAAGCTGCTGGTCAAGTCCGGCGCCATCAGCGCCATCAAGGCCGAGAACAAGAACTCGGGGTTCAAACGCTCCCGGACGCTCGAGGGCAAGCTCAAGGTGGGACCCTCCCCCCCAGGACCCCCCCAGGACACCCCCGGGACCCCCCCGGATCTCCCCAGAGCTCCTCAGCGCCACCCAACCCCCTCAACCCCCCCAATTCTCAATTCCCCAAAACCCCCCAGGGCCCCCCCGACTCCTGTGACCCCACCCCAAATCCCCGGGGGTCCTCTGGGCCCCCCAAACCTCCCCGTTACCCCCCCACTCTCTGCCACTCAAAGGATTCCCTCCGTTCCCACGCTCCCTGTGCCCCCCCCAACCCGGGACCCCCCCAAAACTCCCCAGGGACCCTCCCCAAACCCCTCTTGGGGACCCCCCAGACCCTTCTCCCCCACCTGGAGGCCTTGAAACACCCTCAAACCCCCCAGGATCCCCCTCTCCCATCACCCCAAAGCCTCTCAGCCCCCCCCATACCCCTGGGGACACCCCGGGGATATTTGGGGACCCCCCCTCACCCCGTTCGCCCCCCCAGGACCCCGAGAAGGGCCCCACCCCCACGTTCCAGCCCTTCCAGCGCAGCGTCTCGGCCGACGACGACTCCCAGGAGGTACCGAGACCCCAAAAATGGGGGGATGGGGGGCTTGGGGTGTGCAGAGACCCCCCCTGTTTGTTCTGGGGGTCCCCCGATGCTGGGACCTCCCCAGTCACCCCCTCCCGTTCCGCAGTCGCGCCGCCCCCAGAGGAAATCGCTCTACGAGAGGTGAGCGGGGCCCCCCCGTGGGTCTGGGGGGCTTTGGGGAGCCTCCCATGGGTCTGGGGGGCTCTGGGGACCCCCTCGTGGGTCTGGGGGGCTTTGGGGTCCCTCCCCGTTGGTCTGGGGGGCTTTAGGGACTCTCCCATGGGTCTGGGGGGCTCTGGGGACCCTCCCCGTGGGTCTGGGGGGCTCTGGGGACTCCCTCGTGGGTTTTGGGGACTCTGGGGACCCTACCCGTGGGTCTGGGGGGCTTTGGGGACCCTCCCATGGGTCTGGGGGGCTTTGGGGACCCCCTGACCCCCTCCCGCGCCCCCCCAGCTTCGTCAGCGCCACTGACCGGCTGCGGGAGCCCGAGGGGGGGGGCGCGGGGGGAGCCCCCCGAGCGGGGGGAGCGGCGCCTGGACTGGGACCCCGAGCCTGAGCCCGAGGAGCGGCGGGAGCGCGACGGCGCCTTCCGCAGTACGGGGGGCCCTAAAAATACTGGGGGGGCCCTAAAAACCTGGAGGGAGGCCTAAAATCCCCAGGGGGGATTCTAAAAACACTGGGGGGGGCCTTAAAAACCTCGGGGAGGGCCTAAAAACCCTGGGGGGTGCCTAAAGACACCAGGGGAGGAGGCTAAAAACACCTGGGGTGCCCAAAACCTGAGGGAACACCCTAAACCTGGGGGGAGAACCCAAACCTGGGGCAGGACTCTAAAAGCTGGGGGTGGCCCCAAATCCGGGCTGTGTCCAAAACCCAAGGGCACCAAAGCCCGGGGATGGGACCCCAAAATTCGGGGAGGACCCCAAAACCCGGGGGTGGGACCCAAAATTCAGGGGTGGGACCCCAAAACCTGGGGGTGGGACCCCAAAATTCAGGGGTGGGACCCCAAAACCCAGGGGGAATCCCAAAGCACTGAGAGCGGGGGGAACAATTTGGGATCCAAGTGGGTTTTGGGGGGAAATTCCTGTGGGGTTGAGGGGGGTCCTCAGGGGGTTGTGAACTTCGGGGTGCCGGGGGTGTCCCCGTTCGAACCCCCCCCCCCCCCCGTGCCCCCCAGGGTCGGACTCGTTCCCGGAGCGCCGCCCGCCCCGCAAGGGGAACACGCTCTACGTGCACGGGGCCGAGCTGAGCCCGGAGCTGCTGCGGGCGGCCTTCGGCCCCTTCGGCGCCATCATCGACCTCTCCATGGACACGCCCCGCAAGTGGGTGGGGCCGGGGCTGGGGGGAGGGGCTACGAGTGGGTGGGGCCTTGATTTGGGCGTGGCAAAGCGGGTGGAGGCGTGGGTGGGGGGAGGGGCTAAACGGGGCGGGGGCCCATTGGGGGTGGGGCTAAGGGTGGGCAGGGTCAGGGGATGTGGGTGGGGTCACAGGATGGGGGTGGGGCTAAGGGTGGGTGGGGTCATGGGATGGGGCAGGGTCACAGGGTGGGGGTGGGGCTAAGGGTGGGTGGGGTCATGGGATGTAGGCGGAGTCATGGGATATGGATGGGGTCACGGGAACGTGGATGGGGTCACAAGATGTGGGTGGGTGTGGTCACTGGATGTGGGTGGGGTCACTGGATATGGGTGGGGTTATGGGATGTGGGTGTGGTCATGGGAATGTGGGTGTGGCCACAGGATGTGGGTGTGGTCACAGGGATGTGGGTGTGGTCAGTGGATGTGGGCGAGGTCACTGGATGTGGGTGGGGTCACTGGATGTGGGTGGGGTCCCTGAATGTGGGTGTGGTCATGGGGTGGGCAGGATCACGGGAATGGGGGTGTGGTTACAGGATGTGGGCGGGGTCATGGGATATGGGTGGGGTTATAGGATGTGGGTGTGGTCACAGGAATGTGGGTGTGGTCACAGGATCTGGGTGGCATCACAAGGTGAAGGTGGGGTAATGGGAATGTGGGTAGGGTCACGGGGATGTGGGCGGGGTCACAGGATGTGGGTGGGGTCACAGGAATGTGGGTGGGGTCAACAGATGTGGGTGGGGTCACTGGATATGGGTGGCGTCACAGGATGTGGGTGGGATCATGGGGTGTAGGCGGAGCTAGGAATGGGTGGGGTCAGTGGATGTGGGCGTGATCACGGGAATGTGGGTGTGGCCACGGGATGTGGGTGTGGTTGTGAGGGGTGTGGCCAAAGTGGGCAGGGCTAATTATTGAGGTGTGGGTGTGGCCAGGACAGGGTGTGGCCATTTGTGGGCGTGTCCCGAGTGCCCCACCCGCTCCGCCTCCCTCTGTCCCCTCAGCTGCGCCTTCGTCACCTACGAGAAGATGGAGTCGGCCGACCAGGCCATGGCCGAGGTGGGGCCGGGCTGGGTTTGGGGCGGGTTTTGGGGGTCCCGGGGAGGGGTCCCTGCCCCGCTGACCCCCTCCCCCTCCCCCGCAGCTGAACGGGGCCGTGGTCCAGGACGTGCAGCTCAAGGTCAGCATCGCCCGCAAGCAGCCCATGCTGGACGCCGCCACCGGGAAGTCGCTCTGGGGGTCCCTGGGTGAGTCTGGGGGCGCTCCCGGGGGTCTCTGGGGGGGGTCCCTGGGGTGGCCCCGCCCGCCTGACCCCGCCCGTGCCCTCCCCAGCCGTGAAGAACAGTGCCAAGGGCTCGCACCGGGACAAGCGCTCGCAGGTGGTGTACAACGAGGACCTGTTCGGGGGACAATAAAGGGCGGCACGGACACGGCGGGGTCGTGGTCAGCTCGGGGGGACACCCGGGGGGGACAGGGACCCGTTTATTGTCACCGGGGGGGAACTGGGGACACCCGGGGGGGACAGGGACCCGTTTATTGTCACCGGGGGGAGCTGGGGACACCCGGGGGGGACAGGGACCCGTTTATTGTCACCAGGGGGACCTGGGGACACACCAGGGACACCCGGGGGACCTCCTGGATCCTCCCGGGTCCCACTGGTGCCGGGTGCTCGGTGACACCGGAGGGGGGAGGGCGTGTCCAGGGCGTGTCCAGGTGGGTCCAGCTGGGTGCAGGCCGTGTCCAGGCGTCCCCAGGTGTGTCTGGACGCGTCCAGCTGTGTCCAGTTGTGTCCAGGGTGGTTCCAGGGGTATCTGACCATGTCTAGCTGTGTCCAGGGTGGTTCCAGGGGTATGTGGCTGTGTCCAGCTGTGTCCAGGGTAGCTCCAGGAGTATCTGGTCATGTCTGGTTGTGTCCAGGGCGGTTCCAGGCGTATCTGGCCGTGTCCAGCTGTGTCCAGGCTGGTTCCAGGGCTACTTTGCCATGTCCAGCTGCGTCCAGGGTGGTTCCAGGGGTATCTGGCCGTGTCTGGCTGTGTCCAGGGTAGTTCCAGGGGTATTTGGCTATATCCAGCTGCGTCCAGGGTGGTTCCACGGATATCTGGCTGTGTCCAGCTGTGTCCAAGGTGATTCCGGGGTAGTTCCAGGGTGTGTCCGGCCGTGTCCGGCCGGTTCCGGCTCAGGGCAGGAAGCCCAGGTCCTCGTCGCGCAGGCGCTCGCGCAGCCAGGGCAGCACCTCGAAGACGCTGATGTGGAAGTCGCGGGCGTGGGACTGCGCCCGGCCCTGGCGGCACACGGGCACCACGCCCCAGCTGACCACGCCCACCTGCGGGCACCCGGCGGTCAGTGGCCACGCCCAGAGCTGACCACACACAGCCAGGGCTCACCTGGGGGTCAGGGACCACGCCCCAGCCGGTCAGTCCCACACCTGGGACCACCAGTTTGTCCCAGTGTCCATCCCAGTGCCCCCAGACCCCCCCAGTGTCCCCCCAGTTCCCCCAGACCCCCCCAGTGCCCACCCCAGTGCCCACCCCAGTGTCCCCCCAGTGCCCCCGCCGTGTCCCCGCTGACCTGGAAGTGTCGCTTCCCCCAGGTGACAATGACAGGGCCGCCGGAGTCGCCTGCGGGGGGAAACTGGGATGGACTGGGAGGCACTGGGACAAACTGGGATGAACTGGGTGAAGGGACGAGGCCCTGGGACCCCTTTGGGGTCAGTGTGGGGCTTTTCCGGGGAGGCTGTGGTGGTTTGTGGTGGCTCAGACCGGTTTATTCCGGTCTGTACCAGTTGGGACTGGTTTGTACTGGTGCGTACCGGGGCAGGCGTTGGGGTCCACCTGGGGCTCGGTGCCCCCCGAGCACAGGAACCGGGGGGTGACCACATCGTCCAGAGAGGTCACGTTGGCGTAGGGGGCGGCCCGGAGGGCGTCGGCCTCACACAGAGCCCGCTGGACACGGGGGGACAGCAGCGGTCAGAGGGGACAGAGGGGACACCGAGGGGACAGCAAGGGGACAGCAGGGACAGAGGGGACAGCAGGGGACAGAGGGGACAGCAGGAGACAGAGGGGACAGCAGGGGACAGAGGGGTCAGCAGGGGACAGAGGGGACAGCAGGGACAGAGGGGACAGCAGGGGTCAGCAGGGACACCGAGGGGACACGGGGGGACAGAGGGGACAGCAGGGACTGAGGGGACACAGGGGGGACAGCAGAGGTCAGTAGGGACAGAGGGGGACAAAGGACCACGAGGACACGGAGTCAGCATGGACAGATGGACATAGGGACACAGGGACAGACAGGGACAGACGGACACAGGGAGGGGACAGACGGACATAGGGAGAGGGCAGACGGATGCAGGTGGTGACAGATGGACACAGGGAGGGGACAGACGGACACAGGGAGGGGACAGACGGACACAGGGAGAGGGCAGACGGATGCAGGCGGTGACAGATGGACACAGGGAGGGAACAGACGGACACAGGGAGGGGACAGACGGACGCGGGGGTGTCGCACGTCCCCACCTGGTCCCCCAGCTTGAGCAGCACCTTCTGCCGCTGCAGCCCCGCGCCGCTGCGGGGGGACAGGAAAAACGCCTCGACGTTCTTGGGGGGCAGCAGGAGGCGGCCTGGGGGGCACGGGGGGGTCAGGGGGGTCCTGGAGGGGCAGGGAATTGGGGGGGAGGGGTCCCAGGGAGGGGCAGGAAGGGACAGGGAACAGCTGGGGGGGGTCCCGGGGGAGCTTCCCAGGCACTGTGGGGGTGTTTTGGGGGGGTTGGGGGCCCTATTTGGGTCTGGGGGGGTTTCTGTGGGTCTGGGGGGTCCCGGGGGGTCTCGGGGGGGCTCACGGTGGTCCTGGCAGGAGCTCCTCTCCGGCAGCCGCAGCGCCCGCGACGCCCCCTCGGTGCAGGGGATGCAGATGGGGCTGGGGAGGGGGCACAGAGGGGGGGGGGGTGGGGTCAGCACCCCAAAAACCCCCCCCGAGACCCCTCAGAACCCCCCCCCCCGAGCCCCCCCAGACCCCTCACCGGTGGGTGGGCGAGGGGGGCACGGCCCGGTCCAGCTGCACCAGGGCCACGTCGAAGTCGTAGAACTCGGGGACGCCGCGGTCGCGCCGAGCGCCCAGGCGGAACTCGGGGTGCAGGAACAGCCCCGCCACCCCCCGGCGCTCCCGCAGGCCTGGGGGGGACACGGAGGGGCTCAGGGGGGGCTGCCGGGGACCCCCACGAGCCCCCCGAGCCGGGGGGACGCGGGGGACACAGAGGTGACCCCGAGCTCGGGGGTCCCCCCAGGGGTGCAGGGTCGGCTGTGCCGGGGGGGGCTTTGGGGGGGGGACGTCGGGGTTTTGGGGGGGTCCCCAGGGTTTTAGGGAGTCCCCAGGCCATTGGGGGTGTCCCCAGCCCATTCAGGGGTGTCCCCAGGTGTCCCCAGGCCCCCCTGACCGATGTCCACGCCCAGCCAGGCCGGCTGGTCCTCCAGGGTGAAGCAGTGGGCAGCGGTCAGCACGAAGTAGGGGGACACGAGTGACCCCTGGCAGCGCTCCTGGCCCCGCCCGGGCCGCTGTGGGGGGGGGAAAGGAGGAGGGAAGGGTCAGAGGGGGCCCCAAAAAACTCCTGGGACCCCCCCTCAGCCCCCCCTGGACCCCCTCCTCACCGTCACTGTCACCGTCACCTCCCAGGGGTTCCTCTCGCGCTCCTCGGCCTTGGAGAACTCCAGGCTGACCCCGCACAGGTCCAGGGTGGAGCTCTCATCTGGGGGGGGGGCACGGGGAGGGGTTTTAGGGGATCCTGAGAGGCTCTTGGGGAGGTCCTGATGGGATTTTGGGGGTCCTTGGGATGATTTTGGGGTCCCCCGGTAGCGGTGCGAGAGCCTCCTCAGGATGAACTCCTTGGGGGTTTTGGGGTCTGGGGGAGGTTTGGGGGTCCCAGGGCAGTTTGGGGGGATGTTTGAAGGTCGCGGGGCTGATTTTGGGGTGACTCGGGGGTGTTTGGGTACCGATCATGCGGTGGAACACCTCCTGCAGCTCCTCGGTGCCCCTCAGGAGGAACACGTGCTGCTCCCCTGGGGGGCTCCGGGGGTTCTGGGGGGTTTTGGGGGTGTTTTTGGGGTGTTTTTGGGGTGTTTTTGGGGTCTCCGGGTACCGATCATGCGGTGGAACACCTCCTGCAGCTCCTCGGTGCCCCTCAGGAAGAACACGTGCTGCTCCCCCGCCTTGTGCGACGCCAGCGCGTTCAGGAGCTCGCCGTGGTCGCCGGCGTCCTCCCCCAGCCCGAAGGCGTAAACGTCTGGGGGGAGGAAACAGGGGGGTCAGGGCACCCTAAAGTACCCAAAAATACCCCAAAACCACCCCCAAATACCCCCAAAACCCACCAGAACAACCCCCAGCACCCTAAAATACCCAAAACCACCCCAAATCCCCCAGCCCAAAGGTGTAAATGTCTGGGGGGAGGAAACGGGGGTATCAGGGCACCCTAAAGTACCCAAAAAATACCCCAAAACCACCCTCAAATACCCCCAAAACCCACCAGAACACCCCACAGCACCCTAAAATACCCCAAACCACCCCAAGTCCCCCACCCCGAAGGTGTAAACCTCTGGGACAAGGGCAAATGGGGAGGGGGAAGGGTCAGAGAACCCCAAAATACCCAAAAAACACCCCAAAACCACCCCCTTATACCCCCAAAACCCACCAGAACACACCCCCCAGCACCCTAAAGTACCCCAAAAAAACCCCCCAACCTTCTCAAAACATCCCCCAGCACACCAAGATATCCCCAGGACCCCCCAGGACCCCCAGACCCCACCCAGGAAATCCTCGCGGTCGTTCTGGGGGTCTCTCCCGATGCTCAGCAGCTCCCGGATCTGGTGCAGGACGGGCACCGGCGACCCCCCCATGTTGGCTTGGCCTGGGGGGGCACGGGGGGGATTTAGGGGCTCCCAGGGAGTTTGGGGAGGGGTCCCAGAGGGTCCCGGGGAGGACTTGGGGGAACACCAGAACGTTTGGGGAGGGGGGTCCCAAGGGAGATTTGGGGGATTCCCAGGGGGTCTCGGGGATTCAGAGGAATTTAGGGGTCCCAGGGGATCTGGGGAGGTCCCAGTGGGGGATTCCTGGGGGGTCCCAAGGGAGATTTGGGGGATTCCCAAGGGGATTTCCAGGGGGTCCCAGGGGGGTTCTGAGGAATTTAAGGGGTCCCAGGGGATTTCGGGGCATCCCAGGGGGATTCTGAGGAATTTAAGGGGTCCCAAGGGGATTTGGGGAGGTCCCAGTGGGAGATTCTGAAGAATTTAAAGGGTCCCAGGGGATTTGGGGCGGTCCCAGTGGGTCCCAAGGGAGATTTGGGGGATTCCCAAGGGGATTTCGGGGCGTCCCACGGGGATTCACAAGAATTTAAGGGGTCCCAGGGGATTTGGGGAGGTCCCAGTGGCAGATTCTGAGGAATTTAAGGGGTCCCAGGGGATTTCGGGGCTCCCAGGGGGATTCTGAGGAATTAAGGGGTCCCAGGGGATTTGGGGCGGTCCCAATGGGGGATTCCTGGGGAGCCCCGTGGGGGTTTCGGGGGGGTCCTGGCGGGTCCCGGGGGGCGGTTTGGGGGTCCCGGGGGGGTCCCCACCGTCGGTCATGATGACGATGACGTGCCGGGTGCTGTTGGTGACCGGGGCGGGCCGCAGCCCCCGCAGCTGCTCCGCCCGTTCCTGCTGCACCAGGAGCTCGTACACGGCCCGCAGCGCCCCGGCCAGGTTCGTGCCGGGGGCCTGGGAGTGGGCTGGGGGCGCGGGGGGGTCAGGGAGACCCCCCAAAAAAAAAACCCCAGAGCTTTCCCCCGCCCAAACCCACACGGAACGCAGAGACCCCCAAAATCCCCCCCCCAGAAACCCCCCAAACCCACACAGAACACACAGAGACCCCAGAACCCCCCCAAACCCACACGGAACGCAGAGACCCCCAAAATCCCCCCCCCCCCCAGAAACCCCCCAAAGCCACACAGAGACCCCACAGAACACACAGAGACCCCAAAACCCCCCCAGAACCCCCCCCAAACCCACACGGAACGCAGAGACCCCCAAAATCCCCCCCCCCCCCAGAAACCCCCCAAACCCACACAGAACACACAGAGACCCCCAAAACCCACAGAGACCCCAAGAGCCCCCCCCAAACCCACACAGAACGCACAGAGACCCCAAAACCTCCCCAGAACCCCCCAAATCCCCCCAGGACCCCCCAAATCCCCCCCAAACCCCCCAGGACCCCCCAAGGCCCCCCAGGACCCCCACCTTCCAGGGGCAGCCCCTCGAGCTGCTCCCAGACCCCATTCCCGGGACCCCCAGAGCCCCCAAATCTCCCCCAAATCCCCCCAGGACCCCCCAAATCTGCCCCAAATCCCCCCCAGGACCCCCCAAGGCCCCCCAGGACCCCCAAACCCCCCCACCTTCCAGGGGCAGCCCCTCGAGCCGCTCCTGGACCCCGTTCCCGGGACCCCCAAATCCCCCCAAGGCCCCCCCAGGACTCCCCACATCCCCCCAGGACCCCCAAATCTGCCCCAAATCCCCCCCAGGACTCCCCAGATCCCCCCAGGACCCCCAAATCTGCCCCAAATCCCCCCCAGGACTCCCCAGATCCCCCCAGGACCCCCAAATCTGCCCCAAATCCCCCCCAGGACCCCCCCAAACCCCCCACCTTCCAGGGGCAGCCCCTCGAGCTGCTCCCGGACCCCATTCCCGGGACCCCCAGAGCCCCCAAATCTCCCCCAAATTCCCCCCAGGACCCCCCAAATCTGCCCCAAATCCCCCCACGACCCCCCAAATCTGCCCCAAATCCCCCCAGGACCCCCCCAAATCCCCCCCAGGACCCCCAAAACCCCCCACCTTCCAGGGGCAGCCCCTCGAGCTGCTCCCGGACCCCATTCCCGGGACCCCCAGACCCCCCAAATCTGCCCCAAATCCCCCCAGGACCCCCCAAATCCCCCCCAGGACCCCCCAAACCCCCCACTTTCCAGGGGCAGCCCCTCGAGCTGCTCCCGGACCCCATTCCCGGGACCCCCAGACCCCCCAAATCTGCCCCAAATTCCCCCCAGGACCCCCCAAATCTGCCCCAAATCCCCCCAGGACCCCCCAAATTCCCCCCAGGACCCCCCAAATCTGCCCCAAATCCCCCCACGACCCCCCAAATCTGCCCCAAATCCCCCCCAGGAACCCCCCAAACCCCCCACTTTCCAGGGGCAGCCCCTCGAGCTGCTCCCGGACCCCATTCCCGGGACCCCCAGAGCCCCCAAATCTCCCCCAAATTCCCCCCAGGACCCCCCAAATCTGCCCCAAATCCCCCCCAGGAACCCCCCAAACCCCCCACCTTCCAGGGGCAGCCCCTCGAGCTGCTCCCGGACCCAGGCGCTGTCGGCCGCCCGCGGCTCCGTGGGGCTCAGCACCACCCGCGCCTGCGACCCGAACGTGATCACCCCATAGCGCGGGGCCGCCCCATAGCTGGCGATCTGCGGGAAACGGGGGGCTCAGAGGGGCTCGGGGGGGTCTCCAGAGGAGTCTGGGGGGGTTTACGGGGGATTTGGGAGAGGGGAGAAGGGGTTTGGGGGCTCCCGGGGAGGGTTATGGGGCGGTAGAAGGGATTTGGGGGGCTCTGAGGGGATTTGGGGGCGGTAGAAGGGATTTGGGGGCGGTAGAAGGGATTTGGGGGGCTCTGAGGGGAGTTTAGGGGCGGTAGAAGGGATTTGGGGGGCTCTGAGGGGATTTGGGGGCGGTAGAAGGGATGTGGGGGGCTCTGAGGGGATTTGGGGTCTCTGAGGGGATTTGGGGGATTTAAAGGGGATTTTGGGGCTCCCAGAGGGGATTTGGAGGGAGCCTGGAAGGGATTTCGGGGTTTTGGGGTGGGTTTGGGGTTCCCTGGGTGCTTTGGGGGCTCTTAGAGCTTTCCCGTGATGTTTTCGAGGGGGGGTTCGAGTTCCCAGGATGTTTTTTGGGGTTCCTGGTGTGGCTTTCTGGTGTTTCTGGGGTGGTTTTGGGGTTCTGGGGGGTGTTTTTGGTGTTTCTGAGGTCCCCGGGGTGGGGTTTTGGGGTGTTTTCAGCGTTTCTGGGGTATTTTTGGGGTGTTTTTGGTGTTTCTGAGGTCCTTGGCGGTTTTTTTGGGGGGTGTTTTTGGCGTTTCTGAGGTCGCCGGGGGTGGGTTTTGGGGCGTTTTCGGCATTTTTGGGGTAGTTTGGGGGGTTTTTTGATGTTTCTGAGGTCCTTGGGTTTTTTTTTTTGCGGTGTTTTCGGCGTTTCTGGGGTCCCCAGGGGGGTTTGGGGTGTTTTTGGCGTTTCTAGGGTAGTTTTGGGGGGTTTTGGGGGATTTTTTTGGTGTTTCTGAGGTCCTTGGGGTTTTTTTGGGGGTGATTTTGGCGTTTCTAGGGTAGTTTTGGGGGGTATTTTTGGCGTTTCTGGGGTCCCCGGGGGGGTTTTTGGGGGTGTTTTTGGCGTTTCTGGGGTCCCCGGGGGGGTTTTTGGGGGTGTTCTCGGCGTTTCTGGGGGTGCCACCTTCTCCACGAGCTCGCTGAGCGCGCTCCGCGCGTCCTCGTAGTCGCGGGGGCTGACGCTGCGCGAGGCGTCGAGCACCAGGAACACGTTCAGGGCCGCGCCCGCCTCCAGCCGGATCCGCCGCTTCAGCGTGGGGTCTGGGGGGGCCGCGACCACCCTGAGACCCCCCCGAGACAGCCCCGGAACCCCCCGAGACCCATCGGAGCCCCCCAGACCCACAGGGACCCTCAGGGACCCTCAGCATTGGGTCTGGGGGGAGGGGGCTGAGACCACCGGGACCCTCCCCCTCCCCCCAGGACCCCTCGGGACCCCCCCAGACCCACCGGGACCCTCGGGGCCCCTCAGAGCCCCTCCCTGTGGGGGGGAACCGTCCCCAAAAGGCTCCGGGAGCCCCCAGTGACCCCCTCCGGACCCCCCCGGGACCCCCGGGACCCCCACCATGGCTGCGGTTGGCCTCGGCCGCCTCCACGGTCTGGGTGAGGGACGCCAGGAACGCCTCGGCCACGTCCTCGGGGATGTCGAAGGCGTTGGGGTCTGGGGGGACACGGGGGGGACACGGGGTCACCCCCGGGACCCCCCCTGGCAGCACCCTCGGGGCTCAGAGCCCCCCGGAACCTCCCCCCCCCCCGGTGCCCCCAGACCCTCATTCCATCACTGGGGCTCAGCACCCCCGGGACCCCCGGTCCCTCTGTCCCCCCCCGGACCCCCCGGGACCCCCCAGACCCCCCCTCACCTCGGGACCGGGGCTCGGTGCCGCTCCAGAACCCCCCGAACCCCCCCGAGCCCCCCGAACCCCCCAGAACCCCCGGTCCCTCTGTCCCCCCCGGCCCCCCCGGGACCCCCCAGACCCCCCCTCACCTCTGCACGGGGCTCGCTGCCGCTCCAGAACCCCCCCGAACCCCCCCCGAGCCCCCCCGAACCCCCGGTCCCTCTGTCCCCCCCGGCCCCCCCGGGACCCCCCCTCACCTCTGCACGGGGCTCGGTGCCGCTCCAGAACCCCCCCGAACCCCCCGAACCCCCCGAACCCCCGGTCCCTCTGTCCCCCCCGGCCCCCCCGGGATCCCCGGACCCCCCCTCACCTCGGCACCGGGGCTCGGTGCCGCTCCACGCCCCCCCCTCGAGGCAGCGGCGCTCGGCCGAGCCCACCAGCTGCAGCCCCGGGCGGCACCGGAACCGAACCACCCCCTCCACGCCGAACCGGGCCCGCGACCCCTCCATGGACGCCCCCGGGGGCACGGCCGGGGCCGGGCAGTCACCGGCTGGGGGGACGGGGGGGGTCAGAGCCACAAAACCACCCAAAAAACCACCAAAACCACCCAAAACCTACCCCAAAACCACCCCAAAACCACCAAAACCACCCCAAAACCACCCAAAAAAACACCAAAACCACCCAAAACCTACCCCAAAACCACCCCAAAACCACCAAAACCACCCCAAAACCACCCAAAAAAACACCAAAACCACCCAAAACCACTAAAAAACACCAAAATCACCCCAAAAAACACCCAAAAACCACCCTAAACCACCCAAAACCACCGCAAACCCACCCAAAACCACCAAAAAACACCAAAACCACCAAAACCCACCCAAAACCACCCAAGAACCACCCCAAAACCACCCCAAAAACACCCCAAAAACACCCAGAACACCCCAAAACACCCCCGAAACCCCCGTGGGACCCTCCCGAACCCCACCGGGGCCCCCCCAGGAGCCCTCAGACCCCCCCCAGGACCCCCCCCAAGACCTCCCAATGCCACCTTGGCCCCCCAGGACCCCTCCCCACATCCCCCCCCCCCTTACATCCATCGTCGCAGACGGGGTCGGGCCCCTCCCAGCGCCCCCCGGCCCCGCAGCGCCGCTCGGGGGGGCCGCGCAGGGTGAACCCCCCCGCGCAGCCGTAGCGCAGCACCGAGCCCGGGGCGTGCCGCCCCCCCCGCGGCCAAAACCAGCCCTGCTCGAACTCCAGCGGCGCCGGGCACCACACGGCTGGGGGCGGGAGCGGGGGCTGAGACCACCGGGAGCCCCCCGGGACCCCCAACCCACCGGGAGCCCCCCCGGGACCCCCAACCCACCGGGAACACCCCCCGGCAACCACCGGCACCCCCAACCCACCGGGAGCCCCCCCGGGACCCCCAACCCACCGGGAACAGCCCCCGGGAACTCCAAACCCCCCGGGAGCCCCTCCCAGGACCCCCAACACACCGGGAACACCCCCCGGAACCCCCAACCCACCGGGAGCCCCCCCGGGACCCCCAACCCACCGGGAGCCCCGCCGGGACCCCCAACCCACCGGGAACACCCCCCGGCAACCACCGGAACCCCCAACCCACCGGGAGCCCCGCCGGGACCCCCAACCCACCGGGAACACCCCCGGCAACCACCGGGAGCCCCCCCGGGACCCCCAACCCACCGGGACCCCCCCCCCACAACACCGAGAACTCCCTGGGACCCCTCCCGCGAATCCCCCGGGACCCCCAAAGCCCCTGGAAGCCCCGGGACGCCCCGACGACCGCAAGGACCCCTCCCAAACACTCCCCCCCCCACACCTGGGACCCCCCCCATTCCCCCCCCAGCGCCCCCCAGCCCCACCTTGGCAGCGGGGGGGCTCGGTGCCGCCCCCGGGCAGGGGGTCCCAGCTGCCGTCGGGGCCGCAGCGGCGCAGCGCGGTGGGGGCGGGGGCGGTGCCGGGGGGGCAGCGGTAGAGCAGCACCTCCCCCCCCGCCACCAGCTCCCCCCGGCCCCCCGAGATCGGCGCCAGCGAGGGGTCACAGCGCGGGGGGGGCAGCGAGGGCGGGGGGGCGGCCGGGGGGGGCGAGGGGACACCTGGGGGGCGAGGGGACAGTCAGTGGGGGGGGTCCCGGTGGTCATTGGGGGGCAGGTGAGGGTCCCGGGGGGGGTCCCGCGGGTCATCGTGGGTCGGGTGTGGGCTCCCTGGGGGTCACTCTGGGTCACTCTGGGGTCTCAGGGGTCCCTGTGGGGCCGGTTTGGGGTGTCCAGGGGGCTGTGGGTCACTCTGGGTCACTCTGGGGTCTCAGGGGTCCCTGTGGGGCCGGTTTGGGGTGTCCAGGGGGGTCTCTGGGGGTCCCCGGGGGGTCACTCACTGACCGAGGACCAGGGGCAGCAGCAGCAGCCCCAGGACAGCTCCGGCCATGGCTGAAGGTCCGAGTGTCCAGCGCCGAGGGTCCGACTGGGGTCCGAGTGTCCGGCTGTCCCTGTGTCCGGCTGTCCGAGTGTCCGGCCCGGTGTCCTGGGGGGGGGTTACAAACCCCCCCCTCCCCCACCCCGCGGTGTCCGGGAAGTCACGGGGTGGGGGGGGGGGGGGGAGGGGGTCAAGGGCCGGGGCCGTGACCGAGGGGACAGCGGGGGCCCCGCGGGGGGGGCCGAACGCGGCTTCCACGGCCCCGAAAATGCCCCGAACGGCCCCAAAAATGCACCCGGGGGGGGCCAGAAGTGGCTCCGATGTCCCCCAAAACGGCTGGAATGTCCCCAAGAAGGCCGGGAATGTCCCCAGGAAACGCTTGGAATGTCCCCAAAAATACCTTTAATGACCCAAAAAACTCACCGGGGAAGGGGGGGGGGGGGCACGAAATAATCCTTTAATGTCGCAAAAACCGCCCCAGGGGGCACAAAAACAACTTTAATGCTCCAAAAAAACGCCCCGAGGAACAAAAAGTCCCCTTTATGACCCCAAAAACGCTTCAGGGGACTCAGAAACTTCCTCAACTCCCCAAAAACGCGCCTGGGGGGGACAAAAATGGCTGTGATGTCCCCAAAAATGGTTGTGATGTCCCCAAAAATGGCTCTGATGTCCCCAGTCCCCAGCTCCTCCCATCTGGGGCCTCCCGAGGGGATTTGGGGGTCCCCGAGGGATTTTTGAGGGATTTTGGGGCGTTTCGGGGCGATTCGTGAACGATTTCTGTCCGATTTTGAGGCGATCTGAGGCGTTTTTTGGGGTGATTTTCGGGTGATTTTTGTGGTGATTTGGGGGCGATCTGAGGCGTTTTTTGGGGTGATTTTCGGGTGACTTTTGTGGTGATTTGGGGGCGATCTCGAGTGATTTTTGACGGATTTTGCGCGGTTTGCGGCCGATTTCGCCACCCCCGTCACCACGGCAACGGCGACAGCGGGGACAGCGGGGACACAGGGGCGGGGGGGCAGCCGCTGACCCCCCCCCGGGAGGGGACACCGAGCCCGGGATGTCCCCAAGAGGAGGCACCGCTGTCCCCGAGCTGGGAATGTCCCCGAGGAGCGGCACCGCCGTCCTGTCCCCGCCGATGTCCCCAGTCCAAGCCCCGCCACCTCCCTGTCCCCTCTCTTGGCGCTGCCACCAGGGGAAGGGACCCCCCCCCGGTGCCCCCTCGGTGTCCCCAGGGGACGAGGACGGGGACGCTGCTGCTTCCACCTTTATTGGGGACATCGGGGACAGGAGAGGGACGCGGGGACGGGGCGGGGACGAGGAGGGGACAGTCGGGATGGGGACACGGGGACACGGGAGCAGGGCGGGCACAGCGCGACAGGGACCCGGCGACACCGGGGGGACACGGGGACAGCGAGCCGGGGACAGCCCCGGCGCTACAGCGGCTCCCGCAGCTCCTCCGAGCGTCCCCAACCTGGGGAGGGGACACGGAGAGGGACAGCGCTGGACACGGGGTCCCTGCGTGTCCCCAGAGCCCCTCCCCTGTCCCCAGCTGTCCCCTCACCGCGGCTCTCGCTGTCCTCGGTGTCCCCGGACGCGTCCCGGCTCCCGATGTCGCCGAGGGGCGCGACCCTCGGCCGCTCCGGCCGGGCGGGGTGGCCCTGGGGACGCGTCCCCTCCTCTTGGGGACCTGTCCCCTGTGCCGGGGGAGGTGGCAAAGGCCGCTGGGGACGCGTCCCCGCTGTCCCCGCTCCTTGGGGACGCGTCCCCTGTCCCGGGACAGCCGGGAATGGCCCTTGGGGACCTGTCCCCTCCTCCTGGGGACGCGTCCCCTGTCCCGGGACAGGCGGGAATGGCCCCTGGGGACCTGTCCCCTCCTCCTGGGGACACGTCCCCGCTCCTTGGGGACGCCCCCAGGGTCCCGCCGGGGCTCGGGGATGTCCCCAGGGTCCCCGCGGTGCTTGGGGACGTCCCGGGTGTCCCTGGAGCCGCGTCCCCAAGTCCTGGAGCCACGTCCCGAGGCCCTGGGGACGCGTCCCCTCCTGTCCCCGCGCTGTCTCCGAGGGCAGCAGCGACTGCAGCAGTGACAGCACCGCTTGTCCCCAGGGCTCGGGGACAGGGACGGGCGCGGCGGGGCCTGCGGGGGGGACACGGGTGGGGACGGGGACAGGGACACCCGGCCCGGTGGCCTCGTGGCCCCCCCCGATGTCCCCCCGATGTCCCCGATGTCCCCTTCTGTCGGGCTCTGTCCCTCAGTGTCCCCCAGTGCCCCTCTCGTCCCCACGTCCCCTTTATTCCCACGTTCCCCGTGTCCCCCCTTGTCCCCAAATGTCCCCAAATGTCCCTCAGTGTCCCCCCGTCCCCGATGTCCCCCCATGCTCCCCAATGTCCCCAGTGTCCCCCTTATCCAAATGTCCCCAACCCAGTGTCCCCTTTACCCCCTTGTCCCCAAATGTCCCCAGTGTCCCCCCTTACCCGAATGTCCCCAAGGTCCCCCAGTGTCCCCTTGTCCCCAAATGTCCCTCCATGTCCCCTTTATTCCCGCTCCCCCAGTGTCCCCAAAGCCCCCCCGCCCCGTCCCCCGCTGTCCCCTCACCCCCCAGCAGCAGCAGCGTCCCCAGGGCCACCGCCAGTGTCCCCAGTGTCACCTCCATGGCGCTGCCAGCCCCCCCCCCACTGTCCCCAACTTATGGGCTCGGGGACAGGGACGTCCCCTGGGTGGGGACAGGGGGTGGCCGTGCCCCGGGGCGGGGACAGGGGACACGGCTGTCCCCGTGGGGGTGACAACGGGACCTGAGGGTCCCCAGTGTCCTCAACGTCCCCAAACCCTCTGCAACGTCCCCAAAGACTTCCTGGTGTCCCCAAACCCTCCCTGATGTCCCCAACTCCCCCCTCAGGTGTCCCCAATCCCCCCCTCAGGTGTCCCCAAGCTCTCCAGGTGTCCCCGCACCCCCCCCGTGTCCCCAGCGACGGCCACCCCCCGTGGTGGCACCTTGGGGACAATGGCCCATTGTCCGCAGCCACCGGCCCCTGACACGGTGACAAGTCCGGGCCGTGTCCCCCGGTGTCCCCAACGTCCCCAAGGCGGGGACCAGCCCGGACTCGCCGCTGTCACCGCCCGGGGTGGCCCCGACCCCTCCCCCACGGCCAAGGGACGCGGACCCGGGGGGGGGGAGGGATTGGAATTTTGGGGGGAATTTATTGGAATTTTGGGGTGAACTTGGGGGGGATTTTGGGGCCCCGCAAAGGCTCACGGGAAGGACTCAGAGCCGGGTTGTTTTTTTTAAAATTGGATTTATTGGAATCCCAGGGCAGTTTTGGGGTGACTTTGGGGGCTTTTGGCTCACGGGAAGGCCTCGGGGGGCGGCACCGCCAGCGCGGCCGAGCTGATGATGAAAACCTTGACGTAATGAACAGCCTGGGGGGAGGGGCGGGGGGGTCACGACCCCCCCAGGACCCCCCCGGACACCCAAAAATCCGGGACCCCAATGAAGCCCTCCTGGAAGGGGCCCGGGAATCCCAAAACCCACCCGGGACCCCCTTGTGACCCTCCCGGGGGTCTCAGGGATTGGGGGACCCCCCCAAGGAATTTCGGACCCCCCCGTTTTTCCCCCCACCCCCCCCGCAGGGATTTTGGGGCCCTCCCATAAACTTGGGCCCCTTCTCCTCCCCCCCCCAGGAATTTTGGGGTCCCTCCCCCCGGATTTGGCCCCCCCGAGCCCCCCCGAGCCCCCCCCGTACCGCGCAGAGCCCGGCGAGCAGCAGGAGGGCGAGCAGGAGGCAGAGGAGGGCGAGGAAGAGCAGGGGGCAGCCGGGGGGGGGCGTCTGGGGGGCGCCTGGGGGCGGGGCCAGAGTGGGGGGGGGCGTGGTCAGGGCCGGGCCACGCCCAGGAGACCCCGCCCCCCTCAGAGCCCCACCCCCACTCTCACCTGCCCCGCCCTCCCGGGGCGCATCCTCGGTGATGTCATCGCTGACGTCATCGCTGACGTCGTGGCGGCGGCCGGAGGGGGCGGCCCCGAGCAGCGGCTGCTCCGCCCCGGGGGTGACGTCACCGGTGATGTCATCGGTGATGTCATCGGTGACGTCGTCCTCCGGGCCCGGGGGGCGGTCCAAGGGTAGGAAGGGCGTGATGTCATCGTCGGTGGTGACGTCATCGGCGAGGTCGTCCCAGGCGCCGTCGAGGTCCCCGGTGACGTCACCCAGCAGGGAGGAGGTGATGTCATCAGTGGTGATGACGTCATCCGTGGGGAGGGACCTCAGGCCGGGGAAGGTGACGTCATCGTCCTTGATGGTGTCATCGAGGAGGTCATCTTGATGGATGACGTCATCGAGGAGGTGCCCACTGGGGGTGACGTCATCAATGACGTCATCGCCAGCTAGGGAGCGGTGGATGGCGATGACGTCATCAATGTGGGCGTCCACGGTGTCATCGATGATGTCAGTTCCGGGCGTGACGTCATCGTCCCTGGGGAGCAGGGGTGTGACATCACCCCAGGCGATGACGTCATCAGGGAAGCCATGCTCGGTGACATCATCAACGAGGTCACTCTCGGGGCCAATGACGTCATCGGTGAGGTCATGTAGTGTGATGATGTCATCGGCGAGGTCGTGTCCGGCGATGACGTCATCGGCAAGGTCATCGAGGTCTTGTGGGAGGTCACCCGCCACGATGACGTCATCGGCCAGGTCACGGCTGATGATGACGTCACCAACGAAGTCACACCCGGGGGCGATGACCTCACCAGTGACGTCACTCCCAGGGAGGGAGGCGATGACATCACTGCCGGCGATGACGTCACCAGCGACAGCTTCCTCCGTGACAGAGGAAGTGACGTCATCGCTGTCGACGGCATCAGCAGCGACGTCATCCCTCGGCACAGAGGAAGTGACATCACCCTCGCCCGTGACGTCACCAGCGGGGGGAGGGGAGGGGCTGCCCCGCCCCTCTCCGACGTCATCGCCCTCTCCGGCTGCAGTGATGACATCATAGGCGATGACGTCATCGTCGGGGGCCCCCTCGTCCTCCGGGGGCGGGGCCAGCACGGTGATGGTGATGCCGCCGGCCCGGCAGGCGACAGCGCCAGGAGCCTCCCCCGCCACGTCCGCGGCGTCCTCAGCCCCGGGGACGCCCCCGTCCCCCCCGACCCCCGGGGCGGTGACACCCCCATCCCCAACGTCTCTGTCCCCCCCATCCCTGTCCCCCCTGTCCCCAGTGTCCCCCGGGGCAGTGACACCCCCGTCCCCCCCGTCCCCGTCCCCCCCGTCCCTGTCCCCCCCGTCCCTGTCCCCAGTGTCCTTGACCAGCTGGACAGCGCCGTTCCGGCCCTCAGTGTCCTCGGCCCCAGGAGCCGGGACAGCGCTGTCCCAAATGTCCCAAGGGATGGCGGCACCGCTGTCCCCCCCCTGCCCTGGGGCGGTGACACCGCTGTCCCCCGTGTCCCTGTCCCTGCCATCCCCTGGGGTGGTGACATCCCTGGTGACACCGCTGTCCCCAGTGCCCCTGTCCCCATTGCCCCCCAGGGCGGTGACACCGCTGTCCCCGATGTCCCTGTCCCCCGTGTCCCTGTCCCTGCCATCCCTCAGGGCGGTGACACCGCTGTCCCCAGTGTCCCCGATGTCACACGGGACGGGGACATTGCCCTGTCCTCCATCACTGGTGACCGTGGTGTCCCCGCTGTCCCCGCTGTCCCCGATGTCCCCAGCATCCCCAAGGTCCCCAAGGTCCTTGATGTCCCCAATATCCCTGATGTCCCCAATGTCCCCAATGTCTCCAAGGTCCTCAAGGTCCTTGATGTCCCCACTGTCCCCAGAGTCCCCGATGTCCCTGATGTCCCCAAGGTCCCCGATGTCCCCAGCATCCCCAACATCCCCAGGGTCCCCAGAGTCCTTGATGCCCCCACTGTTCTTGGTGTCCCCAATGTCCCCGATGTCCCCAACGTCCTCAACGTCCTCGGCCTCCTCCTCCTCCTCCGCCGGGGCCGCGGTGACGGTGATGGTGATGCCGCTGGCCCAGGGGGTGACGGTGACGGTGCCACCGCCCCCGGTGCCCCCCCCGGGCTGTCCCCAGGCGGGGTCGGGCTCTGTCACCTCCCGGGGGGGGACACGGGGGGAGGAGCCGCCCTCGGCCATGGGGGGACCTGGGGGACAGAGGGGACAGAGGGGAGGTCACCGGGGGGGAGGGGGGGCAGAGGGGACTTTGGGTGACCCCAGAGGGGACAGGGGGACACGGGAGGGACATGGGAGGGACACGGGAGGGACACGGGAGGGACACAGGGGGGGACACACAGGGGGGGACACACGGGGGGGGCGGTACCTGAGGTGGCTGCAGGTGACAGCAGGTGACCCCCAGGGGGTCCTGAGCCCGGATTTGGGGGTCCCGGCGCCGCTCCAGGGGGGTCCCGGGGACGTCACCGCATCCCGGGGACAGCGACGTCACCGAGGGGGCGACACCCGGGCTGGGGGAGGGGGCAGAGCCCGGTTTTGGGGTCTCTGACCCAAATTTTGGGGTCTCAACAGTCCAATTTTTGAGTCTCAAAGGCCAAATTTGGGGCGTCTGATTCCAGTTTTGGGTCTCAGACTCCAATTTTAGGGGCTCTGACCCAATTTTGGGGTTTTTTTGGGGGTCTCAGCAGCTCCGGCTCCGACCGACGATCCCGATCCAGAGGGGGCGGGGCCTGGGCGCTTTGCCCCTCCCCCTCCTCCTTAGATCCCACCCCCTCATCCCAAGCCCCGCCCCCTCCCCTTATTGAGCGCTAACGAGGCCAGAACCTCATTAACAGATATTTAAGTTATATTTATTAAACCCCGGGGCCCCCCTGGAGCTGGGGGTCCCTGGGGGGGCTCAGGGGGTCCCCGGGGGGGTCCCGGGGGGGGTCCCCAGGGGTCTCCAGGGCCTGCAGGGCCTGCTCCAGGCGGGCGAGTTCTGCTCGGAGCGCGGCGGCCTGGGAGGGGAGGGGTTAATTATCAATCAGAGCAGCGCTAATTAGGCCGCCCCATTGCCGCTCGCCGTTAACGAGGCCAGCGGCGCTAATTAGGGCCGTGACGAACCTGGTGCTGCTCGGCGCCCCCGGGGGGGTTGGGGGAGGCCCCCCCGAGGCTCCTGAGGCGCCGCTCGAGGCTCCCGAGGCGGGCGCGGAGCTGGGCCCGGGCGGCTCCCGGCTCCACCAGGCCCTGGGGGGACAGGGGGGCCCCAAATGTCAGCGGGGGGGAGGAATTGGGACCCCAAAAATCCCCCCGGAGCCCCGGCCCCGCCCTCACCTGGAGCTGCAGGTGCACGAAGGTTCCGGGCCCCGCGGGAGCCCCCGCCCAGCCCGGCCCCGGCCCCGCCCCCGGGGGGAGGAGCCGCACAGGCCCCGCCCCCGAGAGCGTGCGGAAGGCGGGGCCGAGCGGCTCCAGCCAATCCCGAGCCGGCTCCGGGCACTGCACCAGCACTGTGGGAGAAACCACGCCCACAAAAATGGCCGCCCCCATGTGGGACAACATGGCCGCCACCATGGGGGCCGCCATCTTGGGGCCGCCATCTTGGGGTATGCAGGTGCACGCTGGGATATGGCTGTGCCCCAAGGCACACTGGGATTTGTAGTTCCCCTATCACTGCCAAAGCATGCTGGGATTTGTAGTCCCTCATCCCCGGCAGCCATCTTAGTTACACCAGAGCATGCTGGGACACGTAGTCCCCCCGGCAGCCCTCCTGACTCTCCCAAAGCATGCTGGGATTTGCAGTTCCCCGGCCATCTCGGCTGCCCCGGGGCCTGCTGGGAGTTGCAGTCCCGCGCCCCCTCCCCCCGCGGGGCTCACCTGGGGGGCGGGCGGCCCCCCCGAGCCGGAAGGTCTCGCGCAGCCCCCGCACGGCCCGCACCAGCTCCAGCATGGCCGCCACCCGCGCCTCCAGCTCGGGGCTGCGCCAGTGCGCCTGGGGAGGGGGGAAACGGGCTGAGACCCCCGGGAACCCCCCCCAGAACCCACCTGGAACCCCCCGACCCCTCTAAACCACCTCCAACCCACCCCAGACCCCCCCTGAAACCCCCCAGGACTCCCCCAAACTCCCTCCAGACCCCCCCGAATCCCCCCCAGTCCTCACCAGTTGCCGGGGGTCGGGGAAGGGGGCCCTGCAGAGCGTGGGGGGCGCGGGGGGGGCGCGGGGCAGGCGCTGCCAGAGCTCCTCGGCCACGAAGGGGGCGAAGGGGGCCAGCAGGCGCAGCCCCAGCTCGGCGCAGGCCAGCAGCGTCTCCTGGGCGCCGGGACGGAGCGCCGGGGACTGCAGGGACGCCTTGGACACCTCCTGGGGGGACACGGGGCGGGCAGGGGGGTCAGGGAGGCCGAAAATGGGGAGAGAAAGCCCGAAAATGGGGAGAGAGACCCCAAAAATGGGGTCAGGGGGCCCGAAATGGGGAGAGAGACCCCGAAAATGGGGAGAGAGACCCCAAAAATGGGGTCAGGGGGCCCGAAATGGGGAGAGAAACCCCTGAAATGGGGTCAGGGAGCCCGAACTGGGGAGAGAAACCCCAAAAATGGGGAGAGAAACCCCAGAAATGGGATCAGGGAGCCCAGAGAGAAATGCACAAAATGGGCTCAGGGAAAAGACCCCCCAAAGTGGGACAATGACCCCAAAACCAGACAACCCCCACCCAAAAAGGGGCCCAGCCCCCCAGGAAGTGGGAATCGGGCCTTTTGGGGCCTTTTTGGGCCTTCAGGGGCCTTTTTGGGCCTTTTTGGGCCTTCAGGGGCCTTCTGGGGCCTTTTAGGCCTTTCTGGGGCCTTTTTAGGCTTTTCTGGGGCCTTTTTGGGGCCTTTTTGGGCCTTTTTGAGGCCTTTTTTGGGTCTTTAGGGGCCTTTTTGGGGCCTTTTGGGTCCTTTTTGGGGCCTTTTTGGGGCCTTTTTTGGGTCTTTAGGGGCCTTTTTGGGGCCTTTAGGGACCTTTTTTGGGCCTTTCGGGGCCTTTTTGGGGCCGTTTGGGGCATTTTAAGGCCTTTTTGGGGTGTCTGGGGAGCCCCCGCGCACCAGGTAGACGTCGCAGAAGCTGCGCTGCCAGAAGCTCTGCACGGCGGCCGCGGCGCCCTGCGGCTCCAGCGCCTCCAGCCTCCGGCCACACTCGGCCACGGCCGCGGCCAGGCGGGCCAGCACCCACCGGTCCAGGGGCGACCCCGGGAGCACCTGGGAGAGGGGGATGGAGCAGGATGGGGGAGCCTGGGGGCTTCCAGGAGATCGTTCTGGGGGTTTTCGGGGGCCCGGTACCGCTTCAGGAGGTGTTTTTGGGGTCCCAGGGGTGGTTTTGGGGTCCCAGTACCTGCTCAGGGGGCATTTTTGGGGTCCCAGGGGTGGTTTTGGGGTCCCAGTACCTGCTCAGGGGGCATTTTTGGGGTCCCAGGGGTGGTTTTGGGGTCCCAGGGGTGTTTTTGGGGTTCCAAGGGTGGTTTTGGGGTCCCTGGGGGTGTTTTTGGGGTCCCAGGAGTGGTTTTGGGGTCCCAGTACCTGCTCAGGGGGCATTTTTGGGGTCCCAGGGGTGGTTTTGGGGTCCCAGGGGTGGTTTTGGGGTTCCAGGGGTGTTTTTTGGGGTCCCAGAAGTGGTTTTGGGGTTCCAGGGGTGTTTTTTGGGGTCCCAGGAATGGTTTTGGGGTCCCAGGGGCGTTTTTGGGGTTCCAGGGGCATTTTTGGGGTCCCAGGAGTGTTTTTGAGGTCCCAGGAGTGGTTTTGGGGTCCCTGGGGTGGTTTTGGGATCCCAGTACCTGCTCAGGTGGTGTTTTTGGGGTCCCAGGAGTGGTTCTGGGGTCCCAGCACCTGCTCAGGGCTTTATGAGGTCCCTGTGGGTGTTCTTGGGGTCCCAGTACCTGCTCAGGGGTTTTTGGGGTCCCAGGGGTGTTTTCGGGGTCCCAGTACCTGCTCAGGGGGCGTTTTTGGGGTCCCAGGGGTGTTTTTGGGGTCCCAGTACCTGCTCAGGGGGCGTTTTCGGGGTCCCCCTGTCCCCGCCCAGGGCCCGCAGCACGAAGCCGACCCCGTTCCAGACTTTGTTGCAGAAGCGGCGCTGAGTCAGCACCGAGGCCACGCCCAGCCGGATTTCGGGGCCTGAGGGGGGAGGATTTGGGGTCAGGGGTTGTGGGGGGGGCACCAGGACCCCCCCCAGTGCCCCCCAGTAACCCCCAACCCCCTCCCAGTCCTATCCAGTACTCCCAGTACCCACCCTGGGGGGGGTCCCAGGGGGTATTGGGGGTCCCTGGGGTGCCCCGGGGGGGTCCCAGGGGGTATTGGGGGTCCCTGGGGTGCCCCGGGGGGCGTCCTGGGGGGTTTTTGGGACGGGGGTCTCACCGTGGGCGTTGTGGGTGCTCAGGGCGAGCCTCAGGGCGTCGGCGCCGCACTCGGGGATCCCCTGCGGGAACTGCCGCCTCTGGGGGGGATTTGGGGGGTCTGGGGTCAGTTTGGGGGGTCTGGGGTCAGTTTTTGGGGGGGTTTTGGGTCAGTTTTTGGGGGTCCCACCTGCCCCTCCTCGGCCGCCCGCAGCTCCTGGGGGTCCAGGACGCGACTCCGGAGCTTCTCCTGCAGCTCCTGGGGGAGGAAACCCCCAAAAGAACCCCAAATCAGCCCGAGTTTGGGGGGGGGTTGGGGAATTTGGGGGTCTGGGAAAGGAAAATACCGATTTTGGGGTTTTTTGGGGATTTTAGAGCGTTTTGGAGGATTTAGTGGGTCCTGAGAGGGAAGTTGGAGAAGGGAAGCCCCAAAATAACCCCAAGACCACCCCGAATTTGGGGATTTTCCGGGGACTTTGAGGGAATTCGGGGGTTCTGGGGGATCTGGGAAAAGCAACCCCCCCAAGTAACCCCAAATTTGGGGATTTTTCTGGGGGGTTTTGGGGTTTCTCCGGGGTACCTGGAGCGTGGCCCCCCTGATGACGTCGCGGGGGTCGATGACGTTTCCCAGGGATTTGCTCATTTTCCGTCCCTGGGAATCCCGGACCAGCGAGTGCAGCAGCACCTGGGGGGGACCACGGACACTGGGACCCCGAAAATGGGGACAGGGACCCCAAAAATGGGTTTGGGGACCCCAAAAATGGTGACGGGGGACACTGGGACCCCAAAATGGGGACAGGGGACCCCCAGGAAAGGATCAGACACCGAGAAAAGAAGAAAAGGGACACCCAGGGGACACTTGGGGACACCTCAGGGACAGCTGGGGACACCTGAGGTGACCCTTGGTGGCCCTTGGGGACACTTGAGGACCCTTGGGGACATCAGGGACCCCCAGGGGATATCAGGAGCCCCAAAGACCCAACCAGACCCTGGGGAACTGAGGGGATTTGGGGACACAGGGGACCCTTGGGGACACCCGAGGTGACCCTTGGTGACCCTTGGGGACACTTGAGGACATCGTGGACACCCTGGACAGCACCAGAACCCCAAAGACCCAACCAGACCCCGGGGAACTGGGGGGGATTTGGGGACACGGGGGACTCTTGGGGACACCCAAGGTGACCCGAGGTGATCCTTGGGGACGCTTGAGGACCCTTGGGGACATTGGGGACCCCCAGAGGACATCAGGAACCCCAAAGACCCAACCAGACCCCGGGGAACTGGGGACACTCGGGGACACGGAGGACCCTTGGGGACACCCAGGGTGACCCGACGTGACCCTTAGGGACCCTTGAGGGTCCTTGGGGACATCAGGAACCCCAGGGGACATCAGGAACCCCAAAGACCCAACCAGACCCCGGGGAATTGAGGGGACTTGGGGACACAGGGGACCCTTGGGGACACTTGAGGACATCGTGGACACCCTGGACACCACCAGAACCCCAAAGACCCAACCAGCTCCCGGGGAACTGGGGGGGACTTGGGGACACGGGGGACCCTTGGGGACAGCTGGGGACAGCCAGGGGACCCCTGGTGGCACCGAGGGGAGCCCCGGGGCCAGCGGTGACCTGGGAGAAGGGCAGGTGTCCGGTGAGCTGCTGGCCCAGCATGGCCATGCGGGCCACCCAGAAGAACAGGAGGTCGCTGCCCGTCACCAGCAGCGAGGTGGGGTAGAAGCGGCGCAGGTCGGGGCTCTGGGGACAAAGGGGACGCAGAAAGGGACACGGAGGGGTGGCACCGCCGGCCTGGCACGGCCCGGGGGCAGGAGGGGACACGGGGGGGACGTGGGGAGGCACGGGAGGGACATCGGGGAGGCATTGAAGGGCACGGGGGGGACGCTTGGGGACACTCAAGAGACACTTGGGGACACTGGGGGGACACTTGGGGGACACTTGGGGACACTCAAAGGACATTCAGGAACACTCGGGGACGCTCAGGGACACTTGGGGACACTCAGGGACACTGGGGGGGACACTTGGGGGACATTCAGGGACATTCAGGGACACTGGGGGGACACTTGGGGACACTCAAAGGACATTGAGGGACATTCGGGGACATTCAGGGACACTTGGGGAACACTTGGGGACATTCAGGGACACTTGGGGACACTCAAAAGAGACTCAGGGACACTCAGGGACATTCAGAGACACAGGGGGGACACTCGGGGACACTCAAAGGACATTCAGGGACACTGGGGGGACACTTGGGGACACTGGGGGGACACTTGGGGACACTCAGAGACACTTGGGGACACTTAGGGACACTCAAGGACATTCAGGGACACTCAGGGACACTGGGGGACACTCTGGGGACACTGAAGGACGTTCCAGGACATCAAGGGGACACCTGGGGACATTTGGGGACACTGAAGGACGCTCAGGGCGGTGGCAGGGGGACGTTGGGGACATTTGGGGACACTGAAGGACGCTCAGGGCGGTGGCAGGGGGACGTTGGGGACATTTGGGGACACCTGGGGACGTCGGGGTCTCACCTGCTCGGGCCAGCCCAGGGCGGCGAAGGGGAAGAGGGCGGAGGAGAACCAGGTGTCCAAAACATCGGGGTCTGGGGACAACAAAGCGTCCCCAAAAGTCATGAGGGACCCCAAAATGTCACCAAGGGACCCCAAAACCCATCAGGGGACCCCAAAATGTCACCCAGGGACCCCAAAACCCCTCAGGGGACCCCAAAATGTCACCAAGGGACCCCAAAACCCATCAGGGGACCCCAAAATGTCACCCAGGGACCCCAAAATCCATCAGGAGACCCCAAAATGTCACCAAGGGACCCCAAAACTGGGCAGGGGACCCCAAAACGGGCCTGGGGCACCCCAAAATGTCGCATTCAAACCCCCCAAAAAACCCCTACGCTTTGGAATTTCACCCGGATTTTTTCGGGACCACCCCCCCACCGATTTTTAGGATCCTCCCCCTCCCAAATTTGGGGGTGTCCCCGGCCGTTTTTGGGGTGCCCCTCTCACCTTGCTGCAGCTGCAGCTGCTCGGGGGGGCAGCCCAGGGTGCCCGCGGCCGCCGCCCGCGCCTCGGCCTCGCTGCGCCCCACAAACCACGGCCCCTCCTGGGGGGGACCCCCGGGACCCTCCTGGGGACCCCCGGGGACAGGACCCCCCCTCACCTGGTAGGCGGGGACGCGGTGACCCCACCAGAGCTGGCGGGACAGGCACCAGTCCCTGGGGGGACACGGGGAGGGGGGGGGTTGGGGACACCCCCAAAATAGCCGGGACCCCTCCCCAGGCACCTGAGACCACTCCCCAAATAGCTGGGACCACCCCAGGATCGCCCCCCTCTTGTGACCCCAAACACCTGGGACAGCCCCCCCCCCAAAAAATGTGGGGACACCCCCTGGGCACCCGGGACCCCTCCCCACACACCCAGGACCCCTCCTGGGCACGAGGGACCCCACCCCACACACCCAGGACCCCTCCCCAAGCACCTGGGACCCCTCCCCAAGCACCCCGGACCCCTCCGCACATACCTGGGACCCCTCCCCACGCACCTGGGACCCCTCCTGGGCACGAAGAACCCCTCCCCACACACTCAGGACCCCTCCCCACACACCCGGGACCCCTCCCCACATACCTGGGACCCCTCCCCACACACCTGGGATCCCTCCTGGGCACCCAGGACCCCTCCCCACGCACCAGAGACCCCTCACCACACATCCAGGACCCCTCCCCACGCACCAGAGACCCCTCCCCACACACCCAGGACCCCCCCTCACCCCGCGTTTTCCATCCAGGTTTTCCAGTTCTTCTCGTGGAATTTGGGCACGAGGCGGAGCCTCCCCGACGTCACCGCCTGGGGACAGCGGGGACAGGTGACCCCCCCGCTCAGGTGGCTGTGCCACCCCCAGGGTGTCCCCAAACCCCCCGCAAACGGCCCCAAACCCTCCCGAACGTCACCTCTGGGCACCCCGGTGACTCCCCAGGTGGGTGTGACCCCCTGAGTGTCCCCAGTGTCCCCCCCAGCGTCCCCGGTGTCACCCCCAGTGTCCCCAGCATTCCCAGTGTCACCCCCAATGTCCCCAGTGTCACCAGCATCCCCCCCAGTGTCATCCCCAGTGTCCCCCCCAGTGTCCCCAGCGTCACCTCCAGTGTCCCCAGTGTCACCCCCAGTGTTCCCCCCAGCGTCCCCGGTGTCATCCCCAGTGTCCCCTCCAGTATCCCCAGAGTCCCCCCGCAGTGTCCTCCCAGTGTCCCCAGTATCCCCAGTGTCACCCTCAGTGTCACCACCCAGCATCCCCCCAGTGCCACCTCCAATGTCCCCAGTGCCACCTCCAGTATCCCCAGTGTCCCCCCCAGTGTCCCCAGTGTCACCACCCAGTGTCATCCCCAGTGCCACCTCCACTGTCCCCAGCGTCACCTCCCGTGTCCCCAGTATCTCCCCCAGTGTCCCCAGCGTCACCCCCCGTGTCCCCAATGTCCCCCCCAGTATCCTCAGTGTCACCTCCAGTGTCCCCAATATCCCCCCCAGTGTCCCCAGTGTCCCCAATGTCCCCCTCAGTACCCTCAGTGTCACCTCCAGTGTCCCCAATATCCCCCCCAGTGTCCCCAGTGTCCCCCCAGCGTCCCCAGTGTCCCCCCAAGTATCCCCAGTGTCCTCAGTGTCACCTCCAGTGTCCCCAATGTCCCCCCCCAGTGTCCCCCCCAGTATCCCCAGTGTCCTCAGTGTCGCCTCCAGTATCCCCAGTGTCCCCCCAGTGTCCCCAGTGTCCCCAATGTCCCCCCCAGTATCCTCAGTGTCACCTCCAGTGTCCCCAGTGTCCCCCCCAGTGTCCCCAGTGTCCCCCCAGCGTCCCCAGTGTCCCCCCCAGTATCCCCAGTGTCCTCAGTGTCGCCTCCAGTATCCCCAGTGTCCCCCCAGTGTCCCCAGTGTCCCCAATGTCCCCCCAGTATCCTCAGTGTCACCTCCAGTGTCCCCAGTGTCCCCCCCAGTGTCCCCCCAAGTATCCCCAGTGTCCTCAGTGTCACCTCCAGTATCCCCAGTGTCCCCCCAGTGTCCCCAGTGCCACCTCCAGGGCCGCCCTGGCCATGTCCCCGCAGCTCAGGAACCACTGGCGCTTGAGCAGGAACTCGACGACGTCCCCGGAGCGGCTGCGGGGACACGAGGGGACGCTGGGGACGGCCGAGGGGACGGCGGGGGCGGGGAGGGGACACCGGGGGACAGGGGGGTACCTGCAGAGGGGCAGGGTCATGGCGTGGTCCTGGACACCCCGGACGAGTCCCCGCTGGGACAGCGCGGCCACCACCCGGGCACGGGCCTCGAACCGGGGCACACCCTGGGGACACCGTTGGGGACAGCGGGGGTTGGGGACAGCATTGGGGACATGGGGACAGCGGGGGACACGGGGATTGGGGACAGCATTGGGGACACGGGGACAGCGGGGACAGTGGGGGATTGGGGACAGCAGGGGACACCATTGGGGACACGGGGATTGGGGACACCACTGGGGACACGGGGACAGCGGGGGACAGTGGGGGATTGGGGACAGCAGGGGACACGATTGGGGACACGGGGACAGCACAGGACATGATTGGGGACAGCAGGGACAGTGGGGGATTGGGGACAGCAGGGGACACGATTGGGCACACGGGGACAGCACGGGACATGATTGGGGACAGCAGGGACAGTGGGGGATTGGGGACACGACTGGGGACATGAGGACTGGGGACACGATCGGGGACAGTGGGGACAGTGGGGGATTGGGGACGCAGGGACACCGGGATACGGGACAGGGTTGGGGACGTGGGGACACCCTGGGGACAGCCTGGGGACACCCTGGGGACATCACTGGGGACACCCTGGGGACATCACTGGGGACATGGGGACACAGGGATACGGGACAGAGCTGGGGACGTCGGGACAGACTGGGGACACCCTGGGGACACCCCAGGGACATCCTGGGGACACCTTGGGGACACCCCAGGGACAAGGACCAGATTTGGGGAGATCTTCGGGACCAGTTCAGAACCAATTTGGGGACAGTTTGGGCCCATTTTGGGAACGCTTTGGGGCCAGATTTTGGGGCCATTTGGGGCCGCTTTGGGGCCGTACCTGCAGCCACCCCCCGCCCGGGGGACACAAGGTGCCATCGTCCCCGATGACCGAGAGCAGGGGCAGCCCGTGGGCCCGGGCCAGCGCCAGGTCCTGGGGGCTGTGACCGGGGGTGACCTTCACCGCCCCTGGGGACAGCGACAGGGTCACCCCCGGGGTCACCCCCGTTCCCATCCCAGTCCCAGACTGGTCCCAGTGCCCCACTCCAGTCCCATCCCAGCTCAATCCCAGTCCCTCCCCCCAGTCCATCCCAGCGTCCCCAAATCCCATCCCAGTCCCATCCCAGTTCCTCCACTCCATCCCAGTGTCCCCAAATCCCATCCCAGTCCCCCCAGTCCACCCTAGTGTCCCCAAATCCTACCCCAGTCTCATCCCAGTCCCCTTAGTCCATCCCAGCATCCCCAAATCCCATCCCAGTCCCCCCAGTCCATCCCAGCGTCCCCAAATCCCATCCCAGTCCCCCCAGTCCACCCTAGTGTCCCCAAATCCTACCCCAGTCTCATCCCAGTCCTCCTAGTCCATCCCAGCATCCCCAAATCCCATCCCAGTCCCCCCAGTCCATCCCAGCGTCCCCAAATCCCATCCCAGTCCCCCCAGTCCATCCCAGCGTCCCCAAATCCCATCCCAGTCCCCTCAGTCCATCCCAGTGTCCCCAAATCCCATCCCAGTCCCATCCCAGTCCCTCCAGTCCATCCCAGCGTCCCCAAATCCCATCCCAGTCCCATCCCAGTCCTCCCAGTCCATCCCACTGCCCCCAAATCCCATCCCAGCTCAATCCCAGTCCCTCTCCCCAGTCCATCCCAGCGTCCCCAAATCCCATCCCACTCCTATTCCAGTCCCCCCAGTCCATCCCAGTGTCCCCAAATCCCATCCCAGCTCAATCCCAGTCCCCCCAGTCCATCCCAATGTCCCCAAATCCCATCCCAGCTCAATCCCAGTCCCCCCAGTCCACCCCAGCGTCCCCAAATCCCATCCCAGTCCCTCCCAGTCCCGTCCTGGTGCCGTACCGGTGCCGAGGTCGGGCTGGACGCTGGGGTCGGTCACCACGGGCAGCAGGGCCCCGCTGAACGGGTGCCGCACCCGGCGGCCGTGCAGGTGCTGAGGGGGCGGGGTCAGGCGGGGCCACGCCCCCCGAGCCACGCCCTGACCACGCCCAATGCTCGCTGGCCCTTTAAGAGCCTCTGGATGAGCTCCGCCCCTTCGGGGGCGGAGCCACCGCTGACCAATCCCTGGCAGGCTCACAGATGGCCCCGCCCAGCCCTTGGCCACGCCCACAGACCCTTTTAAGGCAGAAAAGCCCCGCCCCAGCAGTGAAACCCCACCCCTTTACCCCAAACCCCACCCACTTGCCCTTATATGGGTGTCCCCAAAGGGGAGGGGCTAAATCCTGACAGCCAATGGCTGTCCTCCAGGCAAGCCACGCCCCTCTCTGAAGCCACGCCCACCCCCCCAAATCCTGGGGTCCCCAAGGACCTTTCTGTGTCCCCAAAGCCACGCCCCCCCGTGTGGCCCCGCCCCTGAGGCTCCACCCACCGAGGCCCCGCCTCTCACCAGGTACCGGGGGTCCCGCGGGTGCACGGCCACGGCCACGTCCCCAAAAATGGTCTCGGGCCGCGTGGTGGCCACCGGCAGCTCCAGCTCTGGGGACACCGAGGGACACGTTGGGGACACGTTGGGGACACGTTGGGGACACACTGGGGACATGCTGGGGACACCCAGGGAGACCAGGGACACACTGGGGACACTCAGGACACGTTGGGGACACACTGGGGACGCTCAGGGACACGTTGCGGACACCCAGGGACACCGAGGGACATGGGGGGACACGTTGGGGACACCCAGGAACACGTTGGGGACACACTGGGGACACCCAGGGACACTGAAGGACGGTGGAGACACCCAGGGACACCGAGGGACACGTTGGGGACACACTGGGGACACCCAAGGACACGCTGGGGACACTCAGGGACACCGAGGGACGCATTGGGGACACATTGGGGACATGTTGGGGACACACTGGGGATGCTCAGGGACACACTGGGGACACCCAGGGACACCGAGGGACGGGGGGACACTCAGGGACACGTTGGGGACACTCAGGGACACATTGGGGACATCCAGGGACACACTGGGGACACGTTGGGGACACACAGGGACACATTGGGGACACCCAAGGACATGTTGGGGACACACTGGGGACACAGGGGGACACCCAGGGACACCGAGGGACGGGGGGGACACTCAGGGACACATTGGGGGCACCAGGGACACACTGGGGACACTCAGGGACACCGAGGGATGGGGGGACACTCAGGGACACATTGGGGACATCAGGGACACACTGGAGACACAGGGGGACACTCGGGGACACCACGTGATGCTCAAGGACGCCCGAGGGACGCTCAGGGACACGAAGGTGACACCCAAGGCTGGGCCACAAACCCAGGACCCCCCCCCCCCCCCAAAGTCACCCCCAGGTGCCACCGAAGCCACCCGAGGGTGTCCCCAAGGGCCACCCACCCTCGTCGCCCTCCACGGGGTAGGCGAAGGTGACGAGGAGGCCGAAGGTGACGGGGTGGGGACAGCTGGGGACGCTCAGCGCCGTGGGGCCCGTCAGGACGCGGGGCTCCACCTGCGGGGGGACAAGGGGTGGTCAGAGCCCTTGGGGACACCCAGGGGACACCCAGGGGACACTCGGGGACACTCGGGGACACCTCGACGTCGGCCAGCGCCGAGCGCAGGGCGCAGCTCCAGCTGACGACGCGCTGGTCCCGCCGGATCAGCCCCGCCTGGAACAGGCGCACGAAGGCCTCGGTGACCGCCCGCGAGAAGCCCTGGGGACAGCAGGGGACACTTGGGGACGCTCTGGGGATGGTTCGGGGAGATTCGGGGCGCTTTGGGGACAGCTGGGACAACCTGGGGATACTTTGGGGACAGTCTGGAGACAGCTGGGGACAACTGGGACAACCTGGGGACACTCTGGGGACAGCCTGGAGACAGCTGGGGACAACTGGGACAACCTGGGGACACTCTGGGGACAGCCTGGAGACCGTCGGGGAGAGCTGGGGACAACTGGGGACAACTGGGGACAGCCTGGAGACAGCTGGGGACACTTTGGGGATGCTTTGGGGAGAGCTGGGGACAACTGGGGACACTTTGGGAGAGATCTGGGGACAACTCATGACACTTTAGGGACACTTCGGGAAGACCTGGGAACAACTGGAGACACTTTGGGGGTGTTGGACGCTCAAGAACACTTTGGGGACAGTTGGGGACAGCTGGAGAAGAGCTGGGGACAATTTTGGGGCACTTTGCGGACAGTTGGAGAGTTGGGGACAATTTTGGGGCACTTTGGGGACAGCTGGAGTAGAGCAGGGGACAATTTTGGGGCACTTTGGGGACAGTTGGAGGAGAACTGAGGACAATTTTGGGGCACTTTGGGGACAGTTGGGGACAGCTAGAGGAGAGCTGGGGACAATTTTGGGGCACTTTGGGGACAGTTGGGGCCAGCTTGGAACGCCTGAGGACAGCAAGGCCGCCTGGGGACGCTCTGGGGACGTTTGGGGACGTTTGGGGACGCGCTGGTGGCACTGACCGGGTCCATGGTGAAGGCGCAGCGGCTCCAGTCCAGCGAGGCCCCGAGCGCCCGCAGCTGCTCCAGGATCTCGTCCCCGTGCCTGGAGGGGACAGGGCGGTGACACCGTGGGGCCACCCCCTGCAGTGTCCCCAGATGTCCCCAGATGTCCCCAGATGTCCCCAAATGTCCCCTCACCGCTCCTTCCAGTGCCAAACCTCCCGCAGGAACTCGGCCCGGCTCAGGTCCTGCCGGCGCAGCCCCCGGTGCTGCCACAGCCAGCGCTCCACGATGGCCTGGGGACACGTTGGGGACACGTTGGGGACACACTGGGGACATTCCAGGGGGATTTGGGGGCGTTGGGGACACCGGGAAGGCACAGGGGACATTGGGGACGCTCGGGAGGGGGACTTGGGGACGTTGGGGGTGGTTTTGGGGTCGTTGGGGACACAGCTGGGTGGCGATGCCGGTGTGGGGACGCTGAGGGGACACTTTGGGGACACTGAGAGGACACTTTGGAGACACTTCAAGGACGCTTTGGGGACACTTTAAGGACGCTTTGGGGACACACCTGGGTGGCGATGCCAGCGTGATCAGTGCCCGGCACCCACAGGACGCTCCAGCCCTGCATCCTCCGCCTGTGCCCAAAAACCCCCAAAATAACCCCAAAACGCCCCAAAAGCATCCCAAAACCATTCCCAGAATACCCCAAAACCACTCCACTCAAACCCCCCAAAACGCACCGAAATCCCACCCAACTCCAAACCCCCCCACAGCCCCAATCAGCCCAAAAACCCCTCCCCAAATCCCACCCAAAACCCAACCCCAAACCCCCCACAGCCCCAATCACCCCAAATCCCACCCAAAACACCCCAACCCCAACCCCCCCACAACCCCAATCACCCCAAATCCCACCCAAAACACCCCAACCCCAAACCCCCCATAACCCAAATAACCCCAAAACCCCCTCCCCAAATCCCACCCAACCCCAAACCCCCCATAGCCCAAATAACCCCAAAACCCCCTCCCCAAATCCCACCCAACCCCCAACCCCCCCCAGCCCCAATCACCCCAAAACCCCCTCCCCAAATCCCACCCAACCCCAAATCCCCCACACCCCCAATCACCCCAAAAACCCCCTCCCCAAATCCCACCCAACCCCAAATCCCCCACACCCCCAATCACCCCCTCCCCAAATCCCCCCTGTAAATCCCCCCAAACCGCCCCCCAAAAACCCCTCTGGAAATCCCGAATTCCCTCCCCAGCCCCCCCAAAGCCCCCCCAAGCCCCCCAAGCCCCCGCTGACCATCGGACCAGGATGTCCTGCAGGGTGACGCTCAGCGCGTGCCCCAGGTGCAGCGTCCCGGTGACGTTGGGGGGGGGCAGCACCAGGCTCAGCACTGGGGCCCCCCCCGGGGCCTGGGGGGGACAGGGGGGCTTTGGGGGGGAGGGGGAATTCACCCCACAGCTGTTTGACCCCCCCCCAGGGGGTTTTGGGGGTCCCCCCAGGTGTTTTTGACCCCCCAAAGTGTTTTTTGGGGTCCCCCCAGGTGTTTTTTGGGGTCCCCCCAAAAGGACTTGACCCCCCCCAAGATATTTTTTGGGGTCCCCCAGATAGATTTGACCCCCCCAAAGTGTTTTTTGGGGGTCCCCAGGTGTTTTCTGGGGTCCCCCAGGTGTTTTTGGGGTCCCCCCAGGTGGCTTTGACCCCCCCAAAGTGTTTTTTGGGGGTCCCCCCAGGTGGATTTGACCCTCCCTGGTGTTTTTGGGGTCCCCCCAGGTGGATTTGACTCCCTCCAAGGTATTTTTTGGGGTCCCCCAGGTGGACTTAACTCCCTCAAGGTGTTTTCTGGGGCCCCAAGGTGTTTTTGGGGTCCCCCCACGTGGCTTTGACTCCCCCCAGGTGTTTTTTGGGATTCCCCAGATAGATTTGACCCCCCCAAAGCGTTTTCAGGGGGTGCCCCCAGGCGTTTTTTGGGGTCTCCCATGTGGATTTGACCCCCCCAGGTGTTTTTGGGGTTCCCCCGGTGTTTTTCGGGCTCCCCCGGGTGTGTCCCCCCCTCACCTGCTCGGGGGGGCTGAAGACCCCCGCCCTCTCCCACCACTGGTACCAGGCGGCCTCGACGTAGCGGGGGCTGTACTGGGGGGGCAGCGGCACCGCCGTGGCTGCGGCCCCAAAGCGTCACCTCAGGGGGGGCACAGGGCCACCGCCCCCCCGGGGACACCCTGGGACCCCCCAAATCTGCCCCCAAATCCCCCCAAACCCTCCCCCAAATCCCCCCCAAATCCGCCCCCAAACCCTCCCCCAAATTCCCCCCAAATCCGCCCCAAATCCCCCCCCAAATCCCTCCCACATCCCCCCAAATCCGCCCCAAATCCCCCCCAAATCCGCCCCCAAATCCCCCCCAAATCTGCCCCCAAATCCCCCCCAAACCCTCCCCCAAACCCCCCCCGTACCCTTTTTGCCGTCGGGCTCCAGGGGGTGCCGATATTCCACCTCTGCTTTGGGGGTCCAGCCCTTGGGGAGGGCTCTGGGCTCCTGGGGAACCAGTACGGACCAGTCTGAATCAGTACAACCCGCTACGGCCCGATCTAAACCACCGCGTACCAGTCTGAACCAGTACAAACCAGTACAACCCGCTATGGACCTATCTAAACGGCCGTGCACCAGTCCGAACCAGTACAAATCAGTACAACCCACTACAAACCGGTCTAAACCACCACGGACCAGTCCGAACCAGTACAAACTAGTACGACCCGCTACGGACCGATATAAACCAGCCAGCACCAGTCTGAACCAGTACAAACCAGTACAACCCGCTACAAACCAGTCTAAACCACCACGCACCAGTCCGAACCAGTACAAACCAGTACAGCCCGCTACGGAGCGATCTAAACCACCACGTACCAGTCTGAACCAGTACAAACCACTACGAATTGATCTAAACCACCGCACACCAGTCCGAACCAGTACAAACCAATCCGAACCAGTACAACCCGCTACAGACCAGTCTAAACCGCCACGCACCAGTCTGAACCAGTACAAACCAGTACAACCTGCTACGGACCGATCTAAACTGCTGTGAACCAGTCTGAACCAGTACAAACCAGTACAACCCGCTACGGACCGATCTAAACCCGCACGCACCAGTCCGAACCAGTCCGAACCAGTCCAAACCAGTGCGGACCGCTGGACTCGCCACCAACACTCTTCCCCAGCGTCTCCCAGTCCCTCCCAGTGCCCTCAGCTGTCCCCCAGTCTCTCCCAGTGCCCCCAGTCTCTCCCAGTGCCCCCCAGTGCTCCCAGTCCCTCCCAGTGCCCTCAGCTGTCCCCCAGTCCCTCCCAGTGCTCCCAGTCCCTCCCAGTGCCCCCCAAAGTGCCCTCAGCTGTCCCCCAGTCCTTACCAGTGCCTCCCAATCCCTCCCAGTGCCCCCCAAGTGCCCCCAGCTGCCCCCCAGTCCCTCCCAGTGCCTCCCAGTGCCCCCCAAAGTGCCCTCAGCTGTCCCCCAGTCCTTCCCAGTCCCTCCCAGTGCCCCCCAGTCTCTCCCAGTCCCTCCCAGTGGCCCCCAATGCCCCCAGTCCCTCCCAGTGCCCCCCAGTGCCCCCCAGTCTCTCCCAGTCCCTCCCAGTGCCCCCAATCCCTCCCAGTCCCTCCCAGTCCCTCCCAGTGCCCCCCAGTCTCTCCCAGTCCTTCCCAGTGCCCCCAGTCCCCCCAAGTGCCCCCAGCTGCCCCCCAGTCCCTCCCAGTGCCCCCAGTCTCTCCCAGTCCCTCCCAGTCCCTCCCAGTGCCCCCAGTCTCTCCCAGTGCCCCCCAATGCCCCCAGTCCCTCCCAGTGCCCCCAGTCTCTCCCAGTCCCTCCCAGTCCCTCCCAGTCCCTCCCAGTGCCCCCCAGTCCTTCCCAGTGCCCCCCAGTCCCTCCCAGTGCCCCCCAGTGCCCCCCAGTCTCTCCCAGTCCCTCCCAGTGGCCCCCAATGCCCCCAGTCCCTCCCAGTGCCCCCAGTGCCCCCAGTCTCTCCCAGTCCCTCCCAGTGCCCCCAGTCTCTCCCAGTCCCTCCCAGTGCCCCCACCTGCGCCGCCGCCGCCGCCGCCCCCCCCTCGTTGCGCTCCCGCCTCAGCCGCTGCCGCCTCTCGCGCTGTTCGCGCCCGTGGAGCCGCGCGCGCTCGGGGGGGTCCCACGCGGGGCTCTCGGGGGTCTCCCCCGGCGGGGGGGTCCCCGCTGGAGGGGTCCCGGTGCTCCAGGCCCGAGCCCGGGCCCGGCCTCCCCCGGGACCCCCCAAAACCCGGGGGGCACCGAGGGCACCGCGCCTGAGGGAGGGCGCCGCCATCTTGGGGGGGGCACGTGACCGGGGAAAGGGGGCGGGAACGGCGTCACGTGACCGGGGGAAGGGCGGGAACGGCATCACGTGACCGGGGGAAGGGCGGGAACGGCCGCGCGTGACCGGGAGAAAGGGCGGGAACTGCGTGCGGTGGGCGTGGCCTCGGCGGGAAGGGGGCGTGGCCGCGGCGGCGGCGTGGGGCGAGTTTGGGGGGGCTTCGGGGGGGCTTTGGGGGGGAATTGGGGGGATTCTGAGGGGTGGTTGGGGGCGGGGGGGACGGGGAGAGGATGCTGGTGGCGGAGCGGGGCGGGCGGGCTGGGGGGTGGCTTTGGGGGGGCGGCAGTGGCAGGAGGGGTGACGCGCGGGTGGCACTCGGGTGGCACTCAGGTGGCACTCAGGTGACACGCGGGTGTCCCCCAGGTGCGATGGAGCCGGCCCCGGCGCCGCCCCCGCCGCGGGCGCTGTCCCGGGGGCAGCTGCAGTGCAAGAACCTGCAGGAGTTCCTGCGGGGGCTCAGCCCCCCCACGCTGGACCGGCTCTACGGGCACCCGGCCACCTGCCTGGCCGTGTTCAGGTGAGAGAGCCCTGAAAAACCCAAAAAAACCCTGCAAAACCCCCAAACCCCCTGAAAAATCTGCCCAAAATAACTCTAAGTATCCCAAAATCATCATAAATAACCCCAAAATAGCCCCCAATAACCCCCCCCCCCAATGCTGGACCGGCTCTACGGGCACCCGGCCACCTGCCTGGCCGTGTTCAGGTGAGAGAGCCCTGAAAAACCCAAAAAAACTCTGAAAAACCCCCAAACCCCCTGAAAAATCTGCCCAAAATAACTCTAAGTATCCCAAAATCATCATAAATAACCCCAAAATAGCCCCCAATAACCCCCCCCCCCCAATGCTGGACCGGCTCTACGGGCACCCGGCCACCTGCCTGGCCGTGTTCAGGTGAGAGAGCCCTGAAAAAAACCAAAAAAACCCGCCCAAAATAACCTCAAATAACCCCAAGTATCCCAAAATAATCATAAATAACCCCAAAATAACTCCCCCCCACGCTGGACCGGCTCTACGGGCACCTGGCCACCTGCCTGGCCGTGTTCAGGTGAGAGAGCCCTGAAAAACCCAAAAAAACTCTGAAAAACCCCCAAACCCCCTGAAAAATCTGCCCAAAATAACTCTAAGTATCCCAAAATCATCATAAATAACCCCAAAATAGCCCCCAATAACCCCCCCTCCAATGCTGGACCGGCTCTATGGGCACCCGGCCACCTGCCTGGCCGTGTTCAGGTGAGACATCCCTGAAAAAACCAAAAAAACCCGCCCAAAATAACCCCAAGTATCCCAAAATCATCATAAATAACCCCAAAATAACCCCAAATAATCATAAATAATAAATATTCCTAAATAACCCCAAAATGAAACCAAAAAACCCCAAAATAAACAACCCTGAACCCCCCCCAGGGAGCTCCAGGGGCTGACCCAGGCTGGGATTTGGGGCAGATTTTGATGGGTTTGGAGTGGGTTTGAGGGGACTTGGGGTCGTTTTGGGGTGGGTTTGAGGGGATTTGGGGTCGTTTTGGGGTGGGTTTGAGGGGATTTGGGGTGGATTTGAGGGGTTTTGGGGTGGGTTTGAGGGGATTTGGGGTGGATTTGGGGTGGGGTTTTGGGGGTGGATTTGGGGTGGGTTTGAAGGGATTTGGGGGTGGATTTGGGGTGGGTTTGAAGGGATTTGGGGGTGGTTTTGGGGTGGGTTTGAGGGGATTTGGGGTCGTTTTGGGGTGGGTTTGAGGGGATTTGGGGTCGTTTTGGGGTGGAGTTTTGGGGGTGGATTTGGGGTGGGTTTGAGGGGATTTGGGGGTGGTTTTGGGGGGAGGGTTTTGGTGGGGATTTGGGGTGGGTTTGAGGGGATTTGGGGGTGGATTTGGAGTCGGTTTGAGGGGATTTGGGGGTGGTTTTGGGAGGAGGGTTTTGGTGGGGATTTGGGGTGGGTTTGAGGGGATTTGGGGGTGGATTTGGGGTGGGTTTGAGGGGATTTGGGGGTGGATTTGGGGTGGATTTGAGGGGATTTGGGGGTGGATTTCGGGGGGTTTTTGGGGGTCCCGACCCCCCGTTCCCGCCCCCCAGGGAGCTGCCGGGGCTGGCGCAGGCCGGGATCATGCGGATGCTGTTCCTGGAGCAGCCCCTGCCCCAGGCGGCCGTGGGGCTCTGGGTCAAGAAGGAGCACAGCAGGTGGGGCTGGGGGCGGCTTGGGGGGGTCCTGGGGGGCTTTGGGGGGTCCTGGGGGGTCCCTGGGGGTGTCTGGTGGTGTTTGGGGGGCCCCTAGAGGGTTCTGGTGGTGTTTGGGGGGTCCTGGGGGTGTTTGGGGGGGTCCCTGTGAGGGTTCTGGGGGTGTTTGGGGGGTCCCTGGGGGGTCCTGGGGGTGTTTGGAGGGTCCCTGGGGGTGTTTGGGGGGGTCCCTGGAGGGTCCCTAGGGGGTTCTGGGGATCCCTGTGGGGGTTTGGGGGGTCTCTGGGGGTGTTTGGGGGGTCCCTGGGGGTTCCTGGGGGTGTTTGGAGGGTCCCTGGGGGTGTTTGGGGAGTCCCTAGGGGGTTCTGGGGGTCCCTGTGGGGATTTGGGGGGTCCCTGGGGGTGTTTGGGGGGTCCCTGGGGGTGTTTGGGGGGTCCCTGGGGGTGTTTGGGGTGTTTGGAGGGTCCCTGGGGGATCTTCGGGTGGATCTGGGTGGGGGTCCCTGAGCTCCCCTTGGGTTTTGGGGGGGTCCCTGTGGGTCGGGGGTCCAGGGGGGAATTCGGGGGAGTCTTGGGGGGGTCTCAGGGGTGTTTTTGGGGTGTTTCTGGGGGTTTTTGGCCCGCAGGGAGCAGGAGCAGAGCCGGGAGGTGCTGCTGGAGCTGCGCCTGTGGCACCCCCACACCCTCCCGGGGGGGCTCCCGGGGGTCGCCCTCCACCCCAATTTCCGACAGAACCTCAGGGTGGCCCTGCTGGGGGGGTGAGGAACTGGGGGGGGGGGGCGCGGGGAGGGGGAAATGGGGCAAAAAGGGGGAAAAAAATGGGGGAAAACGGAGAAAAACGAGAAAAAAATGGGGGGGGGATGGGGGAAAAATGGGGGAAAAATGAGGGAAAAATTGGGAGGGAACGTGGAAAAAGTGGGGAGGGGTCAGGGGAAAAAAACGCAGTGGGTTTTTTTGGGGGGTTTTGGGGGGTTTTGGGGTCCTGACCCCCTCAGGGGTGCTGATTTTGGGGGTCCCGCAGGGGCGAGGCCTGTGTGGGGATTTGGGGGTCTTGGGGTGGCGAAATCTGGGCCTGAGGAGGGTTTTTGGGATAAATACCAAACTTTGGAGGTCTGGCGGCTTTGTTAGGAGGTTTCTGAGGATTTTTGGGGCAGTTTGGGGTTTTTTTGGGGTCCCGGCCCCCTCAGAAACTCTGGGGATCTCACCACAGCAAGGCCTGGGTTGGAGTCCAGGTGCAGCAGAGGCAAAATGAGGAGTTGTGAGGGAGTTTTTTGACATTTTTGGGTCTCTGTGGGTCCGGGGGTTTTCTGGGGAGGTTTTTGAGGATTTTTGGGGCAGTTTGGGAGGTTTTTGGGGTCCTGACCCCCTCAGAAACTCTTAACTTTGGGGATCCTGCAGCAGCGAGGTTTGGGTGGGAGTTCAGGTGCAATGGGGCAAAATGAGGAGTTGTGAGGGATTTTTTCCACATTCACCAAACTCTGTGGGTCTGGAGGCTTTCTGGGGAGGTTTTTGGGGGTTTTTTGGGGGTTTTTGGGGTCCCGACCCTCTCAGAAACTGTGACTGGGGATCTTGCAGCAGCAAGGTCTGGGTGGGAGTTCAGGAGCAACAGGAGCAAAATGAGGAGTTGTGAGGGATTTTTTTGGCATTTACCAACCTCTGTGGGTCTGGGGGTTTTCTGGGGTGGTTTTTGGGTTTTTTGGGGGGCAGTTTGGGGTGTTTTTGGGGTCCCAATCCCCTCAGAAACTCTGATTTTGAGGATCCTACAGCAGCAGGGCTTGGGTGGGAGTTCAGGTGCGACAGAGGCAAAATGAGGAGTTGTGAGGGATTTTTTTAGCATTTACCAACCTCTGTGGGTCCGGGGGTTTTCTGGGGAGTTTTTTGGAGGTTTTTGGGGCAGTTTGGGGTATTTTTGGGGTCCTGACCCCCTTAGAAACTCTGGGAATCTCACCATAGCAAGGCCTGGGTGGGAGTCCAGCTGCAACAGAGGCAAAATGAGGACTTGTGAGGGATTTTTTTGGCATTTACCAACCTCTGTGGATCTGGGGGTTTTCTGGGGAGGTTTTGGGGGTTTTTTGGGGTGCCAACCCCCTCAGGGGTGCTGATTTTGGGGGTCCCGCAGGGGCAAGGCCTGGTCGGACGACACGGCCCCGCTGGGCCCGGACAGACACGCCCGGGACGTGCCCGCGCTGGACAAATACGCGGAGGAGCGGTGGGAGGTGGGCTCTGGGTGGGATTTTGGGGGGATTTGAGGGGATTTGGGGGTGCCAGGACCTCCGGAGAGGCTGAATCCTCCATTTTTAGGTGGTTCTGCACTTCATGGTGGGGTCCCCGAGCGCGGCCGTGAGCCAGGACCTGGCGCAGCTGCTGGTGCAGGCCGGGCTCATGAAGAGGTTTGGGGGGGAAGGGGGGCATTTGAGGGGGTTTTGGGGGGTCCTAGGGGGGTCTGGGGGACTCTAGGGGGTCTTAGGGGAAATTTGGGAGGGGTCTGGGGAGGATTTGGGGGGAATTCAAGGGGTCCTGGGGGGGATTTGGGGTGTCCTGGGGGTAACTGGGGAGGGAGCAGGGGGGATTTTGGGGGGTCCTGGGTGGTCCTGGAGGCGTTTGGGGAGTCCTGGAGGCATTTGGAGGGTTCTGGGGGGGATTTGGGGGGTCCTGAGGGAGATTTGGGGTGTCCTGGGGGCAACTGGGGAGGGACCAGGGGGGATTTGGGGGGTTCTGGAGGCGTTTGGGGGGTCCTGGAGAGGATTTGGGGTGTCCTGGGGGCAACTGGGGAGGGACTGGGGGAATTTGGGGGGTCCTGGGGGGTCCTGGAGGCGTTTGGGAGGTCCTGGGGAGGATTTGGGGGGTCCTGGGGGGGGGATTTGGGGTGGATTTGGGGGGTCCTGGGGGGGAACTGGGGAGTTGCTGAGTGGATTTGACTCGTAGGGGAAATTCAGGAGGGATTTTTTTGGGTGGGTGAGGGGAGGGGAAATGAGGAGATTTTGGGGCCGTCCCCAGTTTGGGGGTGACCCCACAGATTTGGGGGGGGAGGGGCTCACTGACGCCCCCCCTGCCCCCTTTCGGGGTCCCCCCAGCGAGGGGGGGGAGCCCCCCTGCATCACCTCGGCCGGGTTCCAGTTCCTGCTGCTCGACACCCCCGCCCAGCTCTGGTTCTTCATCCTGCAGTACCTGCGGGGGGCCGAGGTCAGGGGGGCCCCAAAACCCGGGGGGGAGCCCCAAAACCCGGGGGGGAAATCCCTGAAATCCGTGGGAGTCCCTAAAATTTAGGGGGTCCCCAAAAATCCCCGGGATTCACCCCAAAAAACCACCCCGAGAGAACCCCCCTGGGTCTGGTGCTTCCCTGTCCAGGATTTTTGGAGGGAGGGGGGGTTCCCAAAATTTGGGGGGGGGGGGGGGTCCTGAGCTATGAGGGGGGTCCTTAAGATTTGGGTGGGGATCCCAAAAATTTAATCAGGTTCTCAAAATGTGGAAGGTTCCCGAAATTTGGGAGGGTTCCCGAAACCTGGGGGGGTTCCCCAAATTTTGTGTGTGGGAGGTGTCCCTAAACCAGAGGGAATTCTCCAAAACTGGGTTTTTCCCCAAATTTGAGGCTTTTCCCAAAACCTGGGGAAGTTCCCAAAATTTGGGGGTGGGGGAGGGGTCCCCAAAAAGCCCCGGACCCCCCCAAAGCCCCCCCGTGCCCCCCCCAGGCCCGCGGGATGGACCTGGTGGAGATTTTGTCCTTCCTGTTCCAGCTGAGCTTCTCCACCCTGGGCAAGGTGGGACTGGGGGGGACTGGGACAAACTGGGAGGGACTGAGAGGGGACTGGGAGGGAGTGGGGATAACTGGGAGGGGACTGGGAGGGGACGGGGGTTAACTGGGGAGGACTGGGAGGGTCTGGGAGGTAACTGGGAGGGACTGGAAGGTAACTGGGAGGGACTGGGAGGTAACTGGGAGGGACTAGGGGTAACTGGGAAGGACTGGGAGGGACTGGGAGGGGACTGGGAGGCGACTGGGACAAACTGGGAGGGACTGGGGATAACTGGGAGGAGACTGGGAGGGACTGGGGGGCACTGAGAGGGATGGGGGGGAACTGGGAGGGAACTGGGAAGGACTGGGAGGGACTGGGAGCAGCTGCCCCAGGATTGTTCTGCGATGGGCTGGGGTTACCGGGGGTTACTGGGGGTTACTGGGGTGTAACTGGGCTGGACTGGGCTGAACTGGGAGCGTTGCAGGATTACTCCGTGGAGGGGATGAGCGAGTCCCTGCTGACGTTCCTGCAGCACCTGCGCGAGTTCGGGCTGGTCTTCCAGAGGAAGGTGGCACTGGGGGCACCGGGAGGGCACTGGGAGCACTGGGAGGGCACTGAGAGGGCACTGAGGGGACATGGGGCACACTGGGAGGGCACTGGGGGCACTGGGAGGGCACTGAGGGGACATGGGGGGCACTGGGAGGGCACTGGGGGCACTGGGAGAGCACCAGGAGGGCACTGAGGGGACATGGGGCACACTGGGAGGGCACTGGGAGCACTGGGAGGGCACTGAGGGGACATGGGGGGCACTGGGAGGGCACTGGGGGGTGACAGGGCTGACCGTGGGCCATGGGGACACTTGGGGACACCTGGGGACACCTGGGGACACTTTGGGCCATGGGGACACCTGGGGACACCTGGGGACACCTGGGGACACCTTGGGCCATGGGGACACTTGGGGACACCTGGGGACACCTGGGGACACTTTGGGCCATGGGGACACTTGGGGACACCTGGGGACACCTGGGGACACTTTGGGCCATGGGGACACTTGGGGACACCTGGGGACACCTGGGGACACCTTGGGCCATGGGGACACTTGGGGACACCTGGGGACACCTGGGGACACCTTGGGCCATGGGGACACTTGGGGACACCTGGGGACACCTGGGGACACCTTGGGCCATGGGGACACTTGGGGACACCTGGGGACACCTGGGGACACTTTGGGCCATGGGGACACCTTGGGCCATGGGGACACCTTGGGCCATGGGGACACCTGGGGACACCTGGGGACACCTTGGGCCATGGGGACACCTGGGGACACCTGGGGACACCTGGGGACACCTGGGGACACCTCCTGCCCCCTCGGGGCCATCGAGGCCCCCCCGTGACGCCGCCGTGCCCTCGGTGGCCGCAGCGGAAGTCGCGGCGGTTCTACCCGACCCGGCTGGCCATCGCGCTGGCCTCGGGCACGGCGGGGCCAGCGGGGACAGCGGGGCCAGAGCCCGACGGCCACGGCTTCGTCCTGGTGGAGACCAACTACCGGATCTACGCCTACACAGGTGACACGGGGACAGCCCGGGGACAGCCCCTGGCTCCTCCGTGGCACCTCCCTGGCACCGCTTGTCACCTCCGTGTCACCTCCATGTCACCTCCATGTCACCTTCATGTCACCTCCATGTCATCCTTGTCATCTCTGTGTCACCTCTGTGTCATCTCCATGTCACCCCTGTCACCTCCATGTCACCCCTGTCATCTCCGTGTCACCTCTGTCACCTCTGTGTCACCTCTGTCACTTCTGTGTCACCTCTGTGTCACCCCTGTCACCTTCCTGTCACCTCCCTGTCACCCCTGTCACCTCCCTGTCACCCCTGTCACCTCCGTGTCACCCCTGTCACCTCCCCGTCACCCCCTGTCACCTCTGCGTCACCCGTTACCTCCCCGGCACCCCCCTGTCACCTGCCTGTCACCTCCAGCACCTCCCTGTCACCCCCCCTGTCACCCTCATTGTCAGCCTTGGCCTTACAGTGTCCCCATATCCCGATGTCCCCGATGTCCCCGATGTCCCCAACCCCCCCGATGTCCCCAACCCCCCCAATGTCCCCATCCCCCCAATGTCCCCAACCCCCTGTGCTGTCCCCAACCCCCTGTGCCGTCCCCAGACTCGGAGCTGCAGGTGGCCCTGATCGCGCTCTTCTCGGAGCTGCTCTACCGCTTCCCCAACCTGGTGGTGGCCCAGGTGACGAGGGACAGCGTGCAGGCGGCCATCGCCAACGGCATCACCGCCGACCAGGTGGCACTGGGGACACCCTGGGGACACCCTGGGGACACCACTGGGGACATCACTGGGGACATCACTGGGGACGCTGCTGGGGCACCCTGGGGACATTCTGGGGACACCCTGGGGACATCCTGGGGACACCTTGGGAACATCACTGGGGACACCACTGGGGACACCCTGGAGACATCACTGGGGACACCCTGGGGACACACTGGGGCCATCCTGGGGACATCTTGGGGACATCACTGGGGACACCCTGGGGACATCACTGGGGACACCCTGGGGACACTGCTGGGGCACCCTGGGGACACCACTGGGGTCATCACTGGGGACATCCTGGGGATGCTGCTGGGGCACCCTGGGGACACGACTGGGGATATTCTGGGGACACTGCTGGGGCACCCTGGGGACACCCTGGGGACACCCTGGGAACATTCTGGGGACACCCTGGGGACATCCTGGGGACACCTTGGGAACATCACTCGGGACACCCTGGGGACAGCACTGGGGACATCACTGGGGACACTGCTGGGGACACTGCTGGGGCACCCTGGGGACATCACTGGGGACATCACTGGGGACACCCTGGAGACATCACTGGGGACATCCTGGGGACAGGGCTGGGACACCCTGGGGACATCTTGGGGACACCCTGGAGACATCACTGGGGACACACTGGGGCCATCCTGGGGACGTCTTGGGGACATCACTGGGGACACCCTGGGGACATCACTGGGGACATCCTGGGGACACGGCTGGGGCACCCTGGGGACACCACTGGGGTCATCACTGGGGACATCCTGGGGATGCTGCTGGGGCACCCTGGGGACACGACTGGGGATATTCTGGGGACACTGCTGGGGCACCCTGGGGACACCCTGGGGACACCCTGGGGACATTCTGGGGACACCCTGGGGACATCCTGGGGACACCTTGGGAACATCACTGGCGACACCCTGGGGACAGCACTGGGGACATCACTGGGGACACTGCTGGGGACACTGCTGGGGCACCCTGGGGACATCACTGGGGACATCACTGGGGACACCCTGGAGACATCACTGGGGACATCCTGGGGACAGGGCTGGGACACCCTGGGGACATCTTGGGGACACCCTGGAGACATCACTGGGGACACACTGGGGCCATCCTGGGGACATCCTGGGGACATCACTGGGGACACCCTGGAGACATCACTGGGGACATCCTGGGGATGCTGCTGGGGCACCCTGGGGACATCTTGGGGACATCCTGAGGGCATCACTGGGGACGCTCTGGGGACACCCTGGGGACGCTGGGGCTTTGGGGACATTATGGACATTGGGATGCGGGGATTTAGGGCTGCGGGGACGTGGGAGGCGTTCAGGACGTTGGGATGTGGGGACACGGGGGGGACACTGGGGACACTGGGGAACACTGGGGGGACACTGGGGACACCGGAGGGGACACTGGGGGGACACTGCTGCCCCCCCGGTGACGCCCCTCCCTCCCGCCCCGCAGATCATTCACTTCCTGCGCACCCGCGCCCACCCCGTGATGGCCAAACAGGTGAGGGGGGGACCCCAAATCCCTGCGGGGCCCCTTCCCAGGGGCTGCTGGCCATCGTGGGGGGGGGGGTGGTCCCGGCCTGGGGGTCCCTGTCCCCTCCCTGTCCCCTCCCTGTCCCCACTGTCCCTTTTCCCCCCCCAGACCCCGGTGCTGCCCCCGACCATCACGGACCAGATCCGGCTCTGGGAGCTCGAGCGGGACCGGCTGCGCTTCTCCGACGGTGAGAGCCCCAGAGTGTCCCCAGAGTGTCCCCAGAGCGTCCCCGGGGGGAGGTGACACCCCGGGGCCCTCCCTGAGCCCGTGTCCCCTGTCCCCACAGGGGTCCTGTACAACCAGTTCCTGTCCCAGGTGGATTTCGAGGTGCTGCGGGACCACGCCCGGAGTTTGGGGGTGCTGGTGTTCGAGAACCCCGGGCGGCGCCTCATGGTCGTCACCCCCGGGGGCCACCCCGACGTCAAACGCTTCTGGAAGCGCCAGAAGCACAACGGGTGACCCCAAAAACCCCCGAGAAACCCCGAAAAAACCCCAAAAAACCCCCAAAAAACCCCGGAATTCGGGCTCTCCAAACCCCCAAAACCACAGAATTTGGGCTCCCAAAACCCCACAATTTGGGCTCCTGGCACCCCAAAACAGCTCCTGCAAACCAGGAACTTGGGGTTCACCATCTCTGGAGGTTCCGGGTGTCCCAAACTTTGGGGTGCCAGCGCCTCATTCCCGGAAAGAAAGAGGTTTTGTGGGAGAAATGCAATTTTTTTTTTGTAAAAACGGTGTTTTAAGGGACTGCTTTTGTAGTAAAAACGTTTTGAGGAAAGAGAAGCGGCGATTTGAGAACAAAGCGGGGGGTCCCTGAGGAAAAAGGAGGCTCTTGGAGGGACCGTTGGGATCCGGGGAAACTCGATGGGAAAATTACGGATTTTGGGGAGGAAAAAATGGGAATTCCGGAGGGGCGGTGGAGTTGGGGGAATTTCTGAGGGGAAAAAAAAAAAAAAATCACGCTTTTAGGGAAAGAAGCGGTGAAGTCCCAGGGGAGAAATAGCACTGATTGATGGATGGATGGATGGATGGATGGATGGATGGATGGATGGATGGATGGATGGATGGATGGATGGATTGCGGGGGATGGATCAGGGACAAGGACGGGACTTGCTGTCCCCGTGTCCCCGAATCCGCCGTTTTCAGCTGCGCTTCTCATCGCGCCGTTACGGCACCGCGCGCGCGCGCTCGCGGCATTACGGTAGGGCCGGCAGTGGGCGGGGCCTCGCGAGCCGCGCGCTCTGATTGGCCGCAACCGGCGCGGCGCGAGAAGAAGGGGGGGGGGAGGGAGGGCGAGGAGCGAGCCGCGCACGCGCGGCGCGCGAGCCGGGCGCTGATTGGCCGAGGCTTCCCGCGCCGGGCGCTGATTGGGCCGCGGCTCCGTGAGGGGGAGGAGGAGGAGGAGGAGGAAACGGCGGAAGCGGCCGCGGCGGCGATGGCGGCCCTGGAGCGCTGGGTGTCCGGGCAGCTGCAGGAGCTGCTGGGCCTCAGCGCCCGCCACGTCCCCGCTTTCCTGGTGGCGCTGGCGCGGCGGAGCCGCAGCCTGGAGGAGCTGCTGGAGCGGCTGCGCGAGACCGAGGCCCTGCGCGTGGAGGAGCCGCGCGTGCGCGAGTTCGCGAGCCAGCTGTGGGAGAAGGTGGGCGGGGCGGCGTGAGGGGGAGGAGGGGGCGGGGCTGCTCAGCCAGGCGCGAAAATGGAGGGGGCGTGGCTTTCACTGAGGGGGGCGAGCGGGAGGGGCTTTAGACGGGGGGCGTGGCCTGCAGGTGTGGGCGTGGCTTTGAACCACCATTTACGGCGCTGAGGGCGTGGCCAATCAAAAAGGGGCGGGACTTGAGGGCAAATTGGTCAAGAAAGGGGCGCGTTTTAACGCCCTTTAAAGGTGACGTCACCGCAAGGGGGCGTGGCTTACACAGAGCAGCCAATCAGGCTGTGCTCTGGCTACCAGCGGGCGGAGCCATTACTGTGTGGGCGTGGCCACATTGGGTGTGGCCAGGTGGGTGCGGCCATATTGGGTGTGGCCAGGTGGGTGCGGCCACATTGGGCGTGGCCGTGGGGCGTGTCCTGACCCCGCCCCACCCGCAGGTGCCGCGGGAAGCCCCCCGGGAGCCCCCCGGGCGCGCGGCCGAGCGGGCGGCGCTGGAGCTGCAGCGGCAGAACCGCGGCTACCGATTGGTGGAGAGCGACGAAGAGGGGCCGGGCCCCGCCCAGGACCACACCCAGGATGAGCCACGCCCACGCCGGCGTCACCTGAGGCGACGGCGCCGCTCCGAGTCCCCCCCCGAGGCCGCCGCGGCGTCGCCGTCACCCCCGCCGTGAGTAGAAACGGGGCTTTTGGGGGCCCTTCCCAAATTTTAGGGGGTTTTGGGGTCACTTCTGCCCCTGGCAGTCCCCACGTGTGGATTTTGGGGTTCCTGGGTAGAAGTTTGGTGCTCTCAGGGGGGATTTTGGGCTCCTGGGTGGATTTTGGGGGTCCTGAGTGGGATCTTGGGGTTCTGGGTGGGATTTTGATGCTTCTTTGTGCTCCTGGTTGGGTTTCTTTCGCTCCTGGGTTGGATTCCGGTGCTCCCGGGGGGCTTTTGGGGTTCCCTGATCCATTTTTCCCCCTCCCCAAGGGCGGCCGAGCCCCGCGAGGAGCCGGAGGAGGAGTGGGAGGCGTCGGAGCGGGAGCGGCTGCGGGACCTGCAGGAGCGCGACGCCTTCGCCGAGCGGCTGCGGCGCCGCGACCGGGAACGGGACCGGGGGGCTCGGAGCAACAACAAGGTGGGGCTTGGGGGGCGTCTGGGGGGTCCCAGGAGGGCTTTGGGGGGTTCTTGGATGAGAATCGGGGCTGTTCCCTCCTTCCTCACCCCCTTTTCCTCCTCCAGGCCTACGAGGAAGCCCAAAAACGCCTCAAAATCGCCGAGGAAGATCAAAAAGCCATGGTGAGAGCTGCTGCAATCGCCACTCCTTACCCTTCCTGCCAGCCCCTTTTCCTCTCTCCGTGCCCTCCCATCCCGCTGCTCCCGTTCTCGCAGATCCCCGAGCTGCGGAAGCGCTCGCGCCGCGAGTACCTGGCGAAGCGCGAGCGGGAGAAGCTGGAGGAGCTGGAGCTGGAGATCCAGGACGAGGAGCTGCTGTTCGGGGAGGATTCCCTGAGCGCCCCCGAGCTCCGGGAGCTCCGCTACAAGCGCCGGGTTCGGGACCTGGCCCGGGAGTACAAACGGGCCGGGGACCGGGAGCAGCTGGAGCGCAGCAGCCGCTACCACATCCCCGAGGAGACGCGGGGCAAGGTGAGGGCAGCCCCGGGGTTCCCCCGATTCGGCACGTCCGGGGTGTCCCGTGGGGGGGGGTTGGAATTGGGGGTTCTGCGTTTGTTCCCCTAAAAATCCATCGTGGAATTTCCAGGGTGCTGTTAGAATCGTGAATTCAGGGTTTAGCCACCCAAAATCCATTCTGGAACTTCTGGGATCCTGTGCAGGACCTCTGATTCTCCCCAAACCCCTTCCCAGTACTCCAAATCCCCCCCAGATCCCCTCCCAGTGCCCCAAACCCCCTCCCAGTGCCCCAAATCCCCCCCAAATCCCCTCCCAGCGCCCCAAATCCCCCCCAAACCCCCTCCCAGTGCCCCAAATCCCCTCCAAATCCCCTCCCAGCACCCCAAATCCCCCCCAAACCCTCTCCCAGTGCCCCAAATCCCCTCCAGAGCCCCTCCCAGCGCCCCAAATCCCCCCCAAACCCCCTCCCAGCACCCCAAACCCCCTCCCAGTGCCCCAAATCCCCTCCAGAGTCCCTCCCATCACCCCAAATCCCCCCCAAACCCCCTCCCAGCGCCCCAAATTCCCCCCAAACTCCCTCCCAGCACCCCAAATCCCCCCCAAACCCCCTCCCAGCGCCCCAAACCCCCTCCCAGCACCCCAAATGCCCCCCAAATCCCCTCCCAGCACCCCAAATTGCCCCCAAACCCCCTCCCAGCACCCCAAATCCCCCCCAAACCCTCTCCCAGCACCCCAGATTCCCTCCCAGCACCCCAAACCCCCTCCCAGTGCCCCAAATCCCCTCCAGAGTCCCTCCCATCACCCCAAATCCCCCCCAAGCCCCCTCCCAGTGCCCCAAATTCCCCCCAAACTCCCTCCCAGCACCCCAAATCCCCCCCAAACCCCCTCCCAGTGCCCCAAATCCCCCCCAAACCCTCTCCCAGCACCCCAGATTCCCTCCCAACACCCCAAACCCCCTCCCAGTGCCCCAAATCCCCTCCGGAGTCCCTCCCATCACCCCAAATCCCCCCCAAACCCCCTCCCAGCGCCCCAAACCCCCTCCCAGCACCCCAAGCTCCCCCCTCCCAGCCCCCCTGACGGGTTCGTCCCCCCGCAGAAGATCCCGGAGCGGGAGGAGCCGGGGGCGGAGGAGCCGCTGGCGCCCCGGGACGAGCAGCGGCGCTGGGAGGAGCAGCTGCTGGGGGCGGCCTCGCTGCGCTTCGGGGCCCGCGACGCCGCGCTCCGGCAGCGGCCCCGCGACTACGAGCTGCTGCTGGAGGAGGACGAGATGGTGCAGTTCGTCAGCGCCGCCCAGCTGGAGGGCACCGACCCCCAAAAGGTGGGCAGGGGGTCCGGGGAGGGAAAAGGGGGGTTGGGGGTGGGTTTGGGGGGGGGAAAAAGGGGGATTTGGGGTGAGGGGAAGGGGTTTGGGGAGGGAAAAGGGGGGATTTGGGGTGAGGGGAAAGGGGTTTGGAGAGGGAAAAGGGGGGTTGGGATGGATTTGGGGAGGGAAAAGGGGGATTTGGGGTGAGGGGAGGGGGTTTGGGGAGGGAAAAGGGGGGATTTGGGGTGAGGGGAAAGGGGTTTGGAGAGGGAAAAGGGGGGATTTGGGGCGAGGGGAGAGGGTTTGGAGAGGGAAAAGGGGGATTTGGGGTGAGGGGAGAGGGTTTGGGGAGGGAAAAGGTGGGCTGGGATGGATGTGGGGAGGGAAAAGGGGGGTTGGGAGTGGGTTTGGGGGAGGGAAAAAGGGGGATTTGGGGTGAGGGGAGGGGGTTTGGGGAGGGAAAAGGGGGATTTGGGGCGAGGGGAGAGGGTTTGAGGAGGGAAAAGGGGGATTTGGGGAGGTAAAAGGGGGATTTGGGGAGGAAAAAGGGGGATTTGGGGTGAGGGGAGGGGGTTTGGGGAGGGAAAAAGGGGGGATTTGGGGTGAGGGGAGGGGGTTTGGGGAGGGAAAAGGGGGGCTGGGATGGATTTGGGGAGGGAAAAGGGGGATTTGGGGTGAGGAGAGGGGGTTTGGGGAGGGAAAAGGGGGGATTTGGGGTGAGGGGAGAGGGTTTGGGGAGGGAAAAGGGGGGTTGGGATGGATGTGGGGAGGGAAAAGGGGGATTTGGGGTGGATTTGGGGAGGAAAAAGGGGGATTTGGGGTGAGGGGAAGGGGCTTGGAGAGGGAAAAGAAGGATTTGGGGAGGGAAAAGGGGGATTTGGGGTTGTAGGAAGGGGTTTGGGGGGGATTCGGGGAGGGAAAAGGGGGATTTGGGCCGATGGAACCGCGGTGAGCTCAAGCGTGACCCCGCTGTCCCCAGGACGTCCCCAGGATGTCCCCGAGGCGGAGCAGCGCCGGCAGCGGGGACAGCGGGGGGGGCACTGGTGGGACTGGGGCTGTTCTGGGGTGACACCCACGACACCGAGGGTGGCACTGGGGTGACACCAATGACACTGAGGGTGGCACTGGGGTGACACCAATGATACCAAGGGTGGCACTGAGGGTGGCACTGAGGTGATACCGAGGGGGGCACTGAGGTGACACTGGGGTGACACCAATGACACGGAGGGTGGCACCGAGGGTGGCACTGAGGTGACACCCATGACACCGAGGGTGGCACTGAGGGTGGCACCGAGGGTGGCGCTGAGGTGGCCGCGCTGTCCCCAGGACGTCCCCGAGGCCGTCCCCGAGGCGGAGCGGCGCCGGCAGTCGCTGCAGGACAGCCGCCGGTCGCTGCCCATTTTCCCCTTCCGGGCCGAGCTGGTGGCGGCCGTGGCCCAGCACCAAATCCTCGTCATCGAGGGCGAGACGGGCTCGGGGAAGACCACCCAGATCCCCCAGTACCTGCACGAGGAGGTGCTGCTGGGAGGGACTGGGAGGGACTGGGAGGGGATTGGGGGCACTGGGAGGGCACTGGGAGGGACTGGGAGGGGATTGGAGGGAGTTGGAGGGCACTGGGAGGGGATTGGGGGCACTGGGGGGGGACTGGGAGGGGATTGGGGGGAGTGGGAGGGCACTGGGAGGGCACTGGGAGGGGATTGGGGGGACTGGGAGGGACTGGAGGGGACTGGGAGGGGACTGGAGGGTACTGGGAAGCACTGGGAGGGGACTGGGAGGGGACTGGGAGGGGATTGGGGGGACTGGAGGGGACTTGGAGGGGATTGGGGGAACTGGAGGGAATTGGGGAGGACTGGGAGGGGCTGTGAGGGGATTTGACGGGATTTAGGGCCCTGGGGGGGATTTGGGGGGCTCGGCTCTGGTTTTTGGGGTCAGGGGTGGTCTGGGGGGGGTCACTCGGGGCTGTGGGGTCTCTGTCACCCCCCTGACCCCCCCTCCCTCCGTCCCCGCTGTCCCCAGGGCTACACGCGGGGGGGGCTGAGGATCGGGGTGACGCAGCCGCGGCGCGTGGCCGCCATGAGCGTGGCAGCGAGGGTGGCCGTGGAGATGGGCACCAAGCTGGGCAACGAGGTGACACCGGGGGGGACACGGGGGGGACACGGGGGGGACACAGCCCCACGTCCCCACCCTGGGCACACCCTGGTGACGCTGCAGGGGACAACTGGGGGGGGGGGGGGTGGGCGGCCACAGGGCGGGGCTGAGTGACCACAGGGGTGGCCTGAGTGGCACAGGGAGGTGACAGCGAGCCCAGGGGGGGTGACAGCGAGCCCAGGGGGGGTGACAGAGAGCCCAGGGGGGGTGACAGAGAGCCCGGGGGGGTGACAGCGAGCCCGGGGGGGGTGACAGCGAGCCCAGGGGGGGTGACAGCGAGCTGCCCCTCGTCCCCAAGGTGGGCTACAGCATCCGCTTCGAGGACTGCACGTCGGAGCGGACGGTGCTCAAGTACATGACGGACGGGATGCTGCTGCGCGAGTTCCTCACCGAGCCCGACCTGGCCTCGTACAGGTGACCCCGGGGACAGCAGGGAGGGCAGCGGGGAGGGCAGCGGGGCCAGCCGGGCTGGGGGGGGACACACGGGGGACACGTCCCTGCGGCTGTCCCCAGCGTGATCATGGTGGACGAGGCGCACGAGCGGACGCTGCACACGGACGTCCTGTTCGGCCTCATCAAGGACATCGCGCGCTTCCGGCCGCAGCTCAAGGTCCTGGTGGCCTCGGCCACGCTGGACACGGAGCGCTTCTCGGCCTTCTTCGACCACGCGCCCGTGTTCCGCATCCCCGGGCGGCGCTTCCCGGTGGACATCTACTACACCAAGGTGAGCGCGGCGACGGCTGGGGACGCGAGGGGACGCGGGGGAAGGGGGTGCCCGAGGATTGCTGGGGACGCGCGGTGCTGATGCCCCCTCTGTCCCCCCGCGTCCCCTCAGGCTCCCGAGGCCGACTACCTGGAGGCCTGCGTGGTGTCCGTGCTGCAGATCCACGTCACCCAACCCCCCGGGGACATCCTGGTCTTCCTCACCGGGCAGGTCAGCGTCCCCAAGGGGCCTCGTGTCCCCCCCCGGCTGTCCCCATCCTCGAGATGTCCCCCCCGGCCCCAGCGTCCCTGGGCGCGTCCCCGACGTGTCCCCGCGGGTGGCAGGAGGAGATCGAGGCGTGCGTGGAGCTGCTGCAGGAGCGCTGCCGCCGCCTGGGCTCGCGGCTGCCCGAGCTGCTGGTGCTGCCCATCTACGCCAACCTCCCCTCGGAGCTGCAGGCCCGCATCTTCCAGCCCACGCCCCCCGGCGCCAGGAAGGTGCGCTGGCCCTTTAAAAGGGGGGGCGGGGCTTCTGAGGGTGTGGTCAGAGTGGGTGGGGTCTAAAGGGGTGGGGCAGAAAAGGGCGGTGCTTAACTGGGTGGGGTCTAAAGGGGTGGGGCTTTGTTGGGTGTGGCCTTGAGGGGTGGGGGTGCAAATGGGCGAGGCTTAAGTGGGTGGGGTCTAAAGGGGGTGGGGCTCGATTGGGTGTGGTCAGAGGGGCGGGGTCTGTCCAGGCGTGTCCGTGGGCGTGTCCTGAGCGTCCCCTGGGCAGGTGGTGGTGGCCACCAACATCGCGGAGACGTCGGTGACCATCGACGGCATCGTGTACGTGCTGGACCCCGGCTTCTGCAAGCAGAAGAGCTACAGCGCCCGCACGGGCATGGAGTCGCTGGTGGTGACGCCCTGCTCGCGGGTAATGCCGCCTGTGTCACCCGCTGTCACTTGGGGTCACGTTATTGTCACCCTCTGCCATCCACTGCCACCCACTGCCACCCACTGCCACCCCCTGTCACCCCCTACACCGGCATGGAGTCACTGGTGGTGATGCCCTGCTCATGGTGGTGCCGCCTGTGTCACCCGCTGTCACTTGGGGTCACGTTATTGTCACACCCTGCCACCCCCTGCCACCCCCTACACGGGCATGGAGTCACTGCTGGTGATTCTCTGCTCACGGTGGTGCCACCTGTGTCCCCTGCTGTCACTTGGGGTCACGTTATTGTCACCTCCTGCCACCCCCTGCCACCCCCTGCCACTCCCCACACGGGCACCGCGTCCCCGCTGGTGCCACCCCGCTCCCGCTGGTGCCACCTGTGCCACCTGTGCCAGCTGCCGCCAGTCCCTGTCGCAGACACGGAGCCCCCCACGTCCCCCCACGTCCCCGCGGTGTCCCCGGTGTGACGGTGCCGCCCGGTGTGTCCCCCCCCGCCCCCCCCCCAGGCCTCTGCCAACCAGCGCGCGGGCCGGGCGGGGCGCGTGGCGCCCGGGAAGTGCTTCCGGCTCTACACGGCCTGGGCGTTCCAGCACGAGCTGGAGGAGACCCCGGTGCCCGAGATCCAGAGGGCCGACCTGGGCTCCCTCGTGCTGCTGCTCAAGAGCCTGGGTGAGGCACTGGGAGGGCACTGGGAGGGACTGGGAGGGCATTAACGGGGAGTTTGGGGGGGTTAAAGGGGCATTTCTGGGGGTCTGGGGGTGTCAGGACGGACTTGGGCTCCCTGGTGCTGCTGCTCAAGAGCCTGGGTGAGGTGCTGGGAGGGCACTGGGAGGGACTGGAGGCACTGGGAGGGAGTGGGAGGGACTGGGAGGCACTGGGAGGGCAGTGGGAGGCACTGGGAGGCACTGGGAGGGCATTAACGGGGAGTTTTGGGGGGTTAAAGGGGCATTTCTGGGGCTCTGGGGGTGTCAGGACTGACCTGGGCTCCCTGGTGCTGCTGCTCAAGAGCCTGGGTGAGGCACTGGGAGGGACTGGGAGGGACTGGGAAGGCAGTGGGAGGCACTGGGAGGGACTGGAAGGCACTGGGAGGGACTGGGAATATCTTGGGGGTACTGGGGCATCCTGAGGAACATTTTAGGGACCACTGGTGCCCCTCAGGTGACGTTTTAGGGACTCCCGGCACATTCTGGGACCATCCAGGGGCACCTCAGGGGGACCTTGGTGACAACCTCGGGGTGTCCCCAGGCTTGGGGGGGGGCCGGGTACCCCCGGTGGCACCTTGGGGACACGGAGGTGACATCGGGGGGACGTGGGGGCGTCCCCAGGGATCAACGACCTGATCCACTTCGACTTCCTGGACCCGCCCCCCCACGAGACGCTGGTGCTGGCGCTGGAGCAGCTCTACGCCCTGGGCGCCCTCAACCACCTGGGAGAGCTCACCACGGTACTGGGAGCACTGGGACGGACTGGGAGGGCTCGGGGCGCCGTTACTGGTCCGTGACTGGTTCTGACTGGGGTCCCGTGGCAGCTGGGCCGGCGCATGGCGGAGCTGCCCGTGGAGCCCATGTTGGCCAAGATGATCCTGGCCAGCGAGCAGTGAGTGACAGCCGTGTCCCCCCTGAGTGTCCCCTGAGTGTCCCCAGTGTCCCCAGTGTCCCCAATGTCCCCCCTGAGTGTCCCACAAGTGTCCCCAGTGTCTCCAATGTCCCCTAAGTGTCCCCTGAGTGTCCCCTGAGTGTCCCGAGTGTCCCCTGAGTGTCCCCAATGTCCCCCGAGTGTCCCCAATGTCCCAAGTGTCCCCTGAGCATCCCCAATGTCCCCTGAGTGTCCCCTGAGTGTCCTCTTGAGTGTCCCCTGAGTGTCCCCAATGTCCCCTGAGCGTCCCTCGAGTGTCCCCCCAATGTCCCGAGCATCCCGAGTGTCCCCAATGTCCCCAAGTGTTCCCCGAGTGTCCCCAATGTCCCCTGAGCATCCCCTGAGTGTCCCCTGAGCATCCCCAATATCCCCTGAGTGTCCTCCGAGTGTCCCCGAGTGTCCCCAATGTCCCCTGAGCATCCCCCGAGTGTCCCCTGAGCGTCCCGAGTGTCCCCAATGCCCTGAGTGTCCCCAATGTCCCCTGTCTCCTGAGTGTCCCCTGAGCATCCCAAGTGTCCCCAATGTCCCCCGAGTGTCCCCTGAGTGTCCCCAATGTCCCCCAATGCCCCCTGAGTGTCCCCAATGTCCCCCAATGTCCCCCGAGTGTCCCGAGTGTCCCCAATGTCCCCCAATGCCCCCCGAGTGTCCCCTGAGTGTCCCCAATGTCCCCCAATGCCCCCTGAGTGTCCCCAATGTCCCCCGAGTGTCCCCTGAGTGTCCCCTGAGTGTCCCCAATGTCCCCCAATGCCCCCTGAGTGTCCCCAATGTCCCCTGAGTGTCCCCAATGTCCCCCAATGTCCCCCGAGTGTCCCCTGAGTGTCCCCAATGTCCCCCAATGTCCCCCAATGCCCCCTGAGTGTCCCCAATGTCCCCCGAGTGTCCCCCAAGTGTCCCCGAGCGTCCCCCTGTCCCCAGGTACGGCTGCACGGAGGAGGTGCTGACGGTGGCCGCCATGCTGTCGGTGAACAACGCCGTGTTCTACCGGCCCAAGGACAAGGTGCTGCACGCCGACAGCGCCCGCGTGGCCTTCAGCGTCCCCGGCGGGGACCACCTGGTGCTGCTCAACGTCTACAACCAGGTCTGGTGGGCCCCGGGGACGCCGCGGCGGCTTTGGGGACGCGGCGGCGTCCGGCGGCGGCGGCGCTGACCGTGTCCTTCTCTCCGTGTCCTCGTCCCCAATCCCGCTGTGCCTGCGTCCCCAACGCCGTGCCAGTGGGTGGCCAGCGGCCACTCCCTGCAGTGGTGCTACGAGCACTTTGTGCAGGCGCGGTCCCTGCGCAGGGCCAGGGACGTGCGGGACCAGCTGCAGGGGCTGATGGAGCGCGTGGAGATCGCCCCGTCCTCGTGCGGGGCCAACCTGGACCTCGTCCGCAAGGTGGATCCCAAAAACGGCCCCAAAACCACCCCCCCCGGGACCCACCCCCGTCCCCCCCACCGGTAACGGGGTCCCCTTTTGCGTCCCCCAGGCCATCACAGCCGGGTTCTTCTACCACACGGCGCGGCTGGCGCGGGGCGGGTACCGCACGGTGAAGCACCAGCAGCCGGTGTTCATCCACCCCAACAGCGCCCTGTTCGCGCTGCAGCCGCGCTGGGTGCTCTACCACGAGCTGGTGTGCACCTCCAAGGAGTTCATGCGGCAGGTGGGGACATGGGGGGGACACGGGGGGACAGCTGGGGACACAGGGAGGGGCGTGAGGGATGCACTGGGTGCACCTCCAAGGAGTTCATGCGGCAGGTGGGGACACGGGGGGGACACGGGGGGACAGCTGGGGACACAGGGAGGGGCATGAGGGACATGCTGGGTGCACCTCCAAGGAGTTCATGCAGTAGGTGGGGACACGGGGGGCATGGGGACAGCTGGGGACACAGGGAGGGATGTGAGGGACACGCTGGGTGCACCTCCAAGGAGTTCATGCAGTAGGTGGGGACACGGGGACAAGCTGGGGACAGCTGGGGACACAGGGAGGGGCGTGAGGGATGCACTGGGTGCTCTACCACGAGCTGGTGTGCACCTCCAAGGAGTTCATGCGGCAGGTGGGGACACGGGGGGACACGGGGGGACAGCTGGGGACACAGGGAGGGGCGTGAGGGATGCACTGGGTGCACCTCCAAGGAGTTCATGCGGCAGGTGGGGACACGGGGGGACAGGGAGGGACCTGAGGGATGCACTGGGTGCACCTCCAAGGAGTTCGTGCAGCAGGTGGGGACACTGGGACAGCTCAGGACACAGGGAGGGACCTGAGGGATGCACTGGGTGCACCTCCAAGGAGTTCATGCAGTAGGTGGGGACATGGGGACAAGCTGGGGACACAGGGAGGGATGTGAGGGACACGCTGGGTGCACCTCCAAGGTCCCCACACGGGGACCACAGTGACAAGGACCCGGTAGCCACATCCCCGGGGTGACAAAGCGGCGACCCCGAGACAGCCAAGCGCGAGACGCGACCCCAACGCGTCGTTGTGTCCCCAGAGGTGTCCCCAGAGGTGTCCCCAGAGGTGTCCCCAGCTCCCCCCAGGTGACCACAGCACGTGGCTGCTGGAGGTGGCCCCCAGCTGTCCCCTCTGTCCCCAGGTGATTGAGATCGACAGCGCCTGGCTGCTGGAGGTGGCCCCCCACTACTACCAGGCCAAGGAGCTCGAGGACGGCAGCGGCCGCAAGATGCCCAAAAAAGCCGGAAAATCGCGGGAGGAGCTGGGCTGACCCCCCCCGGGGGGGGACACCTGGGGACACTTTGGGGACATCCGGGGACACTTTGGGACATCCGGGGCCGCCCCAATACAGCCCCTGCGGCAGAGGATCGGCGCCAGCCCCGCGCTGGGGGACGCTGCTGTCCCCTCTGTCACCGCTCGCTGAGTTTATTCTGTACATTAAGTTAAGGGGGGGGCGGGGGGGGGGACAGGGGAGGGGACAAAGGGGACACTCCGAGGGGGGAGGGGCGCTCAGGTGTCCCCCTCGGCGGCTTCAGGGCCGGGCCAGGGCCACGGCCAGCGCCGCGGCCACCAGCAGCTTCTTGGGCTCGGGGACGGCCGTGGGGGCTGGCATCAGCTGGGGGGGGGGGGACACGGGGTCAGGGGACACCAGGGACGTCCCCAAGGTGTCCCCAAGGTGTCCCCAGGTGTCCCCAGACTCACCTTGTCCACGCGGTGGCAGCGGATGAGCCCCTGCGAGTTGAGGAAGAAGGTGGAGAAGGCGTCGTAGGACCTGGGGGGGGACACGGGGGCACTTGGGGACATCGGAGACAGAGGTGGCATCGACCCCCCGGGGGGGCCAGGGGTGACACAGAGGGGTGACACGGGGGTGACACAGGGGGCCAGGGGTGACACAGGGGTGACAAACGGCACTAGAGGTGACATAGGAGAGTGATACAGGGGTGACACAGGGGACTGGGGGTGACATGAGGGTGACACAGGGGGCCAGGGGTGACGGGGGTGACACAGGGGTGACACAGGGGGGTGACACAGGGGGCCAGGGGTGACACAGGGGACCGGGGGTGACACAGGAGTGGCCCAGGCGCGTCACTGAGCGCAGCGGGTGCCACTTGTCCTGGTAGAAGGGGGTGACACATGGGGGGTGACACACGGGGATGACACAGGAGGGTGACACGGGGAGGTGACACGGGGTGACACACAGGGTGACACACAGGAGGGTGACACAGGAGGGTGACATGGGGTGACACACACGGGGTGACACACAGGGAGGGTGACACGGGGTGACATGGGGTGACACAGGAGGATGACATGGGGTGACATGGGGGTGACACACAGGGTGACACAGGGAGGTGATGCAGGGGGTGCCACAGGAGGGTGACACGGGGTGACATGGGGGTGACACGGGGGTGACACAGGGTGACACACAGGGTGACACAGGAGGGTGACACAGGAGGGTGACATGGGGGTGACACGGGGTGACACACGGGGTGCCACAGGAGGGTGACACGGGGTGACATGGGGGTGACACGGGGTGACACACAGGAGGGTGCCACAGGAGGGTGCCCCAGGTGCGTCCCTCACCTGAGCAGCGCCCGTTTGTCGCGGCGGTACCAGCGCAGCAGCAGCAGGTGCAGGGGCAGCCCGGTCAGGCGCCAGCGCGCGCGGACGCTCCAGTCCTCGGGGTGCCGCGTCAGCGCCAGCACCTCCAGCCTGAGGCTGGCAAAGTAGCCCCAGGCCAGCGCCCGGCACAGCGCCACGGCCACCGCGTACATGGCGCGGCCCCTGGGGGGACAGCAGCCCCGTCACCCCCGGCCCCGCGCCCCCCGGGGCCGCCCCGCGGGGACGGGGCTGTCGCCCGCGCCGCCGGCGTCACCCACCGCGTGTGCAGCCGCAGCAGCTGGCACTGGAACTCCACGTCGGGGGCGTACAGGGCGTAGTCCGGGATCTTCAGGAAGAAATTGGGGAGCTGGGGGGGGGGGGGGGACACAGGGGGGTCACCGGGGCTGCCGTCACCCGCCCTGGCTGCCGTCACCTCCCCAGGCCTGGCCCAGCCCTGCCCTCCTCGTCAGTGCCCCCCCCCCCGGTTGTGCGGCCCCCTCCCCGCTGTCACCTCGTGCCGCAGCTTCTCGTGCATGGCGGCCAGGTGCTCCTCCATGGACGGGGGGCTGGGCCGGCGGCCGGGGGGGGTCCCGGCGGTGCCCGGGGGGGGTCCCGGGGGTCCCAGCAGCAGCCGGGGGGGGTCCCTGACGGCGATGTCGTCCTCGCGCCGCCCGTCCACCGTGGTGACCGGACCCCCGAGCCCCTCCAGCCCTCGCGGGGGGGTCCCGGGGGGCCGGGCCTGGGGGCAGCGGGGGGGGGGCAGCAGGGCCAGGGCCGGGCCAGGGCCCAGGGGGGGCTCCAGGTCCTGGGAATGGGGGGGAAAAAAAAGCGGGATTTGGGATCTGAGCCATTCGGGGAGGGGGCTGGGAGCAGCAGGGACCCCCCCAGGGGTGGGTGGGAGTCATGGTGGGGGGGTTTTGCCCCCTGGCTCCGCCCCCAGCTCTTAAACCCCGCCCCCGATTTGCATAACCACGCCTCTGCCGGCGGCAAAGCGAAACTATGTCGGGAACTTATTTGCATAGCCACGCCCACCCCTTATTTTCCCACGCAGCTCTATTTGCATGGCCCCGCCCACCCACCGATCTCCATTTGCATATCCCTTTTCCTGCCCAAACGGCGCGCCATCTTTTTTGCATAACCCCGCCCCCTCCCAACACCCGCCACGCCCCCTATTTACATAACCCCACCCACTCCGCGACCCTAATTTGCATACCCCCGCCCCCTCTCCCCCTCAGCGCGCTCCCCTCACTTGCAGCCGCGCTCGGTAGCAGCGGCGACGCGCCGGGGTCGTTCCGGGCGCTGCGGCCGCTGCCGGGGCCCAGGCGCGGCCGGGCCGGAGGCGGACGGCGGCGGTGACGGTGGCGGGGACGTGCCGGTACATGGCGGCCACGGCGCGCCCGCTCCTCGCTGTCCCCGCTGGCGCTGCCGCCTCCTCTTCCCCTCACGCCGGGCGCTCGCTCCGCGCCTGCGCGGGCCGCGCGCGCTTCCCCCCCCCCAGCGCGGGGCGCGTGCGCCGAGCGCGGGAAGGTGACCCGGAGCGGGCTGCGCATGCGCGGTGGCCGCGCGCCGTCACCGCCCGCCCGCCGTTCATTCATAAGGGAGCGGAGGGGGCGGGGCCTCGCGGCGGGAGCCAATCGGAGCCGAGCTCTCGCGCCCGGGGGCGGGGCCAAGGCCATATATGGGTAACGTAGTGAGTAAGCCACGCCCACGCCGCCCGGAGTCACCGATTTTATTGAAATGCCCCCAAAAACGAGGGGGGAGGAGGAGAAAGGAGCCCCCCCCGGGGCCGTGCGGGGGGGGAGGGGCACCCACGGGGGCAGGAACTGGTTCCAGTGGGGCGGGAACTGGTCCCAGTGGGGTTGTGGGGCGGGAACTGGTCCCAGTGGGGTAGCAACTGGTTCCCAGTAAGGCTGTGGGGTGGGAACTGGTCCCAGTGGGGCAGGAACTGGTCCCAGTGGGGTTATGGGGTGGGAACTGGTCCCAGTAGGGCAGGAACTGGTCCCAGTGGGGCAGGAACTGGTCCCAGTGGGGTTATGGGGTGGGAACTAGTCCCAGTGGGGCAGAAACTGGTTCCAGTGGGATAGCAACTGGTTCCCAGTAAGGCTGTGGGGTAGGAACTGGTCCCAGTGGGGCAGGAACTGGTTTCCAGTAGAGCTGTGGGGCAGGAACTGGTCCCAGTGGAGTTATGGGGCAGGAACTGGTTCCCATTGAGGCTTCCAGTGGGGTGGAAACTGGTTCCCAGTTGAGTCCATGGGGCCCCCAGTTGCCCCCAGCCCCCCCAAAATCCAGGTGGCCCCATCCCCCCCCACGGCCCGGCCGAGGAGGGTCAGTGGCCAGGAGGGGTCAGTGGCCGGAGTGAGGCGGGACCAGTGGCCGGGGGGAGTCGGTGGCCGGAGGGGAGAGGGGTCAGTGGCCGGAGGGGGGAAGGACTGGGGGAGGTCAGCGGCCGACGCGCCCCAAGGAGCTGTGGGGGTGGAAAACACCTCAACCTGAGCCCAAAATCCCTAAAACTGAGCCCAGAATCCATCCCAAACCCGATCCTAAAACTGATCCCAAAATGAGCCCGAACTAAGCCCAAAATCCAGCCCCAAACTGATCCCAAACCGACCTCAAAATCAATCCCAAACTGAGCCCAACCCAAACCTTAACTCTGACCCAAAACTGATCCCAAAATGAGCCCAAATTAAGCCCAAAATTGGGCCCAAAACAATCCCCAAAGCGATCCTAGCCCCGATCCCAGGCCCAATCCCAGTCCTGATCCCAGCCCCGATTCCAGCCCGATCCCAACCCCGATCCCCCCCCGATCCCACCCCGATCCCAACCCCGATCCCAGCCCTGATCCCCCCCCCCCGAACCCAACCCCGATCCCCCCCCGATCCCACCCCGATCCCCCCCCGATCCCACCCCGATTCCAGCCCCGATCCCACCCCGATCCCAGCCCCGATCCCCCCCCCGATCCCACCCCGATCCCCCCCCCGATCCCAGCCCCGATTCCAGCCCCGATCCCACCCTGATCCCAGCCCCGATTCCAGCCCGATCCCAACCCCGATCCCCCCCCGATCCCACCCCGATCCCCCCCCGATCCCAGCCCGATCCCAGCCCCGATCCCAACCCCGATCCCCCCCCGATCCCAGCCCTGATCCCCCCCCGATCCCAGCCCGATCCCAGCCCCGATCCCAACCCCGATCCCCCCCCGATCCCAACCCCGATCCCAGCCCCGATCCCACCCCGATCCCAACCCCGATCCCAGCCCTGATCCCCCCTCCGATCCCAACCCCGATCCCCCCCCCATCCCAGCCCCGATCCCACCCCGATCCCAACCCCGATCCCCCCCCATCCCAGCCCCGATCCCACCCCGATCCCAACCCCGATCCCAGCCCCGATCCCCCCCCGATCCCAGCCCCGATCCCCCCCCCGATCCCACCCCGATCCCAGCCCCGATCCCCCCCCGAACCCAACCCCGATCCCCCCCCCCGATCCCAGCCCCGAACCCCCCCCGATCCCAGCCCCGATCCCACCCCGATCCCAACCCCGATCCCAGCCCTGATCCCCCCCCCGATCCCAACCCCGATCCCCCCCCATCCCAGCCCCGATCCCACCCCGATCCCAACCCCAATCCCAGCCCGATCCCCCCCCCATCCCAGCCCCGATCCCAGCCCCGATCCCAGCCTGATCCCCCCCCCATCCCAGCCCCGGTCCCAGCCCCGATCCCAGCCTGATCCCCCCCCCATCCCAGCCCTGATCCCAGCCCCGATCCCCCCCCCGATCCCCCCCCGATCCCAGCCCCGATCCCCCCCTCCCTGACCCCTCGTGCCGTACCTGGCGCGGCGCGGGGGCGGCTCCGGGGGGGTCCCGGCGGGGGTCTCGCGGCGCAGCAGGAAGGGCCGGAGGCTGCCCCGCACCGGGGACCCCCGGGACAGGTTAAAGGGCCAGGGGGGCTCCGGCTCCTCCCGCAGGACTGGGGGGGACGGAGGGGACGTCAGGGGCCACGCCCAGGGCCACGCCCACTGACCACACCCACTGACCACACCCAGGGTCACACCCACTGACCACACCAATGGACCACCCACTGACCACACCCATTGACCACACCCCCTGCCCACACCCCCTGACCACGCCCACTGACCACACCCACTGCCCACACCCACGCCCATGCCCACTGACCACACCCCCTGACCACGCCCACTGACCACACCCACTGCCCACGCCCACTGCCCACGCCCACTGCCCACACCCACTGCCCACACCCCCTGCCCACGCCCACTGCCCACACCCACTGACCACACCCCCTGCCCACGCCCACTGACCACACCCACTGCCCACACCCACTGACCACGCCCCCCTGCCCACACCCCCTGCCCACGCCCACTGCCCACACCCCCTGCCCACGCCCCCTGCCCACACCCCCTGCCCACACCCCCTGCCCACACCCCCTGCCCACACCCCCTGCCCACACCCACTGACCACACCCTCCGCCCACGCCCCCTGCCCACACCCCCTGCCCACGCCCACCGGGCCCTTACAGTCGCGCTCGGTCAGCGAGTACGGCTTGATCGGCTCCTCCGGCCGCGGCCGCGGGAACGGGCGCCGGGCAGGGACTGTGGGGACAGCGGGGTCAGGCACGGGAGGGACCCGGGATAACGTCCGGGAAACGCAGGAATCCGGCCCAAAATCCACCCAGGCCAGCACCGACATCCAGCCCAAATCCAGCCCAAAATCCACCCAGACAAAGGCTGAAATCCAGCCCAAAATCCAGCCCAAATCCACCCAGGCCAACACCGAAATCCACCCGAAATCCAGCCCAAATCCAGCCCAAAATCCACCCAAGCAAACACCAAAATCTGCCCCAAATCCACCCAGGCCAACACCAAAATCCACCCCAAAATCCACCCAGGTGAACTCTGGAATCCACCTCAAAATCCACCCCAAAATCCAGCCCAAAATCCACCCCAAAATCCAGCCCAAAATCTACCCAGGCCAACACCGAAATCCCCCCCAAATCCCCTCCAAATCCAGCCCAAATCTCCCCAAATCCCCCCCAGATCCCCCCAGGCCAACAGCCACAATTCACGCCAGGATTCCCCGGAATCCACCCCAAAACGCCCCCGGGGATCCCCCGGAATCCGCAAAGGGATCCCCTGGGAAAAGGGGAGGGGCTCGGCCCGGACTCACCAGTTCTGGTGGAGAAAAACCCCTCAAAGATGACGAAATTGTTCACCTGGAAAAAGGAAGAACAACGAGCTCCATGTAACCCTAATTAACCTCATTACCCTGTTAATTACAACCACATCAACAAAAAAACCAGGAAATTAAAATTCATTTCAATATTTAAAGTAATTACCCCTCCCCAAAGAAAACACCCAACCTCTAACACTCATAAAATATTTAATTTACCGAAGACCCGATCGACCGCAAACAACCAAAAACCAATTTAAAAAAATTAATTATCGGCTATTTAATGCACGATCTCCTTCCCCCACCTGCGGGATGAGGTCGCAGAGCCCGAAATGTTTCCGGAGGAAGCCCAGGAGCTTCTCGGAGGGTCTGTCCACGGCCAACTTCTCCGGCTGCACCCTCTCCCGCTGCGATTCCGGCACGTCAGCCCCGAAATTCCCTTTTTCCCCACAACAATTCCCGTTTTCCTGCCCGGAATTCCCCTTCTCCCCTCAAAATCCCCATCCCCCCCCCCCCCCCCGCCAAATTCCCGTTTTCGCCCCAAAATCCTCATTTTTCCTCCTTAAAATCACCGTTTTCCCCCGAAAATTCCCCCACAAAATCCTCTTTTTTCTCCCTTAAAATTACCCCTTTCCCCTAAAATTCTCCCCCAAAATCCTCATTTTTCTCCTTAAAATTACTGGGTTTTCCTCCAAAATCCTCTTTATTCCCCCTTAAAATTACCGTTTTCCTCCCAGAAATCCTTTTTTTTCCTCCCTTAAAATTACCATTTTCCCCCCAAAATCCCCATTGTTTTTGCCCCAAAATTCCCCGCCAAAATTCTCATTTTTGCTCCTTAAAATTACCAGTTTTTCCCCAAAATCCTCTTTATTCCCCCTTAAAATTACCGTTTTCCCCTCAAAAAGCCTTTCTTTTCTTCCTTAAAATCCCCATTTTTTTTGCCCCAAAAGCCCCATTTTCCCCCCAAAATTCCCCACCAAAATCCTCTTTTTTCTCCCTTAAAATTATCATTTTCCCCCCAAAATCCCCATTTTTCCCCCCAAAATCCCCATTTTTCCCCCCAAAATCCCCGTTTTTCCCCCAAAAATCCCCATTTTTCCCCCAAAATCCCCATTTTTCCCCCCAAAATCCCCATTTTTCCCCCCAAAATCCCCATTTTTCCCTCCGAAATCCCCGTTTCTCCTCCCCCCAGCACCTGCAGCATCTCCCGGAAGAGCTCCCGGCCGAGCCCCCGGCGCTGTTGGGATTCGTGGATGTAAAAATCCAGGACACAGAGAGGCTCCACCTCCACGTGGGACCCGTCCCGCTCCTGGGGGCACAGGGGCAGTGGGGACCCCAAATCCCGCCGGATCCACCCCATAATCCCATCGGATCCATCCCATAATCCCATCGGATCCGCCCCAAATCCCGCAGGATCCACCCCAAATCCCACGGGATCCACCCCAAATCCCTCCAGATCCATCCCAAATCCCATCGGATCCACCCCAAATCCTGCGGGATCCACCCCAAATCCCACTGGATCCACCCCAAATCCCACCAGATCCATCCCGAATCCCGCCTGATCCACCCCAAATCCCGCAGGATCCACCCCAAATCCCGCTGGATCCATCCCAAATCCCATCGGATCCACCCCAAATCCCACCTGATCCACCCCAAATCCCTCCGGATCCACCCCAAATCCCACTGGATCCACCCCAAATCCCGCTGGATCCACCCAAATCCCGCCTGATCCACCCCAAATCCCTCCGGATCCACCCCAAATCCCTCTGGATCCACCCCAAATCCCGCTGGATCCACCCAAATCCCTCCGGATCCACCCCAAATCCCTCTGGATCCACCCCAAATCCCGCTGGATCCACCCAAATCCCTCCAGATCCACCCCAAATCCCTCTGGATCCACCCCAAATCCCTCTGGATCCACCCCAAATCCCATCGGATCCACCCCAAATCCCTCCGGATCCACCCCAAATCCCGCTGGATCCACCCAAATCCCGCCTGATCCACCCCAAATCCCTCCGGATCCACCCCAAATCCCGCTGGATCCACCCAAATCCCGCCTGATCCACCCCAAATCCCTCCGGATCCACCCCAAATCCCACTGGATCCATCCCAAATCCCATCGGATCCACCCCAAATCCCTCCAGATCCACCCCAAATCCCACTGGATCCACCCAAATCCCTCCGGATCCACCCCAAATCCCTCCGGATCCACCCCAAATCCCACTGGATCCATCCCAAATCCCATCGGATCCACCCCAAATCCCTCCGGATCCACCCCAAATCCTGCGGGATCCACCCCAGGGACCCCAAAAATTCCCGGGACTCACCAGCAGGAAAAGTTTCTTGTAGCCCACCTTGAGGAACCCGAGCACGGCGCCTTTGGGGGACCTGGGGACGAATTTGGGGGGATTTGGGGGGATTTGGGGAGCTTTGAGCGGGGTTTGGGAGCCTAACAGGGATTGGTGGGACCTGGGGGGGGGTTGGGAGGGGTCTTAGGGGGATTTGGGGGGAATTTGGGGGCAGCTGGGAGGGATTTGGGGGGAATTTGGGGTGGAAAAGGGGATTTGGGAGGGGAATTTGGGGCTTTGAGGGGATATGGGCGGATTTGAAGGATTCTGGGCGGTCTCAGGGGGAATTTGGAGGGTCCGAGGGGGGTTTTGGGGGTACTTTTGGTGTTATTTTGGGGGGTTTTGGGGTCCCTCGGGACGTACAGCGCGCGCCGGTTGGGGGGTGATTTTTGGGAATATTTTGGGATTATTTAGGAAATATTTTAGGGTGCTTGAGGGGAGTATTGGGAACACATTTTGGGGATATTTAGGGAGCGTTTTGGGGTTATTCTGGGGGAGTTTTGGGGTCTCACCGGGTGTCCCTCAGGACGTACAGCACGCGCCGGTTGGGGGGGGATTTTTGGGAATGTTTTGGGGTTACTTAGGGAAGATTTTAGGGTGCTTGAGGAGATACCGGGAACGTGTTTTGGGGATATTTAGGGAGCGTTTTGGGGGCGTTTCGGGGGTCTCACCGGGTGTCCCTCAGGATGTACAGCACGTGCCGGTTGCTCTCCATCCGGGCCGCGCTGGTCACGGGGGTGGAGAGGCCCTGGGCCTGCCTGGGGGGACACGGGACCCCCCATGACCCCCCGGGACCCTTTGTGACCCCTCATTCCTCCCCTAGGACCCCCTCACGTCCCCTGGGACCCCCCCAGTTTTCCCCCCTTTGACATCCCATTGTCCCCAGGGACCCCCCCCCCCGCCCCCCCAGGACCCCTCCTTGATCCCTGGGGACCCCCCCTGACCTCCCATTGTCCCCAGTGACCCCTTCAAACCCCTCACTGACCCCTGGGACGGCCCCAGTTCCTTCCTCCCATTGTCCCCAGTGACCCCCCCAGTGCTCCCAGTGCTCCCAGTGCCCCCCACCTTGGCCGAGGCCTTGCCCAGCTCATCGATCACCGTCCTCAGCTGCTGCTCCAGCTCCTCCCTGCGCCGAGGGGACACCGACAGGAGCCATTGTCACCCCACCTTCCCCTCACGAAAACCCCAAACCCCCCCCCCCAAAATCCTCCCAAAACCGCGGGGTCCGCCAGTTTCCCGGCAAGCCCCGCGCCCGCCCTTCCCGCCCTGCCCCGCGCGGCCCCCGGTACCGTTTGGCGGTGCCGCCGCGCCCCGCGGGCCGCAGGTGCTGATCCACGACGCAAAAACGCTCGCCCAGCACCGGGGCCAGGTCGAAGGGGAACTCCATGGTTGATCCCCGGGCCCGGCCCGGCCCGGCCCGGCCCGGCCCCGCCGCCGCCGCCGCCGCCTCCTCCGCCCGCCGGGCCCGGCCCGGCCGCCACCGCCACGGCCGCGCCCGGGCGGCAAAGAAACCACGCCCCCCGCGGGGAGGAATCAGCCAATCGCGGCCGGGTCCGGCGAGCGCCGGCCAATCGCTGTGCAGCGTTCGGCCGTCCTTAGCAACCGAGTCCCGCCCTTAGCAACCGACAGCCAATCGTAGCTGCCCATTTGACAGCCCTTAGAAACCGAGCCCCGCCCACGGAAACCAGCGGACAGCCGCTGCCGCCGCCGCGCCCGTTCGTAGCCACCCAGTGCCGCCCATGGCAACCGCTCGCCAACGGCGGACGCCCCTTCGCCCGCCCTCAGGCATCAAATCCCGCCCATAGCCGCCGCCGGCGAATCACTTCCGCTCTCGGGCATCAGGCCACGCCCCTAACAACCCGCCGACCAATCACTTCTGCTGTCCTGGGCTAAGCCCCGCCCCCGGCACCTGCTCGCCCAATCGCTGCCGCCCATTCTCCCGCCTTCAGCACCCAAGCCCCGCCCCCTTAGCAACCCGCTTTTCGCGCCGCAGCAAAGCATGAAGGGAAGCCTTCCCCGCCTTCCCCGCAAAGCATTGTGGGATATACTCCCCCTCTGCACGCCGCCATTTTGCGGATCGGCCGCCATTTTGGCCCCGTGCCTCAGTTTCCCTGACAAACAAAACGAAGAGTTTTGGGGGGGTTTTTGAACGCTTTATTTCCCCGACGGGCTTGGGGGGGTATCGGGGTAATTCTCCTTGAGGAATCCCCGGTAAAGGCGGCGCATCCGGGCCACCTCGGTGGCAGGGGGCTGCTGCCACTCATACCAGGGGTACCAGGCCTGGCCCGGCCCCCTCAGGGCAGGCGCCGGCGGAGTTTTCCCCACAGCCGCGTGTTGGTTGGAGAAATCCTCGTCGGGGACCGGCACGAAGGGGACGTGGAGCCACAGGAGACCTGGAAAGGGGGGATCGAGGGTCTTGAGGGGCACCCAGGGGGGCTGGGACTCCCTAAAATCCGAGGTTCAGGGCTCACCGTGATCCTGGGCTTGGGCAATGGCCTGGGATAGGCGCTTGTGCTGCTTCATGCAGATCCCTGAGGGGGAAAAGGGGCCAGGGACACCCAAAGGTGACCCAAGGACACGAAGGTGACCGCAGGGGCGCAGAGGTGACCCGCAGGTGTCCCCTCACCTGTGTGGATGGGGTGGAAGACGACGCCAGAGTGGGGGCAGATGAACTGGTCCAGCAGCTTCACGTTCTGGAGAGAGGAAAAAGGCATTAAAAACAAAGAAAAGAGCAGGACGAGGAAAAGCAGCAACAGGGGGCCAATGCGGGCCCCCCCAAATTTTCTCTGAAGCCCCCCAAACTCACCCGAAAATCCACCAGCAGGTTCCGGTCCCGGCAGATGGGGCAGGGGTTCCCCACGTGGCTCCCCCGGCGCTGAGGGAAGAGCGGGAAGCGACCCCGTCCCAGTCACTCCCAGTCACTCCCAGTGCCCCAAAAAACATCACCTGAGAGGCCTCAGTGCTCCCCAAAACGCCCCCAGCACCCTCCCAGTGCCTCTGCAGCCCCTCCCCCAGGCTCTGGAGCAACAGAGCCCCCCCAAAATGCCCCTTTTTCGCCCCAAAAACGCCCCCAGTGTGCCCAGGAGGCCTCCCAGTGCTCCCAGTACTCACCAGACAGGCCTTGCGGGTGCGCTGGGGGGGGACAGATCCCTTGTGGCTGCGGCGGTAGCTGTGCCACACGGGCTTGTCGCCGTAGGTGGCCCGGTATTCTGGGGTGGCGACATTTTTGGGGGGAGCGGGAGAGTTTAAGGGGTTTGGGACCCCAAAACCCCCCTGGACCCCCCCAAAAATCTCCTCCCCCACACGAACCTTCGCTCTCCAGGTACTCCCAGGGCCGGTCCTGGTAGGGGGAGGGGGCGGGCGGGGGGTCCTTGGGGGCTTCTTGGGTGCTGCAGAGCCGGGGGAGGTCCTGGGGAGGGGGGGCTATGACGTCACAGTTGCGTTCGGAGTGATGACGTCACACATCGCGCAGGGTTGCCCCCATCGCCCAGCACTCCGCGGTGACGTCACGGGGCCGAGCTGACGTCACTCGACCCGCACTAACCAGCCCGTAGCGCAACACGACGTCACCGCAATGCGGATTATGACGTCATACGCCGCCAAACCACGCCCCCGGCCCCGGCGCCCCCTAGCGGGGGGAAACCCCCCCCACGCCGCGCACTGACGTCACTCGCCCCGCCCGCCGCACGTGGCTCACGCCGCCCTTCCCCCTCCCCCCCTCCCCCCCCGGCGTCCCCCTCCCGCCGCTCCGCGCCTCACCTGGGCCCACCGCGGCCTCCCCGCGCCCCTCCCGCCGCCTCCTCCCGCCGCCGCCCTCAGCAGCGCCGCCGCCGCCGCCGCCGCCCGGGCCAGCGCCATCTTCCCGCCTCTCCCTCACGCCCCGCCCCGCGCCGCTCCTTCCCCCCTCACGCGGGGGCGGGGCGCCGCCATCTTGCCGTACGGCCGCTCCCCCGCCCGCCGGCTTTCGGCGCATGCGCAGCGCGCCCCCCCCTTCCCGAATTAAAACTGCGCCACACGGCCCGCGGACAATGGAGGGCGGCTGCCGCGCGCGTGCGCGCTGCGGGTCCCGCGCATGCGCGGTCGGGCGGTTGAGCGGGAGGAGGGGGCGTGGCCGGCGCGCGCCGGGGGGCGTGGCCAGGCGGGGGCGTGGCCCGGTATAAAAGGCCGCGCCCGGCGGCGCCGCCGCCATTCTGAGGGCTGGTGGAGGTAAGTAGAGAGCCGCGCTGGGCCGGGGGTTTTCGGGCGGGGAAAGGGGCGCGGAGGGGGAGGGGGGGGGGGGTTCCCCGGTTTTTTTTTTGGTTTGGACGGGCTCTTGAAGCGCCACGTGTTGTTAATTTGGGGGAAAAACGCGGCTTTCGTCGTCCCGAAGCTCCTCCGGGGCCGCCGCCGCCGCCCTCGTGTCCTCTTAGAGCTGAGCCCTCCCCCCCCTCTCCCTTTTCCAAGGGCGTTTCCTCGTTATTTTTTTTGCCTTTTTTCCCCCTTTTAAAACTCTTAAAATCTCCCTGGGGATAACAGCTTCTAATCGTTTCGTGTCTTTTCTTCTTTGCTTCTAATTTCTTTTTTTTTCAATTTTTTTTTCCTTTTTTTTTTTTTTTTTTTGTGTCGTTATGCCCCCCCCTCCCTCCCCCCCTTTTATTTTTCCTTTCCCCGCTCCAGGTTTGGTTGGTCTTGAGAGACGCCGTCGCCTTTACCACGAGAGAAAAACAATACAAACAATACAAAATACAATACAAAACGCGAACAAAACAACAAAAAATAATATATACAACAAAGAGGGGAAGGAAAAAACAGGTTTTCTCTCCCCCTTTGCCGTGAAGAGCCGCCGCAGCCTCTCCGTCCTTTGGACCGTCCTTGGAAGCCGTTCCAAACCCGAAGGAAACTGCCACTTTAAAAAACATATTTCCCTCTTCTTTCCCCCAAAAAAACAAAGGCAAAGCCCACTTTTTTTTTTTTTTAAAAACCCAAGCAACTTTTTTTGTTACTATATTTTTTTTTTGGTTTCTAGCTCGACCAATTTAGCTCGAATCCACTCTTTTAGGGCTTTAGAAAACAAAAACCCAAGGGAAAAACCCTTTAAAAAAAAAACCAAGCCAAAATACCCGTCAAGCTGCAAAAAAAAAGTTGCTGCGTTTTTTTTAAAGCCATGACTAAAATCAAACGAATTTTTTGGCTCTAGCACCACCTCCAAATGCCAAAATCCAAACCTTGAAGCGCTGTCGGCTGAGAAAAAAAATTGGATAGTAAGTGTTGAATTTTCAGCAGGCTCCCCCTTAAAAAAATACAAGAAAAAAAAGCCCCCCTTTATAAAAAAAACTGCTTTATTTGTCACAAAGAGCAAAAAATACTGGGAGGAAGAGCCCCCCCCCTTTTTCCCCGTGTGCTTGAGGAGGACGTGGGCTGTGCCAAAAGGTGGTGAAAGCTGGAAATTTTGGGGGGGTTTCGGGAGAAAAAAGCGGTTTCGGAGGAGGAGGAGGAGGAGGGGTCCACGAGCAGCTCCCACGGTTTAAAAAAACAAAAAAGTCCCCGCAAAAAAAAACCCCAAAAAACCTCCCAAAAAGCTGGAAAACGGCCCCCCCCCCCGCCCCAAAAAACCCCCCCCCCCCAAAAAAGTCGCGCGGTGGGGGAGATGGAATTTCGGGAATTCGGGGAATCCCGGGAATTTTCGGGGCATTCCCGGCCAGCAATCTGTACATAAAGATTGCAAAAAAAGAAAAGAAAAGTAATAATAATCATAATAAGGGGGAGAAGGGGAGGAAAAAAAAAAAAAAAAACCGAAAAATCCGCGCGGCGGCGGGGGGGGTGGGGGGGGTTGGAAATTTCAAAAAAAAAAAAGCTGATTTCTTTCCTATTTTTATTTTTTAGGTGCCATTTTAGGATTGTTTTTTGCCCTGAGAAACGTGGGGGGTGGGGGGGGTTGGTTAAAGTCGGGGACGGGGTGGAAATTTTGGGGCTGGGGGTGCGATTTGGGATGGGGGGGGGGGTCGCAATCTAGCAATAAAGATTGCTAGGCAGGCTGAGCTTTTCCCAAATCCTGCTTTTTTTTCCTCAGAAAAGCACTTTAAATCATTTCCCCCCCCCCCCTTTTCCCTTCAGAACCCTTCCTAGGGCAGCTCCAAAATGGCGCCCGCTCTTTGTTTTCCACAATCCGGACTTTTTTTTTTTTGTTGTTTTTTTTTTGTTTTTTTTTTCTTAATTCCGCGGTTTTGGGCATTTTTTATTACAGCTCCAACCCCCCCTTTTTTTGGTTTTTTGTTACCCCCTCTTAATTCGGAGGGGGTTTAATCCCAATCCTGGTGGTTTAAAGGGGTTATTTGAGGGGGGGGGATGGAATTTAACAGATTTCTCTTTGTCTCTTTGTTTTTTGTGTCCCCGCTTTAAAGCCCCCTAACCGCCCCCCCCCCCGAAATTCCCCAAAAATCCCTCAAAACCCCCCCAATTTGGGGCATTTTTCCCAGCTCTAAAATGGCGCCGAGGCCTCGCCGTTGACGCCCCTCCCACTGCGAGGCTCCCCCCCCCCTTAAAATTCCATTTCCCCCCTTTTTTTAGCCCCCCCAAATTGCTCCTTTTCCCAAAATCCCTTTTTTAACTCCCCCCCTTCCCTCCGCAGGACCCCCAAAATTCTCTTTTTTCACCCTTTTTTTCGTGGGATTTTTTTCCCTTTTTTTTTTTTTTTCTTTCTTTTTTTTTTTTTCTTTTTTCTGTTGGTTTTTTTTTTTTTGGTGGGGGGGTTTTGGGGAATTTGGGATTGGGGGGGGGAGCAGTGTCCTCGAGCCTTTGATAACCTTGAATTTATCGTGACAGGGAAATGCTACCACTGGGCTTCACCCTCCCCTTTCCTCACACGCACACACCACCCAAAAAAAACCCAAAAAAAACCAAAAACCCCCAAAAAATAGGAATTTTGGGAGGGAAAACACCCCCAAAACTCCATTTTTTCCCGATTTTCAATGGTTTTGCCCCGTTTTTGCAGCTTAGGAAGCTTTACCTCAGCAAAGGGAGGGAACAGCCACAACCCGGGTAAGCAAAAAAAATCCTTTTTTTTTTTTTTTTTTTTCTTTTTTTTTTTTCTTTTTTTTGGGGCTTTTAATTCCATTTCGTGGCCTTTGGATCCAGGGTTTTGAAACGTCAAAATTCCCGAAATTCCCTTTTTTCCCCCCCCCCCCCCTCCCTCTTTCTTCCCTCTCCTGGTGCATGTGGCAGTCGGGAGTTGGGTTCCCCCTCCCCCCCTCTTTTTTTTTTAACCAAAATTCCACAGATTTGGGTGAAAACCACAGAGATCCCTGATGCCTTCTGACGGTTGGGATTTTTGGGGAATAAACCCGTTTATTTGGCATTAATTCCCCCCAGATTCTGCCCTTTTCTCCCCAGTGGTAGCATTTCCTGGGGGGGGGGTGGGGCATGGGCAGCCCCCCCCCTCCCCCTCAATTTTGGGGTCCCCCTACAGATTTCTCCCCCCCCCCAATAAAACCTTTTTTGGGGGTAAAATAAGTAAAAAATGCTGTAAAAACCTAAATTTGGGGAGGGAGGGGTCAGGCCTTGACCCACCCAAGGCCCCCCCCTCCTTCAAAAATGGGGTTTTCCCCCTTTTTTGGGGGGGTTTTGGGGCTTTTTGGGGGCCCCCAGCCCCTTTAAGGGGGGGGCAGGTCGGGCTTTGCCTCTGTGGGACCCCCAAAAATGGGGGGAGAACCTCAGAAATCTTTTGGGGGAGGGGGCTTTGCCCCTCCCCCAGCGGTGGGACCCTTCCCACACTCATTTTTGGGGGGGGGGTTAAAGGTTACCGTGAAAATTTGGGGTAAATCTCCAAATGTTGGGGTCCTCCCTCATTTTTTTGGGGGGGGTTGTGCTGATTTAACCTTTTCTTGTGTCTTTGCAGAGGGGGGGCTTTGCTGACACCCCCCTCCCTCAATTAATTCCTATAATTGGGGGCTGTATCCTTTAATTAATTACCGTGGGGGAGGCACTTAACAAACCCCCAGCTCTGGGTGCTTCCCCCACCCCAAAAATTGAGATTTTAGGGGAGATTTCACCCGAAAAATCGAGGTTTGGAGAGGTTTTAACCCCCAAAAAAAACCCACCCAGCTCCTCCCCCTGCCCTCGTTAAGGAAACTGGGACATAATTAAGCTTTAATTAGTGGCGATTAACGATGTCAGAGCGTGAACCCCCTCACAGGAAGGGGGAGGGGCTGGGATTGGGGTCAATGAAAGGGAGGGGGGGGTTTGGCCTTAATTAATGAGGTGTTAATTAATGGTTGGTTCATTAGAGGGTTTAATTATGGCCTGAGTTGGGGGGGGGCAGGGGGTGACACCCCCCCCTCCCCAAATGTGGGTTCTCCTTAAGTGGCAGCTTGTTAATTAACCCCTGGTTAATTAAACTTGGGGTGGGGGGGGTTGAAAAGCTCCCCCCCCACCTTTGTTCTGGTCATTAATTAGCAAAAAATTATTGAAATGATGGGGAAAATTAACAAAAAAATTACTGAAATGATGGGGAAAACGGTTGGAAATAACAGAATTTGCCTCATTTTGTAAATTAATGGGGTTAATTCACTTTTAAATTAAATATTTGAGGGGGAGGGGCTCAGGCTCTGTTCCCCCCCCCCGGGTGTGTGATCCCAAATCCTCCTCCCCAGTGTTAATATCTTAATTAATTATTAATAAATGAGGTCATTGGAATGGCATCAGAGGGGAGGGGGTCTGTGACCCCCCCCCCCAGTGTCCCTTGGGGGTCCCTGGGACCCCTTTTTGGAGACAATGTCCAGCTTTTGGGGTTGATTTCCCACTTTTGGGGTTGATTTCTGGGGTTTTGGGGTTGATTTCCCACTTTTGGGGTTGATTTCTGGGGTTTTGGGGTTGATCTCCCATTTTTGGGGTTGATTTCTGGGGTTTTGGGGTTGATTTCCCACTTTTGGGGTTGATTTCTGGGGTTTTGGGGTTGATTTCCCACTTTTGGGGTTGATTTCTTTCTTTTTAGCGTGGTCTTCCATCGTTTTAGGCTTGATACGTTGCTTTTTGGGGGCCATTTCCAGCTTTTTGAGGGCGATTTCTATCTTTTTAAAGCTGTTTTCTGTCTTTTTGGGGGCAATTTCCAGCTCTTTGAGGGTGATTTCCCCTTTCAAGTGTTGTTTTCCAGCTTTTTAGGATTGATTTCCAGCTTTTTGATGTGGTTTTCCAGCTTTTGGGGGCAATTTCCTCCTTTTAAAGGTTATTTTCCTCCTTATTAAAGTTGGTTTCCAGTTTTTTAGGGTTGATTTCCTCCTTTTGGTGTTGATTTCCAGCTTTTTAGGGTTGTTTTCCTCATTTTTGGGGCTGATTTACGTGTTTCCAGGGTTCTTTTCCAGCTGCTTGGGGTGCTGGTTAGCTTTTTGAGGCCTATTTCCCTCCTTTTGAGATTGATTTCCTCCTTTTTAGGGTTGTTTCCAGCGTTTTGATGTGTTTTTTCCAGCTTTAGGAGCTTATTTCCCTATTTTGAGATTGATTTCCTGCTTTTTAGGGTTGATTTCCTTCATTTTTTCCAACTTCTTGGAGTTGTTTTTCCACTTTTTTCCGTTTGTTCCCCCCTTTTCCCCTTTTTTCGGGTTGGTTTTCATCTTTTGGGGTCAATTCCCTGCTTTTTAGGGATGCTTTCCCCATTTTTGGGGTTGTTTTCCAGCTTTTGGAGGTTGATTCCCTCCTTTCTAGGGCCAATTTCCCCCTTTTTGGTGCCGATTTCCCCCCGTTTTGCTCTCAGGACCCCACTCAGGTCTCGTTTTACCACCAAAATTTTAACGTGCCCTCAATTTAAGGGGTCTCCCCGCCAATCCTAACCCCATTTTTCCCATTTCCCCCCCTTTTTCCAGGCTGTTCCTGCCATGGGCTCTGGCCCCATCGACCCCAAGGAGCTCCTCAAGGGCCTCGATTGTTTCCTGGGCCGGGATGGGGAGGTCAAAACCATGGATGGCATCTCCAAAATATTCAGGTGAGACCCCCAAAATGCCCTTTTTTAGGGCTCTGACATCCTTTTTTTTTTAATTAATAGCCCCTAATTAACGTTTGTTACCCTGAATTAGCCTCATGAAGGACTCCCAGAAGATGGTGAGTCGCTGCATTTACCTGAACATCCTCCTGCAGACCCGGGCCCAGGACATCCTGGCCAAGTAAGCACGTGGCAAAATGGGATTTTGGGGTGGATTTGGGGTGGATTTGGGTGGATTCAGGGTTTTCCCGGCTGGCTCCAGATAGAATTCCCACTGTTTTCCCTCAGATTTATCCTGGCTGAGTAAGCACATGGAAAAGTGGGGTTTTGAGTGGGTTTTAGTTGGATTTGGATAGGTCTCGATGGATTCAAGGTTTCCTTGGCCGGATCTGGACAGAATTCCTACTTTTTCCCCTCAAATTTATCCTGGAAACTGAGCGCACGTAAAAGTGGATTGTAGTTAGATTTAAGTGGATTTTGAGGGAATTTTTTTTTTGCTTTCTGGTGGAGTTGGGTGGATTTTGATGGATTCCAGGTTTTCCCAGCTGGATCTAACCACAATTCCCACTTTTTTTGCCTCACATTCATCTTGTCCAAGTAAACACATGGAAAAATCAATTTTAGGTGGATTTTAGGTGGCTTTAGCTAGATTTGGAGCAGATTTGTTCTGGATTTGGGGTGGATTTGGGTGGATTTTGATGGATTCCAGGTTTTCCGAGCTGGATCCAGCCAGAATTCCCACTTTTTTCCCTCAGATTCATCTTGGTCAAGCAAACACATGGAAAAGTCAATTTTAGGTGGATTTAACTAGATTTTGAGTGGATTTGTTCTGGATTTGGGTGGATTTTGATGGATTCCAGGTTTTCCTGGCCGGATCCAGCCAGAATTCCCACTTTTTTCTCTCAGATTCATCCTGGCCAAGTAAACACATGGAAAAGTCAATTTTAGGTGGATTTTAGGTGGATTTTTTCTAGATTTGGAGCAGATTTGTTCTGGATTTGGAGTGGATTTGGGTGGATTTTGATGCATTCAAGGTTTTCCCAGCTGGATCCAACCAGAATTCCCACTTTTTTCCCTCAGATTCATCCTGGTCTAGTAAACACACGAAAAAGTCAATTTTAGGTGTATTTAGCTAGATTTGGAGCAGATTTTTTCTGGATTTGGGTGGATTTGGATGGATTCAAGCTTTTCCTGACTGGATCCAGCCAGAATTCCCACTTTTTTTCCCTCAGATTCATCCTGGCCTAGCAAACACATGAAAAAGTTAATTTTAGGTGGATTTTTAGCTGTATTTTGAGCAGATTTGTTGTGGATTTGGGTGGATTTTGATGGATTCCTGGTTTTCCTGGCTGGATCCGGACGCAATTCCCACTTTTTTCCCTCAGATTCATCCTGGCCCAGCAAACACACGGAAAAGCCAATTTTAGGTGGATTTAGTTAGATTTTGGAGCGGATTTGTTGTGGATTTGGGGTGGATTTGTTGTGGATTTGAGTGGATTTGTTCTGGATTTGAGTGGATTTTGATGGATTCCAGGTATTCCTGACTGGATCCAGCCAGAATTCCCACTTTTTTCCCTCAGATTCATCCTGGCCAAGTAAACCCACGGAAAACTCAAATTTAGGTGGATTTAGCTGTATTTTGAGCAGATTTGTTCAGGATTTGGGGTGGATTTGGGTGGATTTTGATGGATTCCTGGTTTTCCCAGCTGGATCCAGCCAGAATTCCCACTTTTTTCCCTCAGATTTATCCTGTCCAAGTAAACACATGGAAAAGTCAATTTTAGGTAGATTTAGCTGGATTTTGAGCAGATTTGTTCAGGATTTGTTGTGGTTTTGGGTGGATTTTGATGGATTCCAGGTTTTCCGAGCTGGATCCAGCCAGAATTCCCACTTTTTTCCCTCAGATTCATCCTGGCCAAGTAAACCCGTGGAAAACTCAAATTTAGGCGGATTTAGCTGTATTTTGAGCAGATTTGTTCAGGATTTGGGGTGGATTTGGGTGGATTTTGACGGATTCCAGGTTTTCCCGGCCGGATCCGGACGCAATTCCCACTTTTTCCCCCTCAGATTCATCAGGATCGGGGGCTACAAGCTGCTCAACACGTGGCTGACGGGCTCCAAGGCCGCCAACAACGTCCCCTTCCTGCAGCAGCTGCTGCTCACCCTGCAGCACCTCCCGCTCACCGTCGACCACCTCAAGCAGGTCCGGGGGGGCTTTGGGGACACTTCTGGTGGCACTTGGGGACCCCCCCAGGTGGCTTTTGGGGACTCTCAGGTGGCCTTTGTCACTCCTATAGTCGGTTTTGCCGCTCCCCCGGTGGTTTTTGTCTGCTTTGGGTCCCTTCAAGGGGGTTTGGGGACACTCAGGTGGCACCTGGGGACACCACGGGTGGCTTTTGGGGAGTCCCAGAGTGGCTTTTGTCTCCTTTGGGTCCTCTCCTGGGTGGGTTTTGTGTCCCTGGGGTGGTTTTTGTGTCCCTTTTTGTCTTCTCCTGAGCCTTCATTTCCTTTGCAGAACAACACGGCCAAGCTGGTGAAGCAGCTCAGCAAGTCCAGCGATGATGAGGGTGAGCAGAGACCCCCTGGGACCTCCCCAAAATCCTCTTGAGACCCCCAAAACCTCCCTCAGACCCTCCAAATTCACCTGGAACCCCCCAGAAAACCCCACAGACACTGAAAACCCTACTGAGAGCCCTCAAAACCACTCTCAGACTCCCCAAAACCCCCCTGAGACCCCCAAAATCCCCCTGAGACCCCCAAAACCTCCCTCAGACCCTCCAAATTCACCTGGAACCCCCCAGAAAACCCCACAGACACTGAAAACCCTACTGAGACCCCTCAAAACCACTCTCAGACTCCCCAAAACCCTCCTGAGAACCCCAAAACCTTTCTCAGACTCTCTCAAACCCCTTTCAGACTCCCCAAAACTCTCCTGAGACCCCCCAGAATCCTCCTGAGAACCCCAAAACCTTCCTCAGACTCTCTCAAACCACTCTCAGACTCCCCAAATCCCTCTGAGAACCCCAAAACCTTCCTCAAACCCCTTTCAGATCCCCCAGAATCCCCCTGACAACCCCAAACTCTCCTTCAGACCCCTCAAAACCTTCCTCAGATCCCCCCAAAACTGCCCTTGGACCCTCCAAAAACCTTTTCAGGCCCCCCCAAATCCCCTCTCAAACTCCCCCAAACTCTCTCTATGTCACGTTCCCCACCCCTTGCTTGATTAATCGCTGATTAATCGCAGTTTAATTAACGATTAATTATCAATTAATCTCTCAGAGCTTCGCCGCCTGGCCTCCATCCTCGTCAGCGACTGGATGGGGGTGATCCGCTCCCAGAGCAGCTCCCAACCCACAGGTGAGTCCCAAAATCCCCCACAATTCCCTCAAAATCCCCCCAAATTCCCCCAAAACCCCCTCAACCCCCTTTCCCCGTGCCCTTTTTCCCACCCCAGAACGGGATAAAAAGAAGAAGAAAGAGGAAAACAAAAGCAAAACCCCCGTCCCGGAGAAGCCCCAGGAGGCCAAAAACGAGGCCAAAAGCGAGGAAATGCCCGAAAAAAAGAGGGAAAAACCCAAATCCCTGCGGACCACGGCCCCCAGCCACGCCAAGTTCCGCTCCACAGGTGCGAGAACGCGAGATTTTGGGGGATTTGGGGTTGCTTTGGGATGAGTTTGGGGCCGCTTTGGGGGATTTGGAGCTGTTTGGAGGGGGGGGTTCGAGCTCCGTCCTTGGGGTTTCAGGGATCCGGGGCCGTTTGAGAGTCGGTTTTAGATGCGTTTGGAGGATTTTTGGGGCTGTTTGGGGGATTTCTGACCCTTTTTCCCCTCAGGGCTGGAGCTGGAGACGCCGTCGCTGGCGCCGGTGAAGAAACTGAACTCGGCCTCGTCCGACAAGTACAGCCTGAAACCCGTCCCGGTCAAGAGGCAGAGGTGCGGATTTCGGGTCTCAGGGCTGCTTTTGGGGGCGATTTGGGGTAATTTTTGGGGTCTCAGGGCCATTTTGGGGTCTCAGGGCCATTTTGGGGAGTCTCTGAGCTGCTTTTGGGGGGGATTTGGGGTAATTTTGGGGTGTCAGGGCCATTTTGGGGTGTCAGGGCCATTTTGGGGTGTCAGGGCCATTTTGAGGAGTCTGCGAGCTGCTTTTGGGGGGGATTTGGGGTAATTTTTGGGTGTCAGGGCCATTTTGGGGTGTTTGAGAGCTGCTTTTGGGGGGGATTTGGGGTAATTTTTGGGGTGTCAGGGCCATTTTGGGGTGTCAGGGCCATTTTGGGGAGTTTGAGAGCTGCTTTGGGGGAGATTTGGGGTAATTTTTGGGGTGTCAGGGCCATTTTGGGGAGTTTGAGAGCTGCTTTGGGGGAGATTTGGGGTAATTTTTGGGGTGTCAGGGCCATTTTGGGGTGTCAGGGCCATTTTGGGGCATTTGAGAGCTGCTTTTGGGGGGGATTTGGGGTAATTTTTGGGGTGTCAGGGCCATTTTGGGGAGTTTCAGAGCTGCTTTTGGGGGGGATTTGGGGTAATTTTTGGGGTGTCAGGGCCATTTTGGGGAGTTTCAGGGCTATTTGGGGGGGATTTGGGGTAATTTTTGGGGTCTCAGGGCCATTTTGGGGAGTTTCAGAGCTGCTTTTGGGGGAGATTTGGGGTAATTTTTGGGGTGTCAGGGCCATTTTGGGGCATTTGAGAGCTGGTTTTGGGGGGGATTTGGAGTAATTTTGGGGTGTCAGGGCCATTTTGGGGAGTTTGAGAGCTGCTTTGGGGGAGATTTGGGGTAATTTTTGGGGTGTCAGGGCCATTTTGGGGAGTTTGAGAGCTGCTTTGGGGGAGATTTGGGGTAATTTTTGGGGTGTCAGGGCCATTTTGGGGAGTTTGAGAGCTGCTTTGGGGGAGATTTGGGGTAATTTTTGGGGTCTCAGGGCCATTTTGGGGAGTTTCAGAGCTGCTTTTGGGGGGGATTTCGGGTAATTTTTGGGGTCTCAGGGCCATTTTGGGGCGTTTGAGAGCTGCTTTTGGGGGGGATTTGGGGTAATTTTGGGGTGTCAGGGCCATTTTGGGGAGTTTGAGAGCTGCTTTGGGGGAGATTTGGGGTAATTTTTGGGGTGTCAGGGCCATTTTGGGGAGTTTGAGAGCTGCTTTGGGGGAGATTTGGGGTAATTTTTGGGGTGTCAGGGCCATTTTGGGGTGTCAGGGCCATTTTGGGGCATTTGAGAGCTGCTTTTGGGGGGGATTTGGGGTAATTTTGGGGTGTCAGGGCCATTTTGGGGAGTTTGAGAGCTGCTTTGGGGGAGATTTGGGGTAATTTTTGGGGAGTTTCAGGGCTATTTGGGGGAGATTTGGGGTAATTTTTGGGGTGTCAGGGCCATTTTGGGGTGTCAGGGCCATTTTGGGGCATTTGAGAGCTGCTTTTGGGGTGGATTTGGGGTAATTTTGGGGTGTCAGGGCCATTTTGGGGAGTCTGCGAGCTGCTTTTGGGGCGGGGGATTTGGGGTAATTTTTGGGGTCTCAGGGCCATTTTGGGGAGTTTGAGAGGTGCTTTTGGGGGGCATTTGGGGCTGATTTGGAAAAACATGGGAATTTTTGGGGTGGGGGACGATTTTGGGGGCAGGTTTGGGGTGATTTTGGGGGCAATCTTGTGGGGGTTTTGGGGTGATTTTGGAGGGGTCCTGACCCTTTTTCTTTCCCCCCCACAGCGCCCCGACAGCCCCCGGGGAGGCTCCTCTGGCAGAGAAGAAATACAAACCCCTAAACACGGCCCCAAACGCGGCCAAGGAGATCAAAGTGAAGATCATCCCCCCTCAGCGTGAGTTTGGGGAGTTTTTGGGGGATTTTGGGGGATTTGGAGACACCTTGAGGGGGTTTGGGGACTTCTGGGTGCCATTTTGGGTTATTTTGGTGCCATTTTGGGGTCGATTTTGGTGCCATTTTGGGGTCGATTTTGGTGCCATTTTGGGGTCGATTTTGGTGCCATTTTGGGGTCGATTTTGGTGCCATTTTGGGGTTATTTTGGTGCCATTTGGGGTTGATTTTGGTGCCATTTGGGGTTGATTTTGGTGCTATTTTGGGGTTGATTTTGGTGCCATTTGGGGTTGATTTTGGTGCCATTTTGGGGTCGATTTTGGTGCCATTTTGGGGTTATTTTGGTGCCATTTCGGGGTTGATTTTGGTGCCGTTTCGGAGTTATTTTGGTGCCGTTTTGGGGTTGATTTTGGTGCCATTTTGGGTTATTTTGGTGCCATTTTGGGGTTGATTTTGGTGCTGTTTTGGGTTATTTTGGTGCCATTTTGGTGCCATTTTGGGGTTGATTTTGGTGCCATTTCGGGCTGATTTTGGTGCCATTTTGGGGTTGATTTTGGTGCCATTTCGGGCTGATTTTGGTGCCATTTTGGGGTTGATTTTGGTGCCATTTCGGGCTGATTTTGGTGCCATTTGGGGTTGATTCTGATGCCATTTCGGGCTGATTTTGGTGCCATTTTGGGGTTATTTTGGTGCCATTTCGGGGTTATTTTGGTGCTTTTTTGGCGTAGATTTTGATTCCATTTTGGGGTTGATTTTGGTGCCGTTTTGGGTTTAGTTTTGGGGTTTTTACCGGCTTGATTTTGGGGACAATTCAGGTGATATTTGGGACCTTTCCAGCGGGGACTTCTGTTGCCGTTTTGGGTTCCTTTTGGGAGCCATTTTTGGGGACAGTTTGGGTGGTTTTGGGTGATACCTGGATGTCATTTTAGGACCGATTTGAGGCCCATTTTAGGACTGATTTCAGCCCAGTTTTGGGAACAATTTGAGACTGATTTGGGCCAGATTCTCGTCCCATTTTGGGCCCATTTTGGGTCATTTGAGCGGTGCCCTAGGTGCCATTTTGGGGTGAATTTCAGAGCCGTTTTGGGGTGGATTTGGGATGCTCTTTAGGGCAGATTTGGGCACCGTTTTGAGGCGGGTTTGGGACCCATTTTGGGAGTGGATTTGGGGTTTTTTTGGTGACCCCCCACCTGTGCTCCCCCAGCCATGGAAGGCCTCGGGTTCCTGGACGCCCTGAACTCGGCGCCCGTCCCCGGCATCAAGATCAAGAAGAAGAAGAAGGTTCTGTCCCCGACGGCGGCCAAGGTGAGGGACCCTTTTGGGGGACGCTTGGAGTCGCTGTCGGGGGATGGTTCGGGAGCCGTTCTGGGACTTTTTGGAGGCTGTTTTGGGAAAGCTTTGGGAGCCATTTTAGGGATACTCGGAGTCCCTTTTTGGGGGACGCTTTGGGGGTTATTTTAGGGGCGCTTTTGGGGGGTTATTTTATGAATATTGTGAATCCGTGTTGTTTTGGAACACTTTGGGGACCATTTTGGGACCATTTTTGGGGACCTTTTTGGGAGCACTCGGAGTCCTTTTTTGGGGACGTTATGTGGCCTTTTAGGCACTATTTAGGTGCCATTTTGGGGCCATTTTGAGGGACATTTTGGGAACAACTGGACGACCGATTTGGGGACGCTGCAGATGCAGTTTTGAGAACGCCGTGACTCCGTTTTTGGGGACGTTTTGGTGGCCGTTTTGGGGTGAATCCCCCCCTGTTCTGACCCCCCTCCTGTGCCCCCCTCAGCCCAGCCCCTTCGAGGGGAAGCCGGCGCCGGAGCCCAGCACGGCCAAACCCTCGTCCCCGGAGCCGGCGGCCGCAGAGCCCATGGACACGGAGCGGCCGGGGACGCCCGTGCCGGCCATCGAGGTGCCCGAGCCCATGGACACAGGTACGGACTGGGGGGGCCGGGGGACACTTTGGGGGCTTTGGGGACAATTTGGGGGCTTTGGGGACAATTTGGAGGGGCTGAGGATGATTTGGAGGGGCTGAGGACGATTTGGAGGGGCTGAGGACGATTTGGAGGCATTTTAGGGCAGTTTGGGTGGGACTGGGAACTGTTTGAGGACAGTTTGAGGAGATTTGGGGGCCGTTTTGGGAACGCTTTGAGTCCCTCTTTTGGCACAGTTTGGGTGCCATTTTGGGAACGCTGCCAGTCCCTTTGTGGCAAAGATCCAGGAGCCGTTTTGGTGTCACTTTGCCCCTTTTTGGGCACCATTTCAGCCCTTCCTGGGTGCCATTCTGGGGTCAAACCCCGTTTTTGGGATGCCCCTTTGCTGACCCCCCCCCCCTGTTTCCTGGTGTCCCCTCAGGCTCGTCGGAGGCAGGGGGTGACTCCAAGGCCACCGATGTCCCCTCAGAGGGTGGCCCAGCCCCGCGCAGGCCCCGCAAGAAGAAATCGGTGTCGTGGCCCGAGGAGGGGCGGCTGCGCGAGTACTTCTACTTCGAGCTGGACGAGACCGAGCGAGGTGAGCCTGGAATTCCCTGGAAAACGCCCAGAATTCCCTGGAAAACCCCCGGGTTTTCACCCAGGACTCCTTTGGATGCTTGGAGGGATCTCCGGGACAGTTTGGGAACCATTTTGGGATCATTTCGGGGCCATTTTGTGGGACTCTTTTGAGGGCCGTTTTTGCGAACCGGTCGGGTGCCGTTTTGTGACCACCTCGGGCGCCCGTTTTGGAACGTTTCCAACCCGGACGAGCCGGAGCGAGACGATGCCGGGCTCTCCTTAGCTGATGGCAGATTCTCCCCTCACAGTGAACGTGAACAAGATCAAGGACTTTGGCGAGGCGGCCAAGCGGGAGATGCTGAAGGACCGGCACGCCTTCGAGACGGCGCGGCGCCTCAGCCACGACTCCATGGAGGAGAAGGTGCCCTGGGCCTACCCCAAGGCCCTGGAGCTGCCGGCGCCGCTCGTCATCCCCGGCAGCGGCAGCCGCGAGCGCTTCACGCAGGCCGAGCGCGTCAAGGGCATCCTGCAGGAGATCTTCCTCTCCAAGGAGAGGTGAGCGGCGATTCTGGGGGGATTTAGCGGGAATTTGGGCTTGGGGGGGGGGTGTCACGTCCCGGATCTGCTTTCGGGGCTGCTCGGGAACGGGGGATTTGCGGTGATTTGAGCCCAAAACGTCAGGGGTTGGTGAGGGTGATTTGGCGGCCATTTTGAGGAGAATGTGGGCGCCATTTTGTGAGGGCTTTAAGGGCCATTTTGGGGAAATTTGGGGAAATTTGGGGGCTGTTTTGGGGACACTTTGGGCGCCATTTTGTGAGGGCTTTAAGGGCTGTTTTCGGGACGCTTTGGGGGCCATTTTTGGGACACTTCGGGTGCCATTTTGTGAGGGCTTTAAGGGCCGTTTTTGGGGCACTTTGGGCACCATTTTGTGAGGGCTTTAAGGGCCATTTTTGGGACACTTTGGGTGCCATTTTGTGAGGGCTTTAAGGGCCGTTTTTGGGGCACTTTGGGCGCCATTTTGTGAGGGCTTTAAGGGCCATTTTGGGAACACTTTGGGGCCTGTTTTGGGGAAATTTGGGGGCCGTTTTGGGGACACTTTGGGCGCCATTTTGTGAGGGCTTTAAGGGCTGTTTTTGGGACGCTTTGGGGGCCATTTTTGGGACACTTTGGGGCCGTTTTGGGGACACTTTGGGCGCCATTTTGTGAGGGCTTTAAGGGCCATTTTGGGGACACTCTGGGGGCCATTTTTGGGACACTTTGGGCACCATTTTGGGGAAATTTGGGGGCTGTTTTGGAGACGCTTTGGGCACCATTTTGTGAGGGCTTTGAGGGCCATTTTGGGGACACTGGGGCCCATTTTGGGGACACTTTGGGTGCCATTTTGTGAGAACTTTAAGGGCTGTTTTGGAAACACTTTGGGGCCCGTTTTGGGGACACTTTGGGTGCCATTTTGTGAGGGCTTTAAGGGCTGTTTTGGGGACACTTTGGGGGCCATTTTTGGGACACTTTGGAGGCCCATTTTGGGGACACTTTGGGCACCATTTTGTGAGGGCTTTAAGGGCTGTTTTGGGGTCACTCTCGGGGCCATTTTGGGGACACTTTGGGCACCATTTTGTGAGGGCTTTAAGGGCCGTTTTGGGGACACTTTGGGGGCCATTTTGGGGACACTTTGGGCACCATTTTGTGAGGGCTTTAAGGGCTGTTTTGGGGACACTTTGGGGGCCATTTTGTGAGGGCTTTAAGGGCCGTTTTGGGGACACTCTCGGGGCCATTTTTGGGACACTTTGGGGGCCATTTTGGGCACCTTTCGGGGGCCGTTTTGGGAGCACAGTGCAGGTGTTTTTGGAGGCCATTTTAGGAACACTTTCAAGTCCCCTTTTTAGAGACATTTTGGGTGCAGTTTTAGAAGCTCTTTGGGGGCCATTTTGGGGACACTTTAGGCACCATTTTGTGAGGAATTTGGGGGCCATTTTGGGGATGATTTAAGTCCTCTCTTGGGGATGCTCTGAGTCTATATTTAGAACCCCTTTTGGTGCCATTTTGGGAATTATTTCAGGGACATTTTAGATGCCTTTTTTGGCACTTTGAGTCTCTCTTTTGGGGTCATTTTGGGATCCCTTTGTCCCTTTTGGGGGGACGCTTCAGGTGCCATTTTGGGACCATTTTGAGGGACACCCAAGCTGGTGGAGAATCCAATTTTTGAGGCACAGCCAGAACTGGAAAACCTCAACCTGGGAATGTGGGGTTGGAAGCCTTTGGGGCCCCCGAATCCCTTGGGATCCCAGAAACCCCCTGACCTTTTCCACCCCCTTTTGCTCCCCCCTCAGCATTCCCGACAGCCCCCACGAGCCTGACCCGGAATCCTACGAGCCACTCCCACCCAAACTCATCCCCTTGGACGAGGTAAGCTCTTAAAAAAACCCCAAAAACCAAAAAAAAAACCCCAAAATGCCTTTCCTGACCCCTCGTTTGTGCCCCCCCAGGACTGCTCGGGCGAGGACGGAGCGTATCCCGAGGGGCTGGATCCCGGGAATTCCGCGGCCTCCCCGGAGCCGGGGGCGGGGGCCAAGCTGCCCCCAGTCCTTGCCAACCTCATGGGCAGCGTCGGGGCCGGCAAGGGCCCCCCAGGACCCCCCCAAAACACCCCCATCAACATGCAGGAGATCCTCAGCTCCATCATGGTAACCCCCAAAACGGGCAGCCCCCAAATTTGGGGAGGGTACGGGGGGGGTCACGAGTACCTGGGGGGGCCACAAAATGGGGGGAGGGTCACCCCTATCATGGGAATCCCAAAATTGGGGGGGTGACCCCATCGTGGGAAGCCCCAAAATTGGGGATTCATCAGTTGAGGGGGGGGGGGATAAATTTGAGGTCATCAATTGGGTTCCCGTAACGGGAACCCCAAAATTGGGACGGGAGGGGGGCCATCAATTTGGGATTTTAAATTGAGAAGAGTCAGACCTCTTTCCCCCATTTTTCCCCTTTCTTTCCTCTTTTTTCTCCCCATTTTCCCCGTTTTTTGTCCATTTTTCCCTGGTTTTTCCCTAGTTTTTGTCCCTTTTTTGCCCCTTTTTTCCCTGGTTTTTGTCTGTTTTTTCCCTGTGTTTTCTCTGTTTTTTGCCTGTTTTTCACTGTTTTTTGTCCCTTTTTTGTCCATTTTTTGTCTGTTTTTGCCCGTTTTTCCCTGTTTTATGTCTCTTTTTTGCCCATTTTTCCTTGCGTTTCCCCTGTGTTTTCCGTGTTTTTTGTGCATTTCTTGCCTGTTTTTCCTCGTTCTTTTCCCTGTTTTTTCCCCGTTTTTCCCCCCGTTTTTTACCCCGTTTTTTTCCATTTTCCCCCCTTGTTCCCCCCTTGTTCCCCCCCTTGTTCCCCCCCTTGTTCCCCCCTTTTGTCCCCCCGTTTTTTTCCCCGTTTTTCCCCCATTCTTTCCCCCGTTCTTTCCCCCATTTTTCCCTCATTTCCCCTGTTTTTCCCCCCATTTCCCCTCATTTTCCCCCATTTTCCCCCGTTTTTCTCACTTCTCCCCCGTTTCTCCCCCGCAGGGCGGCCCCAGCAGCCACAAGGCCGAGGAGCTGCTGAAGCAGCCGGACTATTCCGACAAAATCAAGCACCTGCTGGGCAACCTGCAGGCACAGCCGCCGGGGGGGCCCGGAGGAGGTGAGGGACCCCCAGGGACACCTTGGGGACCCCCAGGGACACTTTGGGGACATTGGGGACACCTTAGGGACCCCCAGGGACAACTTTTGGGGACACCTTGGGGACACTGAGGACACCTTGGGGACCCCCAGGGACACCTTGGGGACACTTTGGGGACACCTTGGGGACATTGAGGACACCTTGGGGACCCCCAGGGACACCTTGGGGACATTGAGGACACCTTGAGGATATTGGGGACACCTTAGGGACCCCCAGGGACACCTTGGGGACACTTTGGGGACACCTTGGGGACATTGAGGACACCTTGGGGACCCCCAGGGACACCTCGGGGACATTGAGGACACCTTAGGGACCCCCAGGGACACCTTGGGGATATTGGGGACACCTTAGGAACCCCCAGAAACACTTTGGGGACACCTTGGGGACACTTTGGGGACACCTTAGGGACCCCCAGGGACACCTTGGGGACATTGAGGACACCTTGGGGACCCCCAGGGACACCTTGGGGATATTGGGGACACCTTAGGGACCCCCAGGGACACCTTGGGGACATTGAGGACACCTTGGGGACCCCCAGGGACACTTTGGGGACATTGGGGACACCTTAGGGACCCCCAGGGACACCTTGGGGACCCCCAGGGACACCTTGGGGACACCTTGGGGACCCCCAGGGACATCTTGGGGACATTGAGGACACCTTAGGGACCCCCAGGGACACCTTGGGGATATTGGGGACACCTTAGGGACCTCCAGGGACCCCCAGGGACACCTTGGGGACACCCCCCCCCCTCAGGGTGACCGTCCCCTCACTTCGGGGGTCCCCTCACTTTGGGGGTCCCCTCACTTTGGGGGTCCCCTCACTTTGGGGGTCCCCCTCTCTTTGGGGCCACGCTCTGGGCTGTGGCCTCGGCTGACCCTGGGGGGGCTTTGGGGGTCAGCCCTTAACAGGAGGTGACCTTGGGGGGTCCCTGAAATTTGGGGGGATTTGGGAGAAGTCCCTCGGAGTGACCCTGAGGGGGGGTCCTGTTAATTGGGGTGACCCCAGAGCGGTGGGGGGGGGGGTGGAGGCCTTTTAAATTTGGGGCATTTCCGTTAAATTGGGGTATTTTGGGACGAGTCCCTTAAATCGGGGTGACTTGGGGGGGTCCCTTCCTCAGGACCACCCCCCTTCAATTGGGAGGGACGGGGGGGCCTCCCCACCCCCCCCTTGGAGCTGTTTTGGGGTCCCCCTGACCCCCCCCCCAACTCTTTTCTCCCCCCCTCCTGCAGTTCCCCACGGGCTGCTGGGCCCCCGGCCCCATGAACGGCTTCCCCCCGCCCAAGATGCAGCACTTCCCCCCGGGGGGGCCCATGCCGGGTAAGTGCCCCCTCCCCAAATTCCCAGCACCACCCCAAAAAACAAAAAAAAAACCAAACAAAAACCCCAAAACCTCCCTTTTTAACCCCGAATTTGTCGTCTTCTTCCCTTGCAGGCCCCCACGGCGGCGGCGGCGGCGGCGGCGGCGGGGGGGGGGGGTCCCGGCCTCCCCCCGGGGCTCCCGGGGGGTCCCCGCCTGTTGGGCCCCCCCCCCCCCCAGCGCGGCGGCGATTTCTGGGGGGAGGGGCCTGACGGGGGCGGGGGAGGGGGAGGCCTCCGAGGGGGCCCCCCCGGCGGGGGAGGGGGGAGGGGGAATGCGCGGGGGGGGGCGGCGGGGGGGGGGCCCCCCCCTCCGTTCCACCGCCCCCCGCCCCGGGGGGGCCGCGGCGGCGCCCGAGCCCCCCCCTCCCCCCCCTTACCGCTGCCGGGGCGGGGGCGGCAGGAGCGGGGGCCCCCCCCCCAATGGCGGCGGCGGCGGCGGGGGGGGGTCCCGGGGGGGCCCCCCTCCCCCCCCAGGCGGGCACGGCGAGCACGGCAGAGACCACCCCCCCCCCCGGGGCCACGGCGGAGGCCACGGCGGAGGTAAATTGGGGGGGGGGGGCCTGGCTCTGGGGGGGGCCCGGCCCCGCTTGGGAGGGGCCCGTGGGTGCCCCCTCCCCGCCCCCCGCCGCCCCCGCCTTTCCTGCCCCGCTGGAGGGGGGGGGGGCGGCGAGCCCCCCCCGCCCCCTCATCACCCCCCCATGCAGCCCCTGGAGCCCCCCGGGCCGTGGGGGAGGGGCCCCGACTGGCGCAGACCCCCCATGGGGCTCTGAGCGGGGGGAGGGGCTGGGAGAGACCTCCCCCCCATCCCCAAAATGGCGGCTGAGGGGCTGAGGGCGGGGGGGGGCCGGAGACGGGAGAGACCCCCCCCGCCCCCCCCTCAAATCTGCTCCTCCCCCCACGATGGCTGCGGGGCCGGAGGGCAGCGAGGGAGCCCCCCCCAAAACGGGGGTGATGGCGGCGAGGGACCCCTCCCCACAAAAAGCGGCTGCGGGGGGCAGGGAGAGACCCCCTCCCCCCAGAATGGCCCCCAGGGCGGCACCGGGACCCGCCCCCAAAAATGGGGCAGGGGGAGCGAGGGACTGCCCCAAAAAGGGGCAGCGGCGGTGAGGGACCCCCCCCCTCCCCCCCCCACCCAAAATGACCGAGGGACCCTCCCAAATATGGGAAGGGACCCCCCCCCCCAAAACGGCCCCAGGGACCCTCCAAAATGGCCAAGGGACCGCCCCCAAAATGGCTGGAGGGCAGCGAGGGACCCCGTCCCCCCTCCCCAAAAACGGGCCCCGGGCAGCGAGGGACCCCCTCCCCTCCCCCCACAGCGTGGTGGGCTCCGAGCCCTGCCCCCTCCCCCCCGCGGCGGCCATTGGCGGGAAAGGGCCGCGGGGCATGCTGGGAGTTGTAGTTGTGTGACCGGTGGGGGGGCAAGGCATGCTGGGAGTTGGAGTCCGGTGCCGCTGAAGGCGGCCGCGAGGCATGCTGGGAGGGGAAGCGGGGTGTGGTAAGCCGGCCGCGAAGGCTGCTGGGAGTTGTAGTTCCGGACCTGTTGCGGCAGCAAGGGGCGCTGGGAGTTGTAGTTTGTCGGGGGGGGGGGGGGGGGAGCAGAGGATGCCGGGAGTTGGGACCAGCTCTGAACTGGAGGCCGCGAGGGCTGAGGGGAGTTCAGACCCCCGCTCTGGGAGAGGCCGCAGGGCATCGTGGGAGTTGTAGTTCAAGCGACTCTGGAAGCAAGGGATGCTGGGAGTTGTGGTTTGGCTCCCGGGGCATTCCGGGAGGGCCTAAGCCCAGCCCCAACGAGGGCCCTGCGGCCGAAGCGCGGCTTTGGTTTGGCGGCGCGGCATGCTGGGAGTTGTAGTTCTCTGAAGAGGGGGCGGTAAAGCATGACGGGAGTTGTAGTTCGCTCCCAGGACGCCTAAAGCCGGCTCTGGGAAAGGCCCCGAGGCCTAACGGGGCCTAAACCCGGCTTTAACTGCGCAGCAAGCCATGCCGGGAGTTGTAGTTCACCCAGCGGGGAGCAGCGGAGGATGCTGGGAGTTGTAGTTCAGCTCCCAGGAGGGCCTAAAGCCACCCCTGAGGTGGCCACTGAGGCCTAGTGGGGCCTAAGCCTGGCTTTAATTTACCAGGAGGGCGGCATGCTGGGAGCTGTAGTCTGGGTTCAAAGCCGGCCTAAGCCCAGCCTTACGCAGGGCCCTGAGGCCTCGCAGGGCCCAAACCCGGCTTTAATTCCGTTGCAAGGCATGCTGGGAGTTGTAGTTTTTACCCTTTAATTTCTTTTTTTTTTTTTTTTTTTGTGGCGCAAGGGCTGCTGGGAGTTGTAGTCCGGCTCTGCAGGGGGCAGCAGGGCATTCTGGGAGCTGTAGTTTCAGCGGTGGCGTGCAGAGGGGGGCTCAGGGCCCCCCCCCCCAACCCCCAAAACCCGTGGGGCTCCCCCGCTGCCCCTCCCCCACCCTCCCCTCCCCCTCCTCCTGCAGCCGCTGCCGTGGGGCTGCTCTGGAGCCATTTTGGGGCCGTTCAGGGCTTTTTTGGGGTCGGTTTGCGGCCCCCTCCCCTTTAACCCTCCCTCAACCCCCCTCCCCCTCCCGGAATTGCGTCGCTCGCTCTCCTCCCGGAGCGTTTCAGGGCCCCCAAAATCCTCCCTAAATCCCCCAAAACCATGTCCCCCCCCAACCCCCCAAGAGCCGCCATTTTGGAGCCGGTCTGGGCCCATTTTGGGGCCATTTCGGGACCCTTTTGGGGTCAGGGGTTCATCCCCTTCCCCTTGAACCCCCCCCCCCCCCCAAAATCTTCCTTAAACCTCCCAAAAAGCCGCCCCCGCTCCTCCTCCCGGAGCCGCCATTTCGGGGCTGGCCTGGGCCCCTTTCGAGGCCGCTCTGGGGCCGCTTCAGAGCGATTTCGGGGCCGTTTCGGGGTCAGGGGTTCGCCCCCCCTTTGCCTTTGACCCCACGGAATCCTCCTCGCGTCCCCCAAAACCCCTCCAGGAGCCTCCCCCCCTTTCCCGTCCTTCCTCCTCCTCCTCCCCCTCACGGAGCCGCCATTTTGAGGCCGTCCCGGCTCAGCTCTGGGGCCGTTTTGGGGCCATTTAAGGGGATTTTTGGGGTCAGGGGTTCATCCCCTTCCCCTTTAACCCGCCCAAAATCCTCCTTGGACCACCTAAAATCCCCCTTGGACCCCTCAAAATCCTCCTTGGACCCCCCAAAATCACATCCCCATCCTCCTCCCAGAGCCGCCATTTTGAGGCCGTCCCGAGGCCCTTTTGGGGCCCTTTTGGGGCCGTTTTGGGGCCGTTTTGGGGGTCAGGGGTTCACCCCCTTCCCTTTAAGCCCCAAAATCCTCCTGCAAGCCCCCAGGGCCGTGTCCTTCATCCTCCTCATCCTCCTCCTCCTCCTCCCCCCAGAGCCGCCATTTTGGGGCCGTCCCGGGCCCGTTTTGAGGCTGTTCCAGCACCGTTCCCGAGCCATTTTTGGGGCGATTTCGGGGCCGTTTTGGGGCTTAGGGGTTCACCCCCTTCCCCTTTAACCCCCAAAATCCTCCTTAAACCACTCAAACCCTTCCCTAAACCTCCCCTTTTTAACCCTTTCCCACCTTTCCTCCCTTTTTCCCCACCCCCCCCCCCCCCTCCCCCGGAGTTGCCGGGGTCTCTCCGGTTTTGGGGCCGTTTTTGGGGCCGTTTTGGGGCCGTTTTGGGGCCGGGGGCCGGCGCCTGACGCGCCCCCCCCCCCCTTTTGTCTCCCCCAGACATGTCGAGCCGCGCCGTGTGCCGCCACTTCATGCTCAAGGGCAGCTGCAGGTACGAGAACAACTGTGCCTTCTACCACCCCGGCGTCAACGGGCCCCCCCTGCCCTGAAACCCCCCAAAAAACACCCCAAAACACCCCAAAACACACCCCGAGACCCCCTCCCCAACACACACCCCCCCCCCAGCCCGGTTATGGCTTCTGTGAGGCCTCGGGAGAGCAAAAAAGGGGGGGGGAAAAAAAAGGGGGGAAAAAGGGGGAAAAGAAGGGGTTTGGTGGTGGTGATGATGATGGGGGGAAATTTGGGGGTTTTTTGGGGGAGAATCGGGGTTTTTTTTTTGGGGGTAGAAATCGGAATTTAGCGGGGAGGGGGAAAAAAAAAAGAAAACGCCGCTCCTTTAAGGGGTGGAAATTGGAATTTTTGGCCGGGGTTTTTTGGGGGTGGGGAGGGGGGGGGGGTGTTGTTGTTTTTTGGGGTAGGGAATGGAATTTTAGGGGGAGAAATCAGAGTTTTAGGGAGGGGGTTTGGGGGGGGGGGGGTAGCGCCTCTCGAAGGCGTGAGAATTGGAATTGGAGTTTGGGGGGGGTGAGAGCCTCCCCAAAACGCCGGGAATTGGGATTTATGGGGGTGGAAAATTGTCATTTTGGGGGGAAAAATTCGGAATTTATAGAGGGGGAAGCGCCTCTTCAAGGGGCGGAAATGGGAATTTTTTGGGGGAGATCCCTCCCAAGGGAGAGGAATCGGCGTTCATGGAGCGGGAATTGGAATTTTTGGGGGGAAAAACGTCCCTGTGAGGGATGGAAATGGGAATTTTGGGGGGGAAATCGTCACTTCTGGGGCAGAAATCGGAATTTAGGAGGTGAAAATGGGAATTTAGGGGGTGGGATTCCCTCCTCGGGGGCAGAAATTCTCCCTCAGGAGTAAAAAATTGTCTTTTATGGGGTGCCAAGCCTCGTTTTTGGGGCAGAAATGCTCGATTTTGGGGGTTTAACACACCCCCCCCACCCCCCAGCTCAGAAGTTTCAATTTTAGGGCAAAAATCTTCAGGTTTGGGGCAAAGTTCTGCCCCCAGGGCTGTAAATCATCATTTTTTGGGGCAGGAGTTCTCTTTTTTTGGGGCAAAACCTTTCAATTTTGGTGTGGGAGGAGGGGTTTTAACCCCTCCCCCTCTCCCCAGGGCTCAAAAATTTTGTATTTTGGGTCAAAATCTTCAATTTTGGGGGCCCGAATCCCCTCCCCAGGGCCTCCCCTCCCCCCCCCCCCCCCAGGGGGTGTCCCTCCCCCTTTGAGGAGGGGCTGGACCCCCCCCCAAAAGGGGACAACCCCCCCCAGGGGGGGTGAGGCAATAGCTATCAATTAATGAATTAATTATTAATGAATTATTGATGAATTATTCATTACTCACCACCACCCACCCCCCCTCCCCTCCCCCCCCGGGTCCGAATCTGCCCCATTTGGGGGGGGGGGGGGGAGGGGGGGAAAGGGGGAGGGGATGAGAAAATTTCCCCTCCCCCACCCCTCAAACCCCCCCTGGACCCTCCCCCCTTCCCCCCCCCCCCCAAATCCTCCCCTCCCCCCTCAGCTCGGGGTCGCCGCCGCCGCCCCTCCCCCACTCCGCCGCCGCCGCCGCCTCTGGGGGGTGGGGGAGGGGCCGAGGGGGGAGGGGGGGGAGGGGCGGGGTGGGGGAGGGGCTGCGCCGGACGCTGTTTTCTGTGAAAACTTTGGCCGGGGGGGAGGGGCCACCCCCCCCTTTTGTATATTTTGTACATTATTAATAAACTTTTGGGGAGAAATCCCGGAAAAGGCGCGGGAAGGAGTGGAGTGGATGTGTGGGGGGAGGGGCACGCGGCAGCCTGGCACCCCCCGAGGGGGCAGTTGGTCACTCTGGCACCCCCCGAGGGGTCATTTGTCCACCCTGGCACCCAGTTTGGGGGTATTTGGTCACTCTGGCACCCCCCGAGGGGTCATTCGGTCACTCTGGCACCCCCCGAAGGGGCAGTTGGTCACTCTGGCACCCTCTGAGGGGTCATTCGGTCACTCTGGCACCCAGTTTGGGGGTATTTGGTCACCCTGGCACCCACTGAGGGGTCAGTTGTCCACCCTGGCACCCCCCGAGGGGGCAGTTGGTCACTCTGGCACCCAGTTTGGGGGTATTTGGTCACTCTGGGACTCACTGGGGGTGGGGTGGGGGGGGGAAGGGTCAGTGGTGGTCAGACCACCCCCACAATGGCCACACCCCCAAATGGCCACACCCACGATGGTCACACCCCAATGACGTCACACACACGACCACACCCACACTGCCCACACCAATGACCACACCCACAATGGCCACACCCCAATGACCCCACCCAATGATGTCATGCCACTGGCCACACCCCAATGGCCACACCCACACTGACCACACCCCCAATTACGTGTCGCCACACTGACCACACCCCACTGACCAGGTCCACAATGACCACACCCCCAACGACGTCACACCCACGATGACCACGCCCACAATGATGTCACTCAACACCACACCCCAATGGCATCACACCCCAATGACCACACCCCAATGATGTCACACCCCAATGACGTCACACCCCAATGACCACACCCCCCAATGACGACACACTCCAATGACCACACCCCCAATGACGTCACACCCCAATGACCACACCCCAATGACGTCACAGCCATAATGACGTCACACCCCAATGACCACACCCCCAATGATGTCACACCCCAATGACCACACCCCCAATGACGTCACACCCCCAATGACCACACCCCAATGATGTCAGACCCCCAATGATGTCACACCCCCAATGACCACACCCCAATGACGTCACACCCCCAATGACCACACCCCAATGACGTCATACCCCAATGACCACACCCCAAATGACGTCACACCCCAAATGACGTCACACCCCAATGACCACACCCCCAATGACGTCACACCCCCAATGACCACACCCCCAATGACCACAGCCGAGGCCACCGTTGCTCCACCACCTTTTATTCCTCCCAGGCCGGACCCCTCCCTCGGCCCCTCTCCCTGCGGCCGCCCCTGGTCACCGCCGGCCGCTCTGGCGGCCACTCGGGTGGTCAGTGTGGTGGCCGCTCTGGCGGTCACTGTGCTGGTCACCGGGGCGGTCACTGTGCTGGTCACCGGGGCGGTCACTCCCGCGGCCGGTGCACCACGACCTCGCCCAGCGCCTCGAGCACCTCCCGTTTGTAGTCGTCGAAGTCGCCGTCGATCTGGCTCAGGCCCTGCTCCTCCACCACCCACAGCTGGCAGTTGGTCTCGGTGATGAGCCGCGCGTCGTGGCTGACCACGATGACCGCTGCGGGCGTGGCCACGCCGCCGTGACGTCACCGTGACGTCACCGTGACGTCACCGCCCGGCCCCGCCCGGCCCCGCCCGCCTCGCCCGCCCCGCCCCCACCTCCTTTGTACTCGTTGATGGCGTCGGCCAAGGCGTCGATGGACTCGATGTCCAGGTTGTTGGTGGGCTCGTCCTGGGAGGGGGGGTGGTCAAGGGGTCACTCGGGGTGGCCACACCTGCGTAGGACCCTCCCCCACCCGGCCACGCCCCTCCCTGTCCGGCCACGCCCTCCTGACCCCGCCCAGGCCCTTCCAAACCACGCCCAGGCCCTGACCGGGATGAGGCTGTTGGGTCTGGGGGGGGGGTCAAGGGGTCACTCGGGCGTGGCCACACCGGGATGTGCCCCTCCCCCACCCGGGATGAGGCTGTTGGGTCTGGGGGGTCAAGGGGTCACTCGGGCGTGGCCACACCGGGATGTGCCCCTCCCCCACCCAGGATGAGGCTGTTGGGTCTGGGGGGGTCAAGGGGTCACTCGGGCGTGGCCACACCGGGATGTGCCCCTCCCCCACCCGGCCCCTCCCTCCCCGGCCCCGCCCTCACCAGGATGAGCACGTCGGGCTCCCGGCAGGACAATTCGGCAAACACCACCCGCGCCTTCTGCCCGCCTGGCGGCAAAGGGGGCGGGGTCAGCGCCGGCTCCGCCCGCCGAGCGCCGATTGGCCGCCGGGGCTGTCCGTCAAACCCGGCCACGCCCCCCTGAGCGGCCACGCCCCCCTCCCAGGCCACGCCCCCTTTTCAGCGATGCCCATTGGTCGGTCTGGCCAAGCCCCGCCCCCACCGGACAGGCCCCGCCCCCATTAAACCCCGCCCCTCCCCCACCCGTCCCTCACTGCACTGGCCCCGCCCCCTGCCAGAGCCCCGCCCCCAAAGCCACACCCTGTTCTTAAAGGGCCAGCGCACCCTAAAACCTGACCGAGATAAAGCCCCGCCCCCTTCGGCAGCAGCCACGCCCCTACACGGGGTAGCCACACCCCACAGATGACTAGCCACCTCATCGGTCACTAACTATGCCCCCAAAACTCACTAGCCGCACCTCACAACTCACTAGCCACACCCCAAAAATCACTAGGCACACCCCAAAAATCACTAGGCACACCTCACAAATCACTAGGCATACCGCACAACTCGCTAGCCACACCACACAATGCACTAGCCACACCTCAGAAATCCCTAGCCACCTCACAAATTGTTAGCCACACCCCACAAATCACTAGCCGCACCCCAAAACTCACTAGCCACATGCCAAAACTCACTAGCCACACCCCTGAAATCACAACCCACCTGATCAATCACTAGCTACACCCCAAAACTCACTAGCCACACCCCACAAATCACTAGCCACACCCAAAACCCACTAGCCACACCCCACAAATCACTAACCACCTCATAAATCACTAGCCACACCCCACCGCTCACTAGCCGCACCCCAGAAACCAGCAGCCCCGCGTGCCCCGCCCACCCGAGAGCTTGGCCATCTGCAGGGTGTGGGCGTGGCCCTCGAGGCCGAAGCGGCCGAGGCAGCGCCGGGCGTCCTGGTGGGCGAGGTTGAAGCTGCGCTGCAGGAACTCGGCCGCCGTCTCCTCCAGCCGCAGCTGCTCGGCCGCCTGCTGGTTAAAGAACCCCACCTTCTGCGGGGGCGGGGCGGGGCGCGCTCAGGGACGGGGCCACGCCCACCTGGAGCCACGCCCCTTTGGGCCACGCCCCTCCCTTTGGGCCACGCCCCTTTGGGCCACGCCCTGTTGGTTATTTACATTCAGTGCCACGCCCACCTGGACCCACGCCCCTTTGGGCCACGCCCCTCCCCCTTTGGACCACGCCCCTTTAGGCCACACCCCTCCCCCTTTGGGCCACGCCCTGTTGGTTATTTATGTTTGGTGCCACGCCCACTTCAGGCTCCACCCCTTTTCTCAGGTAGTTTTGGTGGCCACGCCCACCCGTGGCCCCGCCCACCCGAGGTCACGCCCCTCTCATGCCCCGCCCCCCAAATCGGCCGCGCCCACATGGAGCCACGCCCCCTTTGGCCACACCCATCCTTTTTTTGGCCACGCCCTGTTGGTTATTTACATTCGGTGCCACGCCCACTTCAGGCTCCACCCCCCCTTTTCTCAGGTAGTTTTTGTGGCCACGCCCACCCGCAGCCCCGCCCCTCGAGGCCCCGCCCCCTCTGGCCCCGCCCCCTCACCAGGCGATGGTTCCGCCTCATCTGCCCCCGGAGCTGCGGAGAAATCGGCGTGGGAAGGGTTAAAAAAAAACCCCCCCAAATTTTGGGGTTTCCCCCCAATATCCGGGGCCCATTCCCAAATTTTCGGGGTTCCCTTCCCCATTTTCGGGGTCCCTCTCCGCCCCCTTTTTCCTTGGGATTTTTTTCTCCCCCAGATTTTTGGGCTCCTCTCTCTCCATTTTTGGCATTTAACTCCATTTTTTGGGGTCTCTCTCCCCATTTCGGGGTCCCTCTCCCCATTTTTGGGGTCCCTCTCCTCATTTTGGGCTCCCTGGCCCCATTTCGGGGTCCCTCTCCACATTTTTAGGATCCCCTTTCCCCATTTCAGGATCCCCTCCCCATTTTTGGGGTCCCTCTCCCCATTTTCGGGGTCCCTCTCCCCATTTCTGGGGTCCCTCTCCCCATTTTCGGGGTCCCCTTCCCCGTTTTTGGGGTCCCTACCGGTGTCAGGGCCCCGGTCAGCAGCTGCAGCAGGGTGCTCTTCCCGACCCCGTTGGGGCCCACGATGCAAACTGGGAATGGGGGGAGGGGTCCCGAATTAGGGCGGGGTCCCCTTGACCCCCCCAGGGGGGGATTTTGGGGCCATTTCGGGGATTTTGGGACCATTTTGGGGATTTTGGGGCCATTCCAAGGATTTTGGGGCCATTCCAGTGATTTTTGGGGCCATTGTAGGGATTTTGGGGCCATTCTGGGGATTTTTGGGGCCATTCCAAGCATTTTGGGGCCATTCTGGGGATTTTTGGGGCCAATCCAAGGATTTTGGGGCCATTCCAAGGATTTTGGGGCTATCACAGGGATTTTTGGGGCCATTGCAGAGATTTTTGGGGCCATTCCAGGGATTTCGGGGCCATTCCGGGGATTTTTGGGGCCATTCCGAGGATTTTTGGGGCCATTCCGGGGATTTTTGGGGCCATTCCAGGGATTTTTGGGGCCATTCCGAGGATTTTTGGGGCCATTCCGGGGATTTTTGGGGCCCACCTCGGGATTCCATGTCGATCCCAAAGTCCAGGTTCCGGAACAGCAGCTCCTGGCCCTCGTAGCCGAAATCCACGCCTGGGATTTGGGGCGGTGGGGAGCGGGGAAAAAAAAAACCAACCCAAATCCAACTTGAAACCCTCAAAAATCCCCCCCGAGAACCCCCCCAAATTCCCTCCTGACCCCCAAAATCCCTCCTGGATCCTCTTCCACCCCCCCAAATTCCCGCTCATTGCCCGTTTCCCCCCCAAAATTCCCAAATCTCCCCCAAAAACCTTTCCCTGGGATACCAAAACAACCAAAACCTTTGAGAATAATCTGGGCAGGGAAAAAGCCCCAAACACCCCAAAATCCCCCCCAGACCCTTTCCCAACCCCCCCAAATCCCCACTTATTGCCCGTTCCCCCCCAAAATCCCCAAATCTCCCCCAAAATCCTTTCCCTGCAATACCAAAAACGTGGAGATGAATCCAGGCATGGAAAGAGCCCCAAACACCCCAAAATCCCCCCCAAATCCCCTCCCAACCCCCCCAAACTCCCACTCATTACCCGTTTCCCCTCCAAAATCCCCAAATCTCCCCCAAAAACCTTTCCCTGCGATACCAAAACAACCAAAACTGTGGAAAACAATCCGGGTGCGCAGAGCGCCCCAAACACCCCAAAATCCCTCCCGGACCCTTTCCCAACCCCCCAAAAAACCCCCCAAATCCCCCTCCCCCGCCCCTCCCCCGGCCGGTACCGTGCAGGCCGAGGATGGGGGGGCTCAGGGGGGGCGGGTTGGGGAAGGTGAAGCGCACGGAATATTCCCGGGGCCGCCGCAGCAGCTCCGGGGCCTCGGCCGAGCCCTCGTCGGGCGCCCGGCGCCGGCACTTCTGCTGCTTCCGCGTCAGCGCCTCCTTGGTCTGCTTCTCCTGCGGGATTGGGGGCAGATCGGGGGGTTTGGGGGGCAGATCGGGGGGTTTGGGGCGAGATCGGGGGGTTTGGGGTGAGATCGGGGGGGTTTGGGGGCAGATCGGGGGGTTTGGGGGCAGATTGGGGGGGTTGGGGTGAGATCGGGGGGTTTGGGGTGAGATTGGGGGGTTTGGGGGCAGATCGGGGGGGTTGGGGTGAGATCGGGGGGTTTGGGGTGAGATTGGGGGGTTTGGGGGCAGATCGGGGGGGTTGGGGGGCAGATCGGGGGGTTTGGGGGGCAGATCAGGGGGTTTGGGGTGAGATGGGGGAGTTTGGGGTGAGATCGGGGGGTTTGGGGGCAGATTGGGGGGGTTGGGGTGAGATGGGGGAGTTTGGGGTGAGATCGGGGGGTTTGGGGTGAGATTGGGGGGTTTGGGGGTGAGATTGGGGGGTTTGGGGGTCACATCGGGGGGTTTTAGGGTCAGATCCCGGCAATTTTGGGGTCAGATCGTGGAGTTTTGGGGCTCCGATCCCAGCGATTTTTGGGCTCCAATCTCAGTGACTTTTGGGCTCAGATCCCGGGGTTTAGGGGCTCCGATCCTGGTGATTTTTGGGCTCCGATCCCGGGATTTTTGGGCTCAGGCCCCGGGATTTTTGGGCTCAGATCCTGATGATTTTTGGGTTCAGATCCCGGGTTTTTTGGGTTCAGATCCCAGGATTTTGGAGCTGGGATCCTGAGAATTTAGGGCTCAAATCCCATTGATTTTTACGCTCAGATCCCGACATTTTTGGGGCTCAGATCCCGGGTTTTTTGGGCTCAGATCCCGGGATTTTTTGGGCTCAGCTCCCGGGATTTTTGGGGCTCAGGCCCCGGGACTTTTGGGGCTCAGATCCCGGTGATTTTTGGGCTCAGATCCCGGGTTTTTTGGGCTCAGATCCCGGGATTTCCGCATCCCGGGAAGGCCTCACCGCCTGCTTGGTGGATTTCCCCCCGGCTTTGAGGTCCCGCAGTTTCTTTTCCTGCTTCTCGAACTGCTTCAGGAGCTCCTTCTGCTTCTGCTGGTACATCTTCTTAAAGGTCACTGCGGACGCCGGGAATTGGGGCTCATCCCGGGAATTGGGGCTCATCCGGGAATTGGGGCTCATCTGGGAATTGGGCCTCATCCGGGAATTGGGGCTCACCCCGGGAATTGGGGCTCATCCCAGGAATTTGGGCTCATCCGGGAATTGGGGCTCATCTGGGAATTGGGGCTCATCCCAGGAATTGGGGCTCATCCCGGGAATTGGGGCTCATCCGGGAATTGGGGCTCATCCGGGAATTGGGGCTCCCCCTGGGAATTGGGGCTCATCCCAGGAATTGGGGATCATCCCGGGAATTGGGGCTCATCCCGGGAATTGGGGCTCATCCCGGGAATTGGGGTTCACCCTGGGAATTGGGGCTCACCCCGGGAATTCGGGCTCATCCCAGGAATTGGGGCTCATCCCGGGAATTGGGGCTCATCCGGGAATTGGGGCTCATCCCGGGAATTGGGGCTCATCCAGGAATTGGGGCTCCCCCTGGGAATTGGGGCTCACCCCGGGAATTGGGGCTCACCCCGGGAATTGGGGCTCATCTGGGAATTGGGGCTCATCCCAGGAATTGGGGCTCATCCAGGAATTGGGGCTCCCCCTGGGAATTGGGGCTCACCCCGGGAATTGGGGCTCCCCCTGGGAATTGGGGCTCATCCAGGAATTGGGGCTCACCCCGGGAATTGGGGCTCATCTGGGAATTGGGGCTCATCTGGGAATTGGGGCTCACCCCGGGAATTGGGGCTCATCCGGGGCCCCCCCGGCTCCCATTCCCCTCCCCCCAGGGCTCCCCCCATTCCCGTTCCCTGTTTGCTCCCTCCTTTATTCCCCTTTTTCCCCCATTCCCGGTCCCCTTTTCCCCTCATTTCTCCTCATTTTTCCCCAGTTTCCCCCGTTCCCAATTCTCATTCCCATTCCAGTTTCCCCCATTTTTCCCCCATTTTCTCTGTTTTTTTTCCCTTTTCCCCCATTTTCCCCCATTTCCCTCTCATTCCCACTCCTGTTCCCATTTTTCCCCCATTTTCCCCTATTCCCCCCCTTTTCCCCCATTTTTCTCTGGTTTTTTTTCCCCTTTTCCCCCCATTTTTCTGCCGTTTTTCCCCATTTTTCCCGTTTTTCCCCATTTTCCTGGTTTTTCGCCCCAAACCCCGGCTCTCACTGTAGTTCCCACGGTAGCAATGCAGCCTCTGCCAGTCCAGGTGGACAATTCCAAATCCCCCCTTTTTATCCCATTTTTCCCCATTTTCCCCCCCTTTTTCCCCCATTTTTTCCCCATTTTTTTGCCTTTTTTTCCCATTTTTGCCCATTTTCCCAGTTTTTCACCCCAAATCCCGGCTCTCACTGTAGTTCCCATGGTAGTAGTGCAGTTTTTGGGAGTCCAGGTGGACAATTCCAAATCCCCCCTTTTTATCCCATTTTTCTGCTGTTTTTCCCCCGATTTTTGCCATTTTTCCCTGTTTTTCCCGTTTTTGCCCATTTTCCCGGTTTTTCGCCCCAAATCCCGTCTCTCACTGTAGTTCCCGCGGTAGTAGTGCAGTTTTTGGGAGTCCAGGTGGACAATTCCAAATCCCCCCCTTTTATCCCATTTTTCTCCCATTTTTCCCCCCAATTTTCCCCATTTTTCCCCCGTTTTTCCCCGTTTTTCCCCCATTTTTCCCGTTTTTGCCCATTTTCCCGGTTTTTCACCCCAAATCCCGTCTCTCACTGTAGTTCCCACGGTAGTAGTGCAGTTTTTGGGAGTCCAGGTGGACAATTCCAAATCCCCCCCTTTTATCCCATTTTTCTCCCATTTTTCCCCCCAATTTTCCCCATTTTTCCCCCGTTTTTCCCCGTTTTTCCCCCATTTTTCCCGTTTTTGCCCATTTTCCCGGTTTTTCGCCCCAAATCCCGGCTCTCACTGTAGTTCCCACGGTAGTAGTGCAGTTTTTGGGAGTCCAGGTGGACAATTTCAAATCCCCCCCTTTTATCCCATTTTTCCCCCCGATTTTCCCCATTTTTCCCCCGTTTTTCCCCCATTTTTCCCATTTTTGCCCATTTTCCCGGTTTTTCGCCCCAAACCGCGGCTCTCACTGTAGTTCCCACGGTAGTAGTGCAGTTTTTGGGAGTCCAGGTGGACAATTCCAAATCCCCCCTTTTTATCCCATTTTTCCCCATTTTCCCCCCCTTTTTCCCCCATTTTTTCCCCATTTTTTTGCCTTTTTTTCCCGTTTTTGCCCATTTTCCCAGTTTTTTGCCCCAAACCGCGGCTCTCACTGTAGTTCCCACGGTAGTAGTGCAGTTTTTGGGAGTCCAGGTGGACAATTCCAAATCCCCCCTTTTTATCCCATTTTTCTGCTGTTTTTCCCCCGATTTTTGCCATTTTTCCCCGTTTTTCCATTTTTTGCCCATTTTCCCGGTTTTTCACCCCAAATCCCGTCTCTCACTGTAGTTCCCACGGTAGTAGTGCAGTTTTTGGGAGTCCAGGTGGACAATTCCAAATCCCCCCTTTTTATCCCATTTTTCCCCATTTTCCCCCCATTTTTCCCCCATTTTTTCCCCATTTTTTTGCCTTTTTTTCCCGTTTTTGCCCATTTTCCCGGTTTTTCGCCCCAAATCCCGTCTCTCACTGTAGTTCCCGCGGTAGTAGTGCAGTTTTTGGGAGTCCAGGTGGACAATTCCAAATCCCCCCCTTTTATCCCATTTTTCTCCCATTTTTCCCCCCGTTTTTCCCCGTTTTTCCCCCATTTTTCCCGTTTTTGCCCATTTTCCCGGTTTTTCGCCCCAAACCGCGGCTCTCACTGTAGTTCCCACGGTAGTAGTGCAGTTTTTGGGAGTCCAGGTGGATGATGTCGGTGCAGACGTCGTCCAGGAACCCCTGGTCGTGGCTCACCACCAGCAGCGTCTTCTTCCAGCTCTGCAGGTAACTGCGGGCAGGGGGGAATTGGGGGAAAAAAGGGGGAATTCGGGAAAAACGGGGAATTTATAAAAAATGGGGAATTGGGTAAAAATGGGGAATTCTGTAAAAAATGGGGAATTGTGTAGAAAATGGGGAATTGTGTAGAAAATGCGGAATTCGGTAAAAAATGGGGAATTGGGTAAAAATGGGGAATTCTGTAAAAAATGGGGAATTGTGTAAAAACGGGGAATTCCGTAAAAATGGGAAATTCCACAAAAAACGGGAAATTCTGTAAAAATGGGAAATTCTGTAAAAAAATGGGAAATTCTATAAAAAACAGGAAATTCTGCAGAAAACAGGAAATTCCATAAAAATGGGAAATTCCGCAAAAAATGGGAAATGTACAAAAAACGGGAAATTCCACAAAAAAATGGGAAATTCCATAAAAACCAGGAAATTCCATAAAAAATAGGAAATTCAGTAAAAAATGAGGAATTCCATAAAAATGGGAAATTCCCCAAAAACCAGGAAATTTATAAAAATTGGGAAATTCCATAAAAAACGGGAAATTCTATAGAAAATGGGGAATTCTGCAAAAAACGGGGAATTCTATAAAAAACGGGAAGTTCCGCAAAAAACGGGGAATTTATGAAAAACGGGGAATTCCATAAAAAACGGGAAATTTGTAAAAAACGGGGAATTCCCAAAATCGCCCTGAAATTCCCCCCCCCCAAAAAATAAAGGAAAAACCAAAAAAAAAAAACCCCGGGATCTCCAGAGCCCCAAAAATCCCCGAAATCCCCCGGAAATGCCCCAAAATTCCCGAAACCTCCCTGGAGCCCCAAGGCCCGCCTGCCCCCCACGCCCCAAAATCCAGGGAAATCCCCCCAAAAATCCCCCCCGGAACGCCCCGAAAATTCCGGAAAAAAATCCCCAAATCCCCCCAAAATGCCCGAAATGCCCAAAACGCCCCAAACTGCCCCAAATCCGCACTTGTTGAGCCAGATGACGGCGTTCAGGTCCAGGTGATTCGTGGGCTCGTCCAACATCAGCAGCGTCGGCTCCAGGAACAGAGCCCTGCCAGAGCACAGCTGGGCACACCTGGGCACACCTGGCGGCACCTGGGCACACCTGGGGGGTACCTGGGGGTACCTGGGGGTACCTGGGGGCACAGCTGGGCACACCTGGGTACACCTGAGGGGTACCTGGGGGCACCTGGGGGCACCTGGGGGGGCTGGGGCACACCTGGGCACACCTGGGACACACCTGGGGGCACCTGGGCACACCTGGGGGCAGCTGGGGGCACCTGGGGACACCTAGGGGCACCTGGGGGGCACCTGGGGCAAACTTGGGGCACACCTGGGGATGTCTGGGACACCTGGGACACACCTGGGGCACACCTGGGGATGTCTGGGACACCCCTGGGGACACCTGGGGCACACCTGGGGCCCACCAGGGGACACCTGGGCACCCTTGGACATCTCTGGGGCACCCCTGGAACACACCTGGGCACACCTGGGACACCCCTGGGGCACACCTGGGCACCCTGGACACCACTGGGGCCCACCAGGGGACACCTGGGCACACCTGGACACTCGTGACACCCCTGGGGCACCCCTCGGCACCCCTGGGACACCCCTGGGACACACCTGGGACCCACCAAGGGACACCTGGGGCACACCTGGGACCCACCCGGGCACACCCTGCCCCCCAGCCGCGCCCACCTGGAAGAGGCCCCGCCCCCTCCCTCCCTGCCCCCCGGGCACACCTGGAGAAGGCCACGCCCCCTCCCTGCCCCGCCCCCCGGGCACACCTGGAGGAGGCCCCGCCCCCTCCCCTCCCTGCCCCGCCCCCCGGGCACACCTGGAGGAGGCCCCGCCCCCTCCCTGCCCCCCGGCTCACCTGGAGAAGGCCCCGCCCCCTCCCCTCCCTGCCCCGCCCCCCGGGCACACCTGGAGGAGGCCCTGCCCCCTCCCTGCCCCGCCCCTGGGCACACCTGGAGGAGGCCCCGCCCCCTCCCCGCCCCCCCCGGCTCACCTGGAGAAGGCCCTGCCCCCTCCCCTCCCTGCCCCGCTCCCCGGGCACACCTGGAGGAGGCCCCGCCCCCTCCCTGCCCTCCCGGGCTCACCTGGAGAAGGCCCCGCCCCCTCCCCTCCCTGCCCCGCTCCCCGGGCACACCTGGAAGAGGCCCCGCCCCCTCCCTGCCCCGCCCCCCGGGCACACCTGGAGGAGGCCCCGCCCCCTCCCCGCCCCCCCCGGCTCACCTGGAGAAGGCCCCGCCCCCTCCCCTCCCTGCCCCGCTCCCCGGGCACACCTGGAGGAAGCCCCGCCCCCTCCCCGCCCCCCCCCGGCTCACCTGGCCAGGGACACCCTCATCCTCCAGCCCCCCGAGAACTTGCGGGTGGCGCGGTTCTGCATGGGGGGGGTGAAGCCCAGCCCCGCCAGGATCCGCCGCGCCTTGGCCTCGGCCGCCGCCGCCCCGATGGCCCGCAGCTCCTCGTACACCTGCGGGGGCGGGCACCTCAGCACCTGGGCCGGCCTTGGGCACCTGAGAGCACCTGGGCTGGCCTGGGGCACCTGAGAGCACCTGGGCTGGCCTGGGGGCACCTCAGCACCTGGGTTGGCCTCGGGCACCTGAGAGCACCTGGGCTGGCCTAGGGGCACCTCAGCACCTGGGCTGGCCTCGGGCACCTCAGCACCTGGGCTGGCCTTGGGCAGCCTCGGGCACCTCAGCACCTGGGCTGGCCTGGGGCACCTCAGCACCTGGGCCGGCCTCGGGCACCTGAGAGCACCTGGGCTGGCCTCGGGCACCTCAGCACCTGGGCTGGCCTGGGGGCACCTGAGAGCACCTGGGCCAGCCTCGGGCACCTCAGCACCTGGGCCAGCCTCGGGCACCTCAGCACCTGGGCTGGCCTAGGGGCACCTGAGAGCACCTGGGCTGGCCTGGGGGCACCTGGGCCGGCCTGGGGGCACCTCAGCACCTGGGTTGGCCTCGGGCACCTGAGAGCACCTGGGCTGGCCTGGGGGCACCTGAGAGCACCTGGGCTGGCCTCGGGCACCTCAGCACCTGGGCCGGCCTGGGGCACCTCAGCACCTGGGCCGGCCTGGGGCACCTCAGCACCTGGGCTGGCTTCGGGCACCTGAGCCAGCCTCGGGCACCTCAGCACCTGGGCCGGCCTCGGGCAGCCTCGGGCACCTCAGCACCTGGGCTGGCCTGGGGGCACCTGAGAGCACCTGAGCTGGCCTCGGGCACCTCAGCACCTGGGCTGGCCTGGGGCACCTGGGCCGGCCTCGGGCACCTGTGGGGCACCTGAGCCGGCCTGGGAGCATCTGAGGCAGCCTCGGGCACCTGAGCCAGCCTTGGGCACCTGAGCACCTGGGCTGGCCTCGGACACCTGAGCCAGCCTCGGGCACCTGCGGGGGCACCTGTGCCCGCCTATGGGCACCTGAGCCAGCCTCGGGCATCTGCGGGGCACCTGCGCCCACCTGAGAGCACCCGAGAGCACCTGAGAGCACCTGAGAGCACCTGAGAGCACCTGCGCCTGCCTGCGCCGACCAGTGCCCACCTATGGGCACCTGCGCCCACCTGCACCCACCTGCACCCACCTATGGGCCCCTGAGAGCACCTGAAAGCACCTGAGCTGGCCTCGGGGCACCTGTGGCCACCTGAGAGCACCTGCACCCACCTGGCACAGCCCCAGGTGTGCCCTGGGCATCCCCGGCTGCCTCTGGGCGCATTTTGGGGCTCCCCAGGTGCCCCCAGGTGCCCCCAGGTGCACCCCTGCCCCTCTCCAGGTGCGCCCCAGCCCCCCCTGGTGCCCCTCAGGTCTATCTCAGTCCCACAGGTGCCCCCAGCTGCCCCCCAGGTGTGTTTTAAGCCCCCCAGCTGCCCCCCAGGTACCCCCAGGTGCATCCCTGCCTCCCCCAGGTGCCCCCCAGCCCCCCCAGGTACCCGCCAGGTGCCCCCCCAGGTGTGTTTTAGGCCCCCCTAGGTGCCCCCAGCCCCCCCAGGTGCCCCCAGGTGTGTTTTAAGCCCCCCAGGTGCCCCCCAGGTGCCCCCAGGTGCCCCCCAGGTGCCCCCCAGGTGCCCCCCAGGTGTGTTTTAGGCCCCCCAGGTGCCCCCAGGTGCCCCCCAGCCCCCCCAGGTGCCCGCAGGTGCCCCCCAGGTGTGTTTTAAGCCCCCCTGGTGCCCCCAGGTGTGTTTTAGGCCCCCCCAGGTGCCCCCCAGGTGTGTTTTAAGGCCCCCAGGTGCCCCCAGGTGCTCCCAGGTGCCCCCCAGGTGTGTTTTAAGCCCCCCAGGTGCCCCCCAGGTGTGTTTTAAGCCCCCCTGGTGCCCCCAGGTGTGTTTTAGGCCCCCCCAGGTGCCCCCCAGGTGTGCCCAGGTGCCCCCAGGTGTGTCCCAGCCCCCCAGGTACCCCTAGGTGTGTTTTAAGCCCCCCAGGTGCCCCTCAGGTACCCCCAGGTGTGTTTTAAGCCCCCCAGGTGCCCGCAGGTGCCCCCAGGTGTGTTTTAAGCCCCCCAGGTGCCCCCCAGGTGCCCCCCAGGTGCCCCCCAGGTGTGTTTTAAGCCCCCCAGGTGCCCCTCAGGTACCCCCAGGTACCTTCTCGAGCCGTTCGGCGGCCGCGTCGTCGCCGCCGTCCAGCAGCCGCTGCAGGCGCCGCTCCTCGTCCAGCAGCCGCAGGCGCTTGGTGTCGGCGCGGAGCACGGCCTGGACGGCCGGGGTGTCATCGGCCAGCACCTCTGGGGGACAGGTGGGCACAGGTGAGCGACAGGTGGGCACAGGTGGGCACAGAGCATGGCTGGGGTGTCATCGGCCAGCACCTCTGGGGGACAGGTGGGCACAGGTGAGCGACAGGTGGGCACAGGTGGGCACAGAGCACGGCCTGGACGGCCGGGGTGTCATCGGCCAGCACCTCTGGGGGACAGGTGGGCACAGGTGAGCGACAGGTGGGCACAGGTGAGGGACAGGTGGGCACAGAGCACGGCCGGGGTGTCATCGGCCAGCACCTCTGGGGGACAGGTGGGCACAGGTGAGCGACAGGTGGGCACAGGTGGGCACAGAGTACGGCCTGGACGGCCGGGGTGTCATCGGCCAGCACCTCTGGGGGACAGGTGGGCACAGGTGAGCGACAGGTGGGCACAGGTGGGCACAGAGCACGGCCTGGACGGCCGGGGTGTCATCGGCCAGCACCTCTGGGGGACAGGTGGGCACAGGTGAGCGACAGGTGGGCACAGGTGGGCACAGAGCATGGCTGGGGTGTCATCGGCCAGCACCTCTGGGGGACAGGTGGGCACAGGTGAGCGACAGGTGGGCACAGGTGGGCACAGAGCACGGCCTGGACGGCCGGGGTGTCATCGGCCAGCACCTCTGGGGGACAGGTGGGCACAGGTGAGCGACAGGTGGGCACAGGTGAGGGACAGGTGGGCACAGAGCACGGCCGGGGTGTCATCGGCCAGCACCTCTGGGGGACAGGTGGGCACAGGTGAGCGACAGGTGGGCACAGGTGGGCACAGAGTACGGCCTGGACGGCCGGGGTGTCATCGGCCAGCACCTCTGGGGGACAGGTGGGCACAGGTGAGCGACAGGTGGGCACAGGTGGGCACAGAGCACGGCCTGGACGGCCGGGGTGTCATCGGCCAGCACCTCTGGGGGACAGGTGGGCACAGGTGAGCGACAGGTGGGCACAGGTGGGCACAGAGCACGGCCGGGGTGTCATCGGCCAGCACCTCTGGGGGACAGGTGGGCACAGGTGAGCGACAGGTGGGCACAGGTGGGCACAGAGTACGGCCTGGACGGCCGGGGTGTCATCGGCCAGCACCTCTGGGGGACAGGTGGGCACAGGTAAGGGACAGGTGGGCACAGGTGGGCACAGGTGAGGAACAAGGAAGGGACAGGTGGGCACAGGTGAGGCACGGGTGGGCACAGGGGAGCCCAGGTGAGGCACGGAGGAGACACAGGTGTGTCCCAGGTGTGTCCCAGGCCACCCAGGTGCCCCCCAGTTGCCCCCCAGGTATGTCCAACTGCCCCCCAGGTATGTCCAGGTGCCCCCCTGGGGCCCCCAGGTGCCCCCCAGGTGTGTCCCAGACCCCCAGGTGCCCCCTAGGTGTGTCCAGGTGCCCTCCACGTGCCCCCCAGGTATGTCCCAGACCCCCCAGGTGTGTCCAGGTGCCCCCAGGTGCCCTCCAGTGCCCCCCAGGTGTGTCCCAGCCCCCCCAGGTGCCCCCCAGGTGCCCCCTGGTGCCCCCCAGGTGTGTCCCAGCCCCCCAGGTGCCCCCAGGTGTGCCCAGGTGCCCCCCAGGTGCCCTCCAGTGCCCCCCAGGTGTGTCCCAGCCCCCCCAGGTGCCCCCCAGGTGCCCCCTGGTGCCCCCCAGGTGTGTCCCAGCCCCCCAGGTGCCCCCAGGTGTGCCCAGGTGCCCCCCAGGTGCCCCCAGGTGCCCCCAGGTGCCCCCCAGGTGTGCCCAGGTGCCCCCAGGTGTGTTTTAAGCCCCCCAGGTGCCCCCCAGGTGCCCCCCAGGTGTGCCCAGGTGCCCCCCAGGTGCCCCCCAGGTGTGCCCAGGTGCCCCCCAGGTGCCCCCCAGGTGTGCCCAGGTGCCCCCAGGTGTGTTTTAAGCCCCCCAGGTGCCCCCCAGGTGCCCCCCAGGTGCGCCCACCCTGCTCGCAGAGCAGCACGTCGATGTTGGGCGGGATGCTCAGGGCCCGGTTGGCGATGTGCTTCAGCAGCGTCGTCTTCCCCTTCCTGCCCCAAAAACGCCGGGATTCACCCCAAATCCCGGCCCCGGCGAGGCCGAGGGGGGGGGGGGGGCCAGGGGGACGGGGGAGCCCCAAAAGGCCGGGATTTGGCCCCAAATCCGCACCCGTTGGGCCCCACGAGGCCGTAGCGGCGCCCGGCCACGATGTAAAGGTCGGCGTTGACGAAGAGCTCCTTGCCGTGAGCCGAGATGCTGAACTGCTCCAGCTGGGAAAAACGGGGGGAAAACCGGGGAAATCGGGAAAAACGGGGGGGAAACGGGGGGAAAACGGGGAAATGGGGAAAAACGGGGGGAAACGGGGGGAAAACGGGGGGGAAAACGGGGAAATCGGGAAAAACGGGGGGAAAAACGGGGGGGAAACGGGGGGGAAACGGGGGGAAAAACGGGGAAATCGGGAAAAACGGGGGGGAAACGGGGGGAAAAACGGGGAAATGGGGAAAAACGGGGGGGGAAACGGGGGGAAAAACGGGGGGGAAACGGGGAAATGGGGAAAAACGGGGGGGAAACAGGGGGAAAAAACGGGGAAATGGGGAAAAACGGGGGGAAAACGGGGGGAAAAACGGGGGGGAAACGGGGAAATGGGGAAAAACGGGGGGGAAACAGGGGGAAAAACGGGGAAATGGGGAAAAAACGGGGAAATGGGGAAAAACGGGGGGGAAACGGGGAAAAACGGGGAAATGGGGAAAAACGGGGGGAAAACGGGGGGAAAACGGGGAAATGGGGAAAAACGGGGGGGAAACGGGGGGAAAACGGGGAAATGGGGAAAAACGGGGAAATGGGGAAAAACGGGGGGAAAAACGGGGAAATGGGGAAAAACGGGGGGGAAAACGGGGAGAAAAACGGGGAAATGGGGAAAAACGGGGAAATGGGGAAAAACGGGGGGAAAACGGGGGGGAAATGGGGAGAAAAACGGGGGGGGAAAACGGGGAAATGGGGAAAAACGGGGAAAAACGGGGAAATGGGGAAAAACGGGGGGGAAACGGGGGGGAAAACGGGGAAATGGGGAAAAACGGGGAGAAAAACGGGGAAATCGGGGAAAATGGGAATAAAGGGGAAAAATGGGAATGGGGAAAAACGGGAATGGGGGGGAAAACGGGGAAATTGGGAAAAAGGGGAATGGGGAAAAATGGGGGGAATGGGGAAACGGGGGAAAAATGGGGGAAATCGGGAAAAATGGGAATGGGGAAAAATGGGAAAAAATATGGGGGAAATGGGGCAAAAACAGGGGAAATCGGGAAAAATGGGAGTGGGGAAAAATGGGAAATGGGGAAAAATAGGGAAAACGGGGAAAAGAGAGAGAAATGGGGAAGAAGGGGGAAAAATGGGGGAATGGGGAAATGGGGAAAAAACGGGGCAAATGGGGAGAAAGAAAAAATTGGGAGAAAAGGGGGAAAAACAGAAAAAAAACGGGAAAAAAGGGTGGAAAAGGGGGAAAAGGGGGAAAAAGGAGAAAAAGCAGAATAAAATAGGCAATAATGGGAAAAAAAAAAGGAGAAATGGGGAAAAATGGGGGGAAAAAAGGGAAAAATGGGGAAAAATAGAGAAAAAAAGGGAAATAATGAGAAAAATTGGGAGAAACAGGGAAAGAATGGGAAGAATGGGATCAGGGAAACACCTGGGATCCCTCAGGGCTGGGAAAACCCCCCTTTCCTGGAATGGTTTGGTCTCGTTGCCCCCCCGTTTCCCCACATAATGGTCCGTCCCAGCCTCCCCCTTTTTGGGCTCCCCCAGGAGATTTTGGGGCATTTCCAGGAGGATTTTTGGGGTCTCGGGGCAGCTTTGGGAACCCCCTGAAGGATTTGGGGAGTCCAGGGGGAATTCTGAGCAGTCCCAGCAGGGATTTGGGGTGATTCAGGAAGGTTTTGGGGGTGATTCGGGGGGGTTTTGGTTTCCCAGGTGGATTTTGGGGCTCCCCAGGTGGATTTTGGGGCTCCCAGGGAGGATTTTGGGGCTCCCCAGGTAAATTTTGGGGCTCCCCAGATAAATTTTGCGGCTCCCCAGGTGAATTTTGGGGCTCCCGAGCCAGATTTTGGGGCTCCCAGGGAGGATTTTGGGGCTCCCAGGTGGATTTTGGAGCTCCCAGGGAGGATTTTGGGGTTCCCAAAGAGGATTTTGGGGCTCCCAGTTGAATTTTGGAGCTCCCCAGGCGAATTTTGGGGCTCCCAAGGTAAATTTTGGTGCTCCCAGGTGAATTTTGGGGCTCCCGAGGCAGATTTTGGGGCTCCCAGGTGAATTTTGGGGCTCCCACGTGAATTTTGGTGCTCCCAGGGAGGATTTTGGCGCTCCCAGGGAGGATTTTGGTGCTCCCAGTTGGATTTTGGGGCTCCCAGGTGGGATTTGGGGCTCCCAGGATAATTTTGGTGCTCCCAGCTGGATTTTGGGGCTCCCAGGTGGGATTTGGGGCTCCCAGGATAATTTTGGTGCTCCCAGGATAATTTTGGTGCTCCCAGGTGAATTTTGGGGCTCCCAGCTGGGATTTTGGTGCTCCCAGGATAATTTTGGGGCTCCCAGTTGGATTTTGGTGCTCCCAGTTGGATTTTGGGGCTCCCAGGTGGATTTTGCTGCTCCCAGGATAATTTTGGGGCTCCCAGGTGGGATTTGGGGCTCCCAGGATAATTTTGGTGCTCCCAAGGCAGATTTTGGTGCTCCCAGCTGGGATTTTGGTGCTCCCAGTTGGATTTTGGGGCTCCCAGGTGGGATTTTGGTGCTCCCAGGATAATTTTGGGGCTCCCAGGATAATTTTGAGGCTTCCCAGGTGGATTTTGGGGCTCCCAGGATAATTTTGGTGCTCCCAGGTGGATTTTGGTGCTCCCAGGTGGATTTTGGGGCTCCCAGGATAATTTTGGGGCTCCCAGGATAATTTTGAGGCTTCCCAGGTGGATTTTGGGGCTCCCAGGATAATTTTGGTGCTCCCAGGATAATTTTGGTGCTCCCAGTTGGATTTTGGGGCTCCCAGTTGGATTTTGGGGCTCCCCGCTGGGATTTTGGTGCTCCCAGGATAATTTTGGTGCTCCCAGGATAATTTTGGGGCTCCCAGCTGGATTTTGGGGCTCCCTGCTGGGATTTGGGGCTCACCTTGATGTCGGAGGCGTTCTCCAGCATGGCCTGGCGCGAGGAGAGCTCGGCCTGGCACACGGCGAAGTCGCCGTCCCCCGAGGCGGCCGCCGCCCGCAGCGAGGCCACCTGCCGCTGGAACTCGGCCTGGGCGGGGCCGGGGAGGGGCGGGGTCACCGGGAGGCCACGCCCACCGGGAGGCCACGCCCGCCTGGAGGCCACGCCCGCCTGGAGGCCACGCCCACCGGGAGGCCCCACCCACCTGGAGGCCACGCCCACCTGGAGGCCACGCCCGCCTGGAGGCCACGCCCACCATGAGCCCACACCCACCCGGAGGCCACGCCCACCAGGAGGCCACGCCCACCAGGAGGCCACGCCCACCTGCAGGCCCCACCCACCTGGAGGCCCCACCCACCTGGAGGCCACGCCCACCTGGAGGGTGCACCAACCTGGAGGCCACGCCCACCATGAGCCCACACCCACCCGGAGGCCACGCCCACCTGCAGGCTCCGCCCACCTGGAGGCCACACCCACCCGGAGGCCACGCCCACCATGAGCCCACGGCCACCATGAGCCCACGCCCACCCGGATGCCACGCCCACCTGCAGGCCACACCCACCTGCAGGCTCCACCCACCTGGAGGCCACGCCCCCCCCAAAGGCCACGCCCACCTGCAGCCCCCACCCACCTGGCGGCCACGCCCACCCGGAGGCCACGCCCACCGTGTGGCCACGCCCCCAAAAGCCTAGCCACGCCCACCTGTGCGCACCCCGTGGAGCCACGCCCCCAACAAGCCACGCCCCCACCTGGAGGCCACGCCCATTGTTAGGCCACACCCACTCTGAAGCCACTCCCCTTGTGCCACACCCACAAAGCCACGCCTTTCTAAACCACGCCCCCAATTCCAAGCCCCGCCCCCAAAGTCCAAGCCCCACCCCCCCGGCCCCGCCCCCCACCTGCTTCTTCATCTTCTTCTTCTCCTTTTTGCTGACTCGGCCGTCCGGCCCCGCCCGCGGCCCCGCCCCCTCCTCGTCCTCCTGCCAGGGACCCCAAAAATCCCCCCAGGGACCCCAAAAATCATCCCAGGGATCCCAAAATACCCCCAAAACCACCCCTGGGACCCCAAAACTCCTCAGGGACCCCAAAAATCCCCCCAGGGACCCCAAAAATCCTCAGGGACCCCAAAAATCATCCCAGGGATCCCAAAATACCCCCAAAACCACCCCTGGGACCCCAAAACTCCTCAGGGACCCCAAAAATCCCCCCAGGGACCCCAAAAATCCTCAGGGACCCCAAAAACCAGCCCAGGGACCCCAAAATACCCCCAAAACCATACCAGGCACCCCAAAACTCCTCAGGGACCCCAAAACCACCCCACAGACCCCCAAGCCATGCCAGGGACCCCAAAAATCCCCCCAGGGACCCCAAAAATCATCCCAGGGATCCCAAAATACCCCCAAAACCACCCCAGGGACCCCAAAAATCCCCCCAGGGACCCCAAAAATCCTCAGGGACCCCAAAACCAGCCCAGGGACCCCAAAATACCCCCAAAACCATACCAGGCACCCCAAAACTCCTCAGGGACCCCAAAATCACCCCACGGACCCCAAAGCCATCCCAGGGACCCCAAAAATTACCCCAGGGACCCCAGAAATCACCTCAGGGATCCCAAAATACCCCCAAAACCACCCCAGGCACCTCAAAACCACCCCAGGGACCCCAAAATATCCCCAAAACCACCCCAGGGACCCCAAAACTCCTCAGGCACCCCAAAACCACTGCAGGGACCCCAAAACCACCCTCAGGGACCCCCAAAAATGCCCCAGGGACCCCAAAACCACCTCAGGGACCCCCAAACCAGCCCAGGGACCCCAAAACTCCTCAGGGACCCCCAAAACACCCCCAAAACCACCCCAGGGACCCCAAAAATCCTCAGGGACCCCAAAATCCCCCCAGGCACCCCAAAATCGGACCCCCAGCCCCCCCCACTCACGTTCTCGCTTCCCTTCCGGGCCCCTTCCTCCTCCTCCTCCTCCTCCTCCTCTTCCTCCCTCAGAGCCGGGATCTCCTTCTGCCACAAAATGGGGTCAAAAACCCCAATTTTGGGGTCTCACCCTCCCGCAAAAACCCCCCAAAACCCCAAAAACCCCCAAAAAACCCAAAAAAAACCCCCCAAAAACCCCAAAACCCCCAATTTTCCCCCCATTTTACCTTCGTGCCTTTGGCCTCCTCGGAGCCTTCGGCCTCATCCTCGCTGGGGGATTTGCCCTGAGGATTTTGGGGCCAAAATTTGGGGTCATTTGGGGTAATTTGGGGTCATTTGGGGGGAATTTGGGGGAATTGGGGGGAATTTGGGGGCATTTGGGGGAATTTGGGGGAATTTGGGGTAATTTGGGGTAATTTGGGGTCATTTGGGGGGAATGTGGGGGAATTTGGGGGATTTTGGGGGAATTTGGGGGAATTTGGGGGGTTTTGGGGGGGAATTTGGGGGAGATTTGGGGAATTTGGGGGAATTTGGGGTCATTTGGGGGATTTTGGGGGAATTTGGGGTATTTCAGGGTTGCCACCCCCAAAAGTAGGAAACAAAAAACCCCAAAAAGGAGGGAAAAGCCCCAAAATCTCGCACCTGCCGCTTCCCTTTGGGCCTCTCGTTCCTGCGGCTCTTCCTCCTCCGGGCGCCCTCCTCTTCCTCCTGCCGGGAGCCGTTTTGGGGCTTTTTCGGGGGATTTTGGGGCTCCCCGAGGGGTTAAAAAGGGATTTTTTTAAGGGGTTTTTAAGGGTTTTTAGTGAGGTTTTTTTAAGGGATTTTTAAGGGTTTTTTTAAGGAATTTTTAAGGGTTTTTTAAGGGTTTTTTAAGGGTTTTTAAAGGGTTTCTTAAAGATCTTTTAAAGATTTTTTGAGGGTTTTTTAAAAGTTTTTTAAGGGATTTTTAAGGGATTTTTAAAGGTTTTTTAAGGGTTCCTTTAAGGAGTTTTTTAAGGGTTTTTTAAGGGTTTTTCAGGGTTTTTTAAGGGTTTTTTAAGGGTTTTTTAAAGGGTTTTTTAAAGGTTTTTTAAGGGATTTTTAAGGGTTTTTTAAGGGTTTGTTAAGGGATTTTTAAGGGTTCTTTTAAAGGTTTTTTAAGGGATTTTTAAGGGTTTTTTAAAGGGTTTTTTTAAGGGATTTTTAAGGGTTTTTTAAGGGTTTGTTAAGGGATTTTTAAGGGTTCTTTTAAACGTTTTTTAAGGATTTTTAAAGGGTTTTTTTAAAGGTTTTTTAAGGGATTTTTAAGGGTTTTTTAAAGGGTTTTTTTAAGGGATTTTTAAGGGTTTTTTAAGGGTTTGTTAAGGGATTTTTAAGGGTTCTTTTAAACGTTTTTTAAGGATTTTTAAAGGGTTTTTTTAAAGGTTTTTTAAGGGATTTTTAAGGGTTTTTTAAAGGGTTTTTTCTCAGGAATTCAGGAAATTTTTTGAAATTATTTTGAATTTTTCCCGCATTTTTTGGGGTTTTTCCAAGGACTTTGAGATTTTTTAAGAGGTTTTCTAAGGGTTTTTTAAGGGTTGTTTAAGGGTTTTTTTAAAAGTTTTTAATGAGTTTTTTAAAGGTTTATTAGGGGATTTTTAGGAGTTTTTAAGGGATTTTTAAGGGTTTTTTAAGAGATTTTTAAGGATTTTTAAAGGTTTTTTAAGGGTTTTTTAAAGGTTTTTTAAGGGTTTTTAAAGGGTTTTATTAAAAGGCTTTTTAAGAGTTTTTTAAAGGTTTTTTAAAGGATTTTTTAAGGGATTTTTAAAGGGTTTTTAAAGAGTTTAATAAGAGATTTTTAAAGGGTTTTTTAAAGGATTTTTTAAGAGATTTTTAAAGGGTTTTTAAACAGCTTTTTAGGGTTTTTTTAAAGGGTTTTTTAAAAGGTTTTTTAAGGCATTTTTAAGGCTTTTTAAAGGGATTTTTAAGGCTTTTTAAAAGGAATTTTAAAGGTTTTTAAAAGATTTTTTAAGACTTTTTTAAGAGATTTTTAAGAGATTTTTAAGGGTTTTTAAAGGTTTTTTAAGGGATTTTTAAGGGTTTTTTAAAGAGTTTTTAAGGGATTTTTAAAGGTTCTCTTAAAGGGTTTTTTTTTTCCCAAAAATCCAGGAAATTATTTGGAATTATTCTCAATTTTTCCCCCATTTTTTGGGGTTTTTTTCCCGGGATTTTGGGCTCTTTGGAACCCCGGGCCGGCCCCACCTCGGCGCTTTTCCCTTTTGGGGTTTTCTCCTCCTCCTCCTCCTCCTCGTCCTCGCTCAGCTCCCGGCTCAGCGCAGCAAAGACGTTCCCACCCTACAAAAAACACCCCAAAAAACCCCAAACTCGTCACGTTTCACCCCAAAATCCCAGCCAGCCCCACCCTGAACCCCCCAAACCGCCCAAATTTGGGGTTTTTATTCCGTTTTTTCCCCCTTTTTCCTTTTTTTGGGGCCGTTCCTATAAAATCCCCATTTCTGGGGGGTTTCTCCCACTCGTTTTGGGGCTTTTCCCCCTCATTTGGGGTTTTTTCCCCTCGTTTTGGGGCTTTTCCCCCTCATTTTAGGGTTTTTTCCCCTCGTTTTGGAGTTGTTTCCCTCATTTTGGGTTTTTTTCTCTCTTTTTGGGTTTTTTTTTCCTCATTTTGGGTTTTTTTCCCCTCATTTTGGGGTTTTTCCCCCTCATTTTGGGCTTGTTTCCCTCATTTTGGGTTTTTTTCTCTCTTTTGGGGTTTTTTTTTCCTCATTTTGGGTTTTTTTTCCCCTCATTTGGGGATTTTTTTCCCTCCTTTTGGGGTTTTTTTCCTCCTTTTGGGGTTTTTTCCCCTCATTTTGGGTTTTTTTCTCACCTTTTGGGGTTTTTTTCCTCATTCTGGGTTTTTTTCCCCTCATTTTGGGTTTTTTCCCCTCATTTCAGGTTTTCCCCCCTCATTTGGGGTTTTTCCCCCTCGTTTTGGGGCTTTTTCTCCTTGTTTTGGGATTGTTTCCCTCATTTGGGGGTTTTTCCCCCCATTTTGGGTTTTTTCCCCTCGTTTTGGGTTTCTCCCCCAGTTCCAGCCTCCTTTTCCCTCATTTTGGGTTTTCTCCCCTCGCTTTGGGGTTTTCCCCCTCATTTTGGGGTTTTTCCCCCTCATTTTGGGGTTGTTTCCCTCATTTTGGGGGTTTCCTATCTCATTTTAGGCTTTTTTTTCCCTCTCTTCAGGTTTTTCCCCTCATTTTAGGTCTTTTCCCCTCATTTTGGGTTTTTTTCCCCTCGTTTTGGGGCTTTTTCCCCTCATTTTGGGTTTTTTCCCTCATTTTGGGTTTTTTCCCCCGCCTTTTAGGTTTTTTTCCCCTCATTTTTGTTTTTTTTTCCCCCATTTTGGGGTTTTTCCTCCTCGTTTTGGGTTTTTTTCCCCTCTTTTGGGCTTTTTCCCTCATTTTGGGGTTGTTTCCCTCATTTGGGGTTTTTCCCCTCATTTTGGGGTTTTTCCCCTCATTTTGGGTTTTTTTCCCCTCGCTTTGGGGTTTTCCCCTCCTTTTGGGTTTTTTTCTCCTCACTTTGGGGTTTTTCCCCTCATTTTGGGTTCTTTCCCTTCATTTTGGCATTTTTTTCCTCATTTTGGGGTTTTCTTCCCTCATTCTGAGTTTTTTCCTTCATTTTGGGATTTTTCCCCTCACTTTGGGTTTTTTTCCCCTCACTTTGGGTTTTTTTCCCCTTGTTTCACGTTTTTTTTCTCCTTGTTTCGGGGTTCTCATTTTGGGGTTTTTTCCCCGCATTTTCGGCTTTTTTCCCCTCGTTTTGGGTTTGTTTCCCCTCATTTTGGGATATTTTTCCCCTCTTTTGGGCTTTTTCCCTCATTTTGGGGTTGTTTCCCTCATTTGGGGTTTTTCCCCTCATTTTGGGATTTTTTCCCCTCATTTTGGGTTTTTTTCCCTTCGCTTTGGGGTTTTTCCCCTCCTTTTGGGTTTTTTTCTCCTCACTTTGGGGTTTTTTCCCCTCATTTTGGGTTCTTTCCCTTCATTTTGGCATTTTTTTCCTCATTTTGGAGTTTTCTTCCCTCATTCTGAGTTTTTTCCTTCATTTTGGGATTTTTCCCCTCACTTTGGGTTTTTTTCCCCTCACTTTGGGTTTTTTTCCCCTCATTTTGGTTTTTTTCCCCTCATTTTGGGTTTTTTTTCCCCTCATTTTGGGTTTTTTTCCCCTTGTTTCACAGTTTTTTTTCTCCTTGTTTTGGGGTTCTCATTTTGGGGTTTTTTCCCCGCATTTTCAGCTTTTTTCCCCTCGTTTTGGGTTTGTTTCCCTCATTTTGGGATATTTTTCCCCTCATTTTGGGTTTTTTCCCCTCATTTTGGGTTTTTTCCCCTCATTTCAGGTTTTCCCCCCCTCATTTGGGGTTTTTTCCCCTCGTTTTGGGGCTTTTTCTCCTTGTTTTGGGATTGTTTCCCTCATTTTGGTGTTTTTTCCCTCATTTTGGGGTTTTTCCCCCCATTTTGTGTTTTTTCCCCTCGTTTTGGGGTTTCTCCCCCAGTTCCAGCCTCCTTTTCCCTCATTTTGGGTTTTCTCCCCTCGCTTCGGGGTTTTCCCCCTCATTTTGGGGTTGTTTCCCTCATTTTGGGGTTTTCCTATCTCATTTTAGGCTTTTTTTCCCTCTCTTCAGGTTTTTCCCCTCATTTTAGGTCTTTTCCCCTCATTTTGGGGTTTTTTCCCCTCATTTTGGGGCTTTTTCCCCTCATTTTGGGTTTTTTCCCTCATTTTGGGTTTTTTCCCCGCCTTTTAGGTTTTTTTCCCCTCATTTTTGATTTTTTTCCCCCATTTGGGGGTTTTTCCTCCTCGTTTTGGGTTTTTTTCCCCTCTTTTGGGCTTTTTCCCTCATTTTGGGGTTGTTTCCCTCATTTGGGGTTTTTCCCCTCATTTTGGGATTTTTTCCCCTCATTTTGGGTTTTTTCCCCTTGCTTTGGGGTTTTCCCCTCCTTTTGGGTTTTTTTCTCCTCACTTTGGGGTTTTTCCCCTCATTTTGGGTTCTTTCCCTTCATTTTGGCATTTTTTTCCTCATTTTGGGGTTTTCTTCCCTCATTCTGAGTTTTTTCCTTCATTTTGGGATTTTTCCCCTCACTTTGGGTTTTTTTCCCCTCACTTTGGGTTTTTTTCCCCTCATTTTGGGTTTTTTTCCCCTCATTTTGGGATTTTTCCCCTCATTTTGGGTTTTTTTCCCCTTGTTTCACGTTTTTTTTCTCCTTGCTTTGGGGTTCTCATTTCGGGGTTTTTTCCCCGCATTTTCGGCTTTTTTCCCCTCGTTTTGGGTTTGTTTCCCCTCATTTTGGGATATTTTTCCCCTCATTTTGGGCTTTTTCCCCCCTCACTTTGGGATCCTCCTTTCCCCCCCCCCTCCCCCTCACTCCCCGCCCCTCCCCCCACTCCCAGCCCCCCCCCCCTCCCCCCTCACCTTCCTCCTCCTCCCTCCTTTCCGCGCCGCCGGAACTGCGGGAACATTTCGGGAAAGGGGGGGAGGGGGGGTCACTGAGGGCTCAGAACCCCCCCCCAGGGACCCCCCAAATTCCCCTCCTGGACCTTCCTCCTCCTCCTCCTCCTCCTCCTCGTCCTCGGCGGCCGCCAGGGCCCGGAGCCGCCGGCTCAGCTCGGCCTCCTCGGGCTCGGGCTCCGCGCCCCGGGGCCGCCGCGGCTCCTTGCGGCGCTCCCGCCTCTTCCGGGAGCCCTGCGGGGGTTGGGGACCCTTCATGAGCGCCCAGCAGCCCTTAATTAGCGCCCAGCGGCCCTTAATTAGCGCCCAGCGGCCCTTAATGAGCCTCTGCTCGCCGCTCGTTAGCGGCCTGCCCGGGGGGGAGCCGGGTTGGGGGAGGCTCCGCCCGCTTGGGCCACGCCCCTTTAAGCCCCTCCCACTCCGGCCGCACCCGATTTAAGCCCCGCCCACTTAGGCCACACCCAATTTGGCTCCTCCCACTGAAGCCACACCCCTCTAAGCCCCTCCCACTCTGACCACACCCGATTTAAGCCCCGCCCACTTAGGCCACACCCAATTTGGCTCCTCCCACTGAAGCCACGCCCCTCTAAGCCCCTCCCACTCTGGCCACACCCGATTTAAGCCCCGCCCGCTTAGGCCACACCCAATTTGGCTCCTCCCACTGAAGCCACGCCCCTCTAAGCCCCTCCCACTCTGGCCACACCCAATTTAAGCCCCGCCCGCTTAGGCCACACCCAATTTGGCTCCTCCCACTGAAGCCACACCCCTCTAAGCCCCTCCCATGCCGGCCACCCCCAATTTAAGCCACGCCTACTCTGGCCACACCCATTTAAGCTCCTCCCATGTTGACCACACCTCTCTAAGCCCCTCCCACTCTGACCACACCCAAAATCAGCCCCTCCCACTTAGGCCACACCCAATTTAGCTCCTCCCACCCCTGGCCACGCCCCTCCAAGCCCCTCCCACTCCGACCACGCCCATTTAAGCCCCTCCCACCCAGGCCACGCCCATTTAAGCCCCTCCCATTCTCCACAAACCCCTTTAAGCCCCTCCCACTCCGGCCACACCCAAAATAAGCCCCTCCCACTCTGGCCACACCCAAATTAAGCCACACCCACACTGGCCACACCCCTCTAAGTCCCTCCCACTCTGACCACACCCAAAATAAGCCCCTCCCACTTAGGCCGCACCCAATTTAGCTCCTCCCAGCCGGGCCATGCCCCTCCAAGCCCCTCCCACTCTGACCGCACCCAAACCAAGCCCCTCCCACTCTCCACAAACCCCTTTAAGCCCCTCCCACTCCGGCCACGCCCCTCTAAGCCCCTCCCAATCTAAACCACACCCAGTTTAAGCTCCTCCCACTCTGACCACACCCAACTTAGGCCCCTCCCACTCTGGCCACACCCAAATTAAGCCACACCCACAGCGGCCACACCCCTCTAAGTCCCTCCCACTCTGACCACACCCAACTCAGGCCCCTCCCACTGACCCCACCCTTTCCTCCCTCCCCTCAAGCCCCTCCCCTTCCGCCCTTAAGCCCCACCCACCCCAACCCCACCCCTTTAAGCCCCACCCCCCTCAACCCCCCTCCCCCCTCGGCTCCTCCCCAAGCCCCGCCCCCCTCATTAACCCCTCCCTAATTAACCTGGGGCGGGGGCAGCCCCTCCTTCTCAGGGGCCGGGGGGGCCTCGGCCGGCGCCGCCTTCTCCTCCTCCGCCAGCTCCTCGAAAAACTGGGGGGAATTCGGGCGATTTTGGGGCCGCTCCGGAGCTCCGGGGAGGGGCCCCAGGAATTGGGGGAGGGGCCGGGGTCAAAGGTCAGGGGTCACTCACGGATTTTTTGCCTTTCCGGTCCTTCCTGCCCTTCTTGACCGGTTGGTCTGGGTGGGGGGGAGGGGAGGGAGGGAGGAAATGGGGTCTGGGGTGCCCCAAAATCCGAGGATTTGTGGCAAAAGCCCTCCCCGGAATTTGGGGTTTGGTCCTTCAGCGCAGCCCGGACCCCACAAAGGGGGGGATTCCTCCCCAAAAGGGACGGGTTTGCCCCAAAAAAGGGGAGGTCTCCCCTCACAGAAAGGGGGGCTCACCCTCCTCCCCAAATCCCCAAATCCCGGGGGTCCCATCTTGGGGTCTCCCCCCAAATCCCAGGGGCCTTGTCCCAGGGTTTCCCCCCAAATCCCGAGGCCCCATCCAGGGGTCCCCCCTCAGTCCCAGGAGTCCCATCCCGGGCTCTCCCCTCAATCCTGGGGGTCTCCCCTTCCTCTCCCCCCATCCTGGGGATCCTGAGGGGTCCCGTCCCGGGGTCCCCCCTCAGTCCCGGGTGTCCCATCCCGGGCTCTCCCCCCAAATCCCGGGGTGCCATCCCCGGGTCCCCCCCTCAGCCCGGGGGTCTCACCCTCCTACCCCCCCCCCAGTCCCGGGGGTCCCATCTCGGAGTCTCCCCCCAAATCCCGGGGGTCCCGGGGGTCTCCCCTTCCCCTCCCCCCATCCTGGGGATCCTGAGGGGTCCCGTCCCGGGGTTCCCCCCAAATCCCCCGGGTCCTGTCCCGGGGTCCCCCCCCTCAGTCCCCGGAGTCCCATTCCGGGCTCTCCCCCCAAATCCCGGGGTCCCGTCCCGGGGTTCCCTCTCAGCCCGGGGGTCTCACCCTCCTCCCCCCCCCAATCCCGGGGGTCCCATCCCGGGGTCCCCCCCCTCAGCCCCGGGGGTCCCATCCCGGGGGTCCCGGCGGTCTCACCCTCCTCCCCCTCCCCAATCCCGGGGGTCCCATCCCGGGGTCCCCCCCTCAGTCCCGGGGTCCCATCCCGGGGGTCTCACCCTCCTCCCCCCCCTTCCATTCCTCCTGCTTGGCCCCCGCCGGCCGCGCTCCCTTCGGCATGGCCGGGCACCGCGCTCTGCGCATGCGCCGCCACCGCCGAACCGCGCCTCTTCCGGGCCGGGCCGCCGCTTCCCATTGGTCCGCGCCGCCGCAAGCCCCGCCCACCGCCTGCGCGCCTCTGCTCCCTTTGGCGCGCGCCGGTTCGTCCCGCCCACCCCTGAGGTGATCTTGTCTCCTATTGGTCGATCGGGCAGCGCCCCGCGTCGTGCGCTGCTATTGGTTCGCCTTCCTGTCAATCACGCTGCCGCGCTGAGGCGGCGCGCCCTTCCATTGGCTCCTCCTCGCGCGGTGTCCCCGCCCCTTCGCTCCTATTGGTGGAGCGCGGCCCCGCCCCGGCACGTGAGCTCCCGCCATGCCCCGCAAGCTCCCGTTCAGCGCCAAGCGGAAAAAGCAGCAGCTCCGGGACCGGCGGGAGCGGAAACGGGGCGGTGAGGGGGGGGCTGCGAGCCCCGGGAGTGAGGGCTGGGATCCCCGGGACGGCGGGAGAAAGATCCCCGGGAATGAGGGTCGGGACTCCCGGAATATGGGCAGAGATATCCCCGGGAATGAGGGCCGGGACCCCCGGAGTATGGGCAGAGAGATCCCCGGGAGTGAGGGCCGGGACCCCCGGAATATGGGCAGAGAGATCCCCGGGAGTGAGGGCTGGGACCCCCGGAATATGGGCAGAGAGATCCCCGGGAATGAGGGCCAGGACACCCGGAACATGGGCAGAGAGATTCCCGGGAGTGAGGGCCGGGACCCCCGGAGTATGGGCAGAGAGATCCCCGGGAATGAGGGCCGGGACCCCCGGAACATGGGCAGAGAGATCCCCGGGAATGGGGAGAAAAAAGCCCTCGCGGGATGGGGATAAGAACCCCCGGGATGGTGACAGGGGCCGGGCTGGGACCCTTGGGATGGGACCTTCGGGAAGGGACCGGGCCCTCCCTGACCCCCATCCCCGGTGGCCGCAGATGCCCCGGCCGGGCCGGCCTCGGGCCCCGGCAGCCGCAGCGGGAGCCGCGAGCGAGGCGGCGATGGCCCCCCCGGAGACCCCCCCGCTGAGCCCCCGGGGCCCCCCCGGCGCCACGACCCCGGCAGGTACCGAGGGGGGGCCGGGAGGTGGGGAGGGGGCGGGAGCTGAGGGGGGAATTAGTGGGGAGGGGGGGAAAACGAGCGGATTCTGGCTGGAAATGGAATTGGGGAAGAGCCCGGAGTGGATTTAGGCTGGGATTGGGAATGGGAGGAAACCTGGAGTGGATTTAGGCTGGGATTGGGACGGGGAGGAAACCTGGAGTGGATTTAGGCTGGAATTGGGGAGGGGAGGAAACCTGGAGTGGATTTAGGCTGGAATTGGGACGGGGAGGAAACCTGGAGTGGATTTAGGCTGGAATTGGGAATGGGAGGAAACCTGGACTGGATTTAGGCTGGAATTGGGACAGGGAGGAAACCTGAACTGGATTTAGGCTGGGATTAGAAGCAAGGGAAAGCCTGACTGGATTTAGGCTGGAATAGGGAGCAGGGGAAAGCCCGGACTGGATTTCGGCTGGAGTCAGGAGCGGGGCAAAGCCCGGACTGGATTTAGGCTGGAGTCTGGGATGGGCGCAAACCTGGACCGGACTCAGCGCAGGATTTGGAGTGGGGGAAATTGGATTTTGCCTGGAACCGGGGAAAACCCGGCTTGGATTCCTGCTGGAATGCCGACCAAGGGAAAACCCGGCCTGGATCCTGGGTCTCCGTGCCCAGAGGGGAGGTCCGGCCGTGGGTGGGTGACCCCGGGGGGGTCCGGCCGTGGGTGGGTGGGTGGGTGACCCCGGGGGGGGTCCGGCCGTGGGTGGGTGGGTGACCCTGGGGGGGTCCGGCCCGGTGACCCCGGGGTCCCCCCAGGTTCCGGCTGCAGCTGGGGGGGGCCCCGGGCCGAGGCCCTGGAGCGGCGCCGGCGCCGGGCCCAGGAGGAGCTGCTGGAGCCGCTGCCCGAGAGCGCCCTGGAGCTGGACCCCGACAGCATCTACGGCCCCGGTGAGGGGGAGCGGCCACCGGGGGCGGGGAATGGCCACTGGGAGGGGGGAGTGGCCACTGGGAGGGGATATGGGCACTGGGAGGGGGCAAATGGCCACTGGGAGGGAGAATGGCCGCTGGGAGGGTGGAATGGCCACTGGGAGCAGGGAATGGCCACTGGGAGGGGGAGAACGGCCACTGGGAGGGGATATGGGCACTGGGAAGGGGAATGGCCACTGGGAGGGGGAGAATGGCCACTGGGAGGGGATATGGGCACTGGGAAGGGGAATGGCCACTGGGAGGGGGGAAACGGCCACTGGGAGGGTGGAAATAGCCACTGAGAAAGAGGAATGGCTACTGGAAGGAGGGGATGGCCACTGGGAGGAGGGAATGGCCACTGGGAGCAGGGAATGGCCCCTGGGAGGGGGAATGGCCACTGGGAGGGTGGGAATGGCCACTGGGAGCAGGGAATGGCCATTGGGAGGGTGGGAATGGCCACTGGAAGGGGATATGGCCCTAAAGATGGCCGAAGTGGCCACTGGAAGAGGCCGAGGGCCTTTGGGTCGGGTGACGGCTCCGAGGAAGGGGCTGAGTGGCCACTGGAAGGGGCTGAGTGACCACTGGAAGGGCTCGAGTGACCCCAGGGAGGGACAGAACCCCTGGGGTGCCACAACCCCCCCCGGAGGGTGGCCCAGTGACCCCGAGTGACCCCGAGTGGCCCCGTGGCCACTGTCCCCAGGGCTGGACTTCCCCCGGCGGCCTCCCTGGAGCTTCGGGATGAGCCCCGAGGAGCTGCGGGCGCGGGAGGAGGCGGCGTTCAGCCACTTCCTGCGGGGCCTGGGCCAGCCCGGGGACCCCGGGGCCAGCGGGGCCAGCGGGGCCAGCGGGGAGCTGGCCCCCTTCGAGCACAACCTGGAGGTGAGAGGGGCTGGGGGGGTCCGAGGGGGGTTTGGGGTCACTGGGGATGGGGAGGGGGGGTTTGGGGTTATTGGGGGCAGCGAGGGGGACATGGGAGGGGTCTGAGGGGGGTTTGGGGACACTGGGGACGTGGGAGAGGGATATGGGGATGTGGGAGGGGGGTTTGGGGTCACTGGGGATGGGGAGGGGGATGTGAGAGGGGTCTGAGGGGGATTTGGGGTTATTGGGGGCAGCGAGGGGGACATGGGAGGGGTTAAGGGGGGTCTGGGGTCACTGGGGATGGGGAGGGGGGGTTTGGGGTTATTGGGGGCAGGGAGAGGGACATGGGAGGGGTCTGAGGGGGGTTTGGGGTCACTGGGGACGTGGGAGGGGTCTGAGGGGCGCGGTGTGGGGTGGGGGTGGCACAGAGGGGCTCCCCCGGCTCAGGGGTGCTGTCCCTGCTGTCCCTCTGCCCCTCTGTCCCCCTGTCCCTCTGTCCCTCTGTCCCCCTGTCCCCCTGTCCCTCTGTCCCTCTGTCCCCTCTGTCCCTCTGTCCCTCTGTCCCCCTGTCCCTCTGTCCCTCTGTCCCTCTGTCCCCCTGTCCCCCTGTCCCTCTGTCCCCCTGTCCCTCTGTCCCCTCTGTCCCTCTGTCCCCCTGTCCCTCTGTCCCTCTGTCCCCCTGTCCCTCTGTCCCTCTGTCCCTCTGTCCCCCTGTCCCTCTGTCCCCTCTGTCCCTCTGTCCCCCTGTCCCCCTGTCCCTCTGTTCCCTCTGTCCCTCTGTCCCCCTGTCCCTCTGTCCCTCTGTCCCTCTGTCCCCCCTGTCCCTCTGTCCCTCTGTCCCTCTGTCCCCCCTGTCCCCCTGTCCCTCTGTCCCTCTGTCCCCCTGTCCGTCTGTCCCCCTGTCCCTCTGTCCCCCTGTCCCTCTGTCCCTCTGTCCCCCTGTCCCTCTGTCCCCCTGTCCCCCTGTCCCTCTGTCCCCCTGTCCCCCTGTCCCCCTGTCCCCCTGTCCGTGTGTCCGTCTGTCCCCAGACATGGCGGCAGCTCTGGCGGGTGCTGGACATGTCCGACATCGTGCTGCTCATCGCCGACGCCCGGCACCCGGTCAGCGCCGCGCCTGGGGGGGGGGGGGGGCCCGCGGGCCCTGACCCCCCCTCGGGGCCACTGGGACCCCTCCCGGGCCCCAGGGTGGGGGTCCTTGGGTGCCATCCCCCCCTGACCCATCCCGAGTCCCCAGGGTGGGGGTCCTTGGGTGCCATCCCCCCCGACCCTTCCCAAATCCCCAGGGTGGGGGTCCTTGGGTGCCCCCCTGACCCATCCCGAGTCCCCAGGGTGGGGGTCCCATCCCCATGTGCCCCCTGACCCTTCCTGTGGCCCCAGGGTGGGGGTCCCTGGGTGCCCCCCTGACCCTTCCCAAGTCCCCAGGGTGGGGGTCCCATCCCCAGGGTGGGGGTCCCATCCCTGGGTGCCCCCCTGACCCTTCCCAAATCCCCAGGGTGGGGGTCCCATCCCCAGGGTGGGGGTCCCCGTGTGCCCCCCTCACCCATCCCCGTGTGCCCCCCTGACCCATCCCGAGTCCCCAGGGTGGGGGTCCCATCCCCAGGGTGGGGGTCCCATCCCCAGGGTGGGGGTCCCATCCCCAGGGTGGGGGTCCTTGGGTGCCATCCCCCCTGACCCATCCCGAGTCCCCAGGGTGGGGGTCCCATCCCCGTGACCCTCTCCCCGTGCCCCCCCAGGCGCTGAGCGTGCCCCCCGCCCTGGCCGGCCACGTGACGCGGGAGTTGGGCAAGGGGCTGGTGCTGGTCCTCAACAAGGTGGACCTGACCCCGCCCGCGGTGGCCGTGGCCTGGAGCCACCTGCTGAGGGGCCGCTTCGCCCCCGCCCGCGTGGTGCCCTTCAGCTCGGCCCCCGCGCCGCCCGCGCCCCCCGAGCTGGGTACCGCCCGCGGGGGGGTCCTGGGGGGGGTTTGGGGGTGGGCTGGGGTCCTGGGAGGGCGGCACGAGGGGGTTTTGGGGTCCTGGGGGGGGTTTGGGGGTGGGCTGGGGTCCTGGGGGGGCGGCACGAGGGGGTTTTGGGGTCCTGGGGTGGGTTTGGGGTGGTACTGGGGGGGTTTGGGGTGATACTGGGGGGGGTTTGGGGTGGGTTTGGGGTCCTGGGCGGGGTTTGGGGTGGTACTGGGGGGGGTTTGGGGTGGGGTTTGGGGTCCTGGGGGGGGTTTGGGGGTGGGTCAGGGTCCTGGGAGGGCAGCACGAGGGGGTTTTGGGGTCCTGGGGGGGTTTGGGGGGTGGGCTGGGGTTCTGGGGGGGTGACACGAGGGGGTTTTGGGGTCCTGGGGGGGGTTTGGGGTGATACTGGGGGGGGTTTGGGGTGGGTTTGGGGTCCTGGGCGGGGTTTGGGGTGGTACTGGGGGGGTTTGGGGTGGGGTTTGGGGTCCTGGGGGGGGTTTGGGGGTGGGCCGGGGTCCTGGGAGGGCGGCACGAGGGGGTTTTGGGGTCCTGGGGTGGGTTTGGGGTGGTACTGGGGGGGTTTGGGGTGATACTGGGGGGGGTTTGGGGTGGGTTTGGGGTCCTGGGCGGGGTTTGGGGTGGTACTGGGGGGGTTTGGGGTGGGGTTTGGGGTCCTGGGGGGGGTTTGGGGGTGGGCCGGGGTCCTGGGAGGGCGGCACGAGGGGGTTTTGGGGTCCTGGGGGGGGGTTGGGGTGATACTGGGGGGGTTTGGGGTGGGTTTGGGGTCCTGGGCGGGGTTTGGGGTGGTACTGGGGGGGTTTGGGGTGGGGTTTGGCGTCCTGGGGGGGGTTTGGGGGGCAGGCCGGGGTCCTGGGGGGGCGGCACGAAGGGGTTTTGGGGTCCTGGGGGGGGTTTGGGGGGTGGGCTGGGGTCCTGGGAGGGCGGCACGAGGGGGTTTTGGGGTCCCTAGGGGGGGTTTGGGGGGTGGGCTGGGGTCCTGGGAGGGCGGCACGAGGGGGTTTTGGGGTCCTGGGGTGGGTTTGGGGTGGTACTGGGGGGGTTTGGGGTGATACTGGGGGGGGGTTTGGGGTGGGTTTGGGGGGTTTGGGGTGGGGTTTGGGGTCCTGGGGGGGGGTTTGGGGGGTGGGCCGGGGTCCTGGGGGGGTGGCACGAGGGGGTTTTGGGGTCCTGGGGTGGGTTTGGGGTGGTACTGGGGGGGTTTGGGGTGATACTGGGGGGTTTTGGAGTGATACTGGGGGGTTTTGGGGTCCTGGGGGGGGTTTGGGGGGTGGGCTGGGGTCCTGGGAGGGCGGCACGAGGGGGTTTTGGGGTCCTGGGGGGGGTTTGGGGGGCGGGCCGGGGTCCTGGGGGGGCGGCACGAGGGGGTTTTGGGGTCCTGGGGTGGGTTTGGGGTGGTACTGGGGGGGTTTGGGGTGATACTGGGGGGGGTTTGGGGTGGGTTTGGGGTCCTGGGCGGGGTTTGGGGTGGTACTGGGGGGGTTTGGGGTGGGGTTTGGGGTCCTGGGGGGGGTTTGGGGGTGGGCCGGGGTCCTGGGAGGGCGGCACGAGGGGGTTTTGGGGTCCTGGGGGGGGGGTTGGGGTGATACTGGGGGGGTTTGGGGTGGGTTTGGGGTCCTGGGCGGGGTTTGGGGTGGTACTGGGGGGGTTTGGGGTGGGGTTTGGCGTCCTGGGGGGGGTTTGGGGGGCAGGCCGGGGTCCTGGGGGGGCGGCACGAGGGGGTTTTGGGGTCCTGGGGGGGGCGTTGGGGGGCGGGCCGGGGTCCTGGCGGGGCGGCACGAGGGGGTTTTGGGGTCCTGGGGGGGGTTTGGGGGTGGGCTGGGGTCCTGGGAGGGCGGCACGAGGGGGTTTTGGGGTCCTGGGGGGGGTTTGGGGGTGGGCTGGGGTCCTGGGGGGGCGGCACGAGGGGGTTTTGGGGTCCTGGGGGGGGTTTGGGGTGGGGTTTGGGGTCCTGGGAGGGGTTTGGGGTGGTATTGGGGGGGTTTGGGGTGATACTGGGGGGGGGTTTGGGGTGGTACTGGGGGGTTTGGGGTGGGGTTTGGGGTCCTGGGGGGGGTTTGGGGGGTGGGCCGGGGTCCTGGGGGGGTGGCACGAGGGGGTTTTGGGGTCCTGGGGTGGGTTTGGGGTGGTACTGGGGGGGTTTGGGGTGATACTGGGGGGTTTTGGAGTGATACTGGGGGGTTTTGGGGTCCTGGGGGGGGTTTGGGGGGCGGGCCGGGGTCCTGGGAGGGCGGCACGAGGGGGTTTTGGGGTCCTGGGGGGGGTTTGGGGGGTGGGCTGGGGTCCTGGGAGGGCGGCACGAGGGGGTTTTGGGGTCCTGGGAGGGGTTTGGGGGTGGGCTGGGGGGGTTTGGGGTGGGGTTTGGGGTCCTGGGCGGGGTTTGGGGTGGTACTGGGGGGGTTTGGGGTGGGGTTTGGGGTCCTGGGGGGGGTTTGGGGGGTGGGCCGGGGTCCTGGGGGGGCGGCACGAGGGGGTTTTGGGGTCCTGGGGGGGGTTTGGGGGTGGGTCGGGGTCCTGAGAGGGAGGCACGAGGGGGTTTTGGGGTCCTGGGGGGGTTTGGGGTGATACTGGGGGGTTTTGGGGTGATACTGGGGGGTTTTGGGGTCCTGGGGGGGGGATTGGGGGGCGGGCCGGGGTCCTGGGGGGGCGGCACGAGGGGGTTTTGGGGTCCTGGGGTGGGTTTGGGGTGGTACTGGGGGGGTTTGGGGGGGCATTGGGGGGGTTGGGGTGGGTTTGGGGTGGTACTGGAGGGGTTTGGGGTGGCACTGGGGAGGTTTGGGGTGGGTTTTGGAGTCCTGGATGGGTTTGGGGTGACACTGGGGGGGTTTGGGGTGGGTTTTGAGGGGGTTTGGAGTGGTACTGGGGGGGTTTGGAGTGGCATTGGGGGGTTTGGGGTGGTTTGGGGTGGCACTGGGGGGGTTTGGGGGTGGTACTGGGGCGGTTTGGGGTGGGTTTTGGGGTCCTGGGGGGGTTTGGGGTGGTACTGGGGGGGGTTGGGGTGGGTTTGGGGTGGCACTGGGGTGGTTTGGGGTGGCACTGGGGGGGTTTGGGGTGGGTTTTGGGGTCCTGGGGGGGTTTGGGGTGGTACTGGGGGGGGTTGGGGTGGGTTTGGGGTGATACTGGGGGGTTTGGGGTGGGTTTTTGGGGTGACCCTGGGGGTGTTTTTAGGCTGATCCTGGGGGTGTTTTTGGGGTGACCCAGGGGGGGTTTTTGGGGGTGACCCAGGGGGGGTTTTTGGGGTGCTGAGTCCCCGCGTGCCCCCAGGGCTGCAGAAGAAGCCGAAGCCGCGGGGCGGGCGCTGGGGCCGGGCCGTGGGGCCGCGGCTGCTGCTCGAGGCCTGCGAGGACATCGTGGGGGGGGCCGGTGCGTGGGGAGGGGGCTCGGGGGGCTCTGGGGTGTGGGGAGGGGGCTCGGGGGACACCCAGGGGGGCGCTGGGGGTGGGGAGGGGGCTGGGGGGCACCCAGGGGGGCTCTGGGAGTGGGGAGGGGACTCAGGGGGTTGGGGAGGGGGCTCGGGGGGCACCCAGGGGGGATCTGGGGGTGGGGAGGGGGCTTGGGGGCACCTGGGGGGCTCCAGAGGGTGGGGAGGGGGCTGGGGAGCACCCAGGGGGGCTCGGGGGGTGGGGAGGGGGCTTGGGGGGCTCTGGGGTGTGGGGAGGGGGCTCTGGGGGCACCCAGGGGGGCTCTGAGGGTGGGGAGGAGGCTCAGGGGTCACTTAGGGAATGGGGAGGGGGCTCAGGGGGCACCCAGGGGGCTGGGGGACACCCAGGGGGCTCAGGGATTGGGGAGGGGGCTCAGGGGTCACCCACGGGGCTCAGGGGGCACTCAGGGAATGGGGAGGGGACTCTGGGGGCACCCAGGGGTTGGGGAGGGGGCTGGGGGGGCACCCAGGGGGTTCTGGGGGGCTCTGGGGTTGGGGAGGGGGCTGGGGGGCACTCAGGGGGGCTCTGGGGGTGGGGAGGGGGCTCAGGTCACTCAGGGGTTGGGGAGGGGGCTCAGGGGTCACCCAGGGGGTGCCCAGGGGGCTCAGGGGTCACTCAGGGGGTGGGGAGGGGGCTCAGGGGGTGGGGGAGGGGGCTCAGGGGTCACTCAGGGGTTGGGGAGGGGGCTCAGGGGTCACTCAGGGGGTGGGGGAGGGGTCCGTCGGCGCCCCCTGAGCGCCCCGCGCTGGCCGCAGTGGACCTGAGCAGCTGGCGGGCGCGGCTGGAGCGGGCGGAGCGGCGGGGGGAGGGGCAGCAGCAGCAGCAGGAGGAGGAGGAGGAGGAGGAGGAGGAGCCCCCGGGCGGGGCCGAGGCCGAGGAGGAAGATGAGGAGGATGAGGAGGGGGCCGCGGGCGCCCCCCCCCGGCAGTGGCAGCGCTACCGGCACGGCGTGCTCACCCTGGGCTGCGTCGGTGAGGGGCGCGGCCAAGGGGGCGGGGCGGGGCGGGGCAGTGGGGGCGGGGCAGCGGGGGCAGGGTGGGGGCGGGGCTTCCTTAGGGCGGGGCCTCCTTGGGGTGGGGCTTCACACCAAGGTGGGGCTGATAAGGGGCGTGGCCAGGTGGGGAAGGAGGTGGGGCCTGTTCTGGGTGGGCGTGGCTTGGTGTGGGTGTGTCCTGGTGGGTGTGGCCTACCCCCAAGTGGGCGTGGCTTGGTGTGGGTGTGTCCCCAGGTGGGCGTGGCCTATCAAAGGTGGGTGTGGCTTGGTGTGGGCATGGCCTATCCCGGGTGGGTGTGGCTTAGGGTGGGTGTGGCTTGGTGTGGGCGTGTCCTGGGTGGGTGTGGCCTATTCCCAGTGGGTGTGACTAGGTGTGGGTGTGTCCTGGGTGGGCGTGGCCCACTGTGGGTGTGTCCCAGGTGGGTGTGGCCTATCCCCGGTGGCCATGTCTCACCGTGGGTGTGTCCCAGGTGGGCGTGGCCTACCCTGGGTGGGCGTGGTTTAGTGTGGGTGTGTCCCGGGTGGGTGTGGCTTGGTGTGGCTGTGGCCCATCCAGAGTGGGTGTATGCTGGGTGGGCGTGGCCTATTCCAAGTGGGCGTGGTTTGTTGTGGGTGTGTCCCAGGTGGGTGTGGCCTATCCCTGGTGGCCATGTCTCACTGTGGGTGTGTCCCAGGTGGGCGTGGCTTGGTGTGGGTGCGGCCCATCCAGAGTGGGCGTGGCTTGTTTTGGGTGTGTCCTGGGTGGGCGTGGCCCACTGTGGGTGTGACCCCGGGTGGGTGTGGCCTATCCCCGGTGGGCGTGGCTCGCCGTGGGCGTGGCTTGGTGTGGGTGTGCCCCAGGTGGGCGTGGCTTATCCCTGGTGGGCGTGGCTTAGTGCTGGATCTGTCCCCGGTGGGCGTGGCCCAGCCAGAGTGGGCGTGGTTTAGTGTGGGTGTGTCCGGGTGGGCGTGTCCCGGGTGGGTGTGGCCTATCCCCGGTGGGCGTGGCTCGCCGTGGGCGTGTCCCGTGTGGGCGTGGCCTATCCCAGGTGGGTGTGGCCTATCCCCGGTGGGCGTGGCTCGCCGTGGGCGTGTCCCGTGTGGGCGTGGCCTATCCCAGGTGGGTGTGGCCTATCCCAGGTGGGCGTGGCTCGCTGTGGGCATGTCCCTGGTGGGCGTGGCCTATCCCCGGTGGGCGTGGCTCGCCGTGGGCGTGTCCCGTGTGGGCGTGGCCTATCCCAGGTGGGTGTGGCCTATCCCCGGTGGGCGTGGCTCGCTGTGGGCATGTCCCGGGTGGGTGTGGCCTATCCCCGGTGGGCGTGGCTCGCCGTGGGCGTGTCCTGGGTGGGCGTGGCTATCCCGGGTGGGCGCGGCCTCACCGCGGTGTTGCCCCGCCCCCCCCAGGGCTGCCGAACGCGGGGAAGTCGTCGGTGCTGAACGCGCTGCTGGGCCGCCCCGCGGTGGGCGTGTCCCGCGCCCCCGGCCGCACCCGCTACTTCCAGACGCATTTCCTGGCGCGCTCCGTGCGCCTCTGCGACTGCCCCGGCCTCGTCTTCCCGTCCCGCGCGCCGCCCGAGCTCCAGGTGAGAGCCGCACCTGGGCACCTGGGAGCCGCAGGGGGCACCTGGGAGCCACACCTGGGTGCTTGGGAGCCACACCTGGGCACCTGGGAGCCGCAGGGGGCAGCTGGGAGCCACACCTGGGTACCTGAGAGCCACACCTGGGCACCTGGGAGCCACACCTGGGTACCTGAGAGCCGCACCTGGGCACCTGGGAGCCACACCTGGGTACCTGAGAGCCACACCTGGGCACCTGAGAGCCACACCTGGGCACCTGGGAGCCACAGGGGGCAGCTGGGAGCCACACCTGGGTACCTGAGAGCCACACCTGGGTACCTGGGAGCCACACCTGGGTACCTGAGAGCCACATCTGGGCACCTGAGAGCCACACCTGGGCACCTGGGAGCCACACCTGGGTACCTGGGAGCCGCAGGGGGCAGCTGGGAGCCACACCTGGGCACCTGGGAGCCGCAGGGGGCACCTGGGAGCCACACCTGGGTACCTGAGAGCCACACCTGGGCACCTGGGAGCCCCACCTGGGCACCTGGGAGCCACACCTGGGCACCTGAGAGCCACACCTGGGCACCTGGGAGCCGCAGGGGGCACCTGGGAGCCACACCTGGGTGCTTGGGAGCCACACCTGGGCACCTGGGAGCCGCAGGGGGCAGCTGGGAGCCACACCTGGGTACCTGAGAGCCACACCTGGGCACCTGGGAGCCGCAGGGGGCAGCTGGGAGCCACACCTGGGCACCTGAGAGCCACACCTGGGCAGCTGGGAGCCGCAGGGGGCAGCTGGGAGCCACACCTGGGCACCTGAGAGCCACACCTGGGCACCTGGGAGCCGCAGGGGGCAGCTGGGAGCCACACCTGGGTGCTTGGGAGCCACACCTGGGCACCTGAGAGCCACACCTGGGCACCTGGGAGCCGCAGGGGGCAGCTGGGAGCCACACCTGGGTACCTGAGAGCCACACCTGGGTACCTGAGAGCCACACCTGGGCACCTGGGAGCCGCAGGGGGCAGCTGGGAGCCACACCTGGGCACCTGGGAGCCGCAGGGGGCACCTGGGAGCCACACCTGGGCACCTGGGAGCCACACCTGGGTGCCTGGGAGCCACACCTGGGCACCTGGGAGCCGCAGGGGGCACCTGGGAGCCACACCTGGGTACCTGGGAGCCACACCTGGGTACCTGAGAGCCACACCTGGGTACCTGAGAGCCCCAATGGGCACCTGGGAGCCACACCTGGGTACCTGAGAGCCACACCTGGGTACCTGAGAGCCACACCTGGGTACCTGAGAGCCATACCTGGACGCCTGGGAGCCACAGGGGCACCTGGGAGCCACACCTGGGTGCTTGGGAGCCACATCTGGGCGCCTGGGAGCCACACCTGGGCACCTGAGAGCCACATCTGGGTACCTGGGAGCCCCAGTGGGCACCTGGGAGCCCCAGGGGTACCTGAGAGAGCCCCAGGGGTACCTGAGAGCCACACCCAGCCTCAGAGCTATGGGTCCTGGCAGGGCTGTACCTGACCCCATTTCCCCCTCTCCCAGGTCCTGGCAGGGCTGTACCTGACCCCGTTTCTCTCTCTCCCAGGTCCTGGCAGGGCTGTACCTGACCCCATTTCTCTCTCTCCCAGGTCCTGGCAGGGCTGTACCTGACCCCGTTTCTCTCTCTCCCAGGTCCTGGCAGGGCTGTACCTGACCCCATTTCTCTCTCTCCCAGGTCCTGGCAGGGCTGTACCCCATCTCATTTCTCTCCCATTTCTCCCCCCAGGTCCTGGCAGGGGTGTACCTGACCCCGTTTCTCTCTCTCCCAGGTCCTGGCAGGGCTGTACCCCATCTCATTTCTCCCCCGTTTCTCTCTCTCCCAGGTCCTGGCAGGGGTGTACCCCATCTCATTTCTCCCCCATTTCTCCCGCCAGGTCCTGGCAGGGCTGTACCCCATCTCATTTCTCCCCCCAGGTCCTGGCAGGGCTGTACCTGACCCCGTTTCTCTCTCTCCCAGGTCCTGGCAGGGCTGTACCCCATCTCATTTCTCCCCCATTTCTCTCCCCGCAGGTCCTGGCAGGGGTGTACCTGACCCCGTTTCTCTCTCTCCCAGGTCCTGGCAGGGCTGTACCTGACCCCATTTCTCTCTCTCCCAGGTCCTGGCAGGGCTGTACCCCATCTCATTTCTCCCCCATTTCTCTCCCCCCAGGTCCTGGCAGGGGTGTACCTGACCCCGTTTCTCTCTCTCCCAGGTCCTGGCAGGGCTGTACCCCATCTCATTTCTCCCCCATTTCTCCCGCCAGGTCCTGGCAGGGCTGTACCCCATCTCATTTCTCTCCCATTTCTCCCCCCAGGTCCTGGCAGGGGTGTACCTGACCCCGTTTCTCTCTCTCCCAGGTCCTGGCAGGGCTGTACCCCATCTCATTTCTCCCCCGTTTCTCTCTCTCCCAGGTCCTGGCAGGGCTGTACCTGAACCCATTTCTCCCCCCAGGTCCTGGCAGGGCTGTACCTGACCCCATTTCTCTTTCTCCCAGGTCCTGGCAGGGCTGTACCTGACCCCATTTCTCTCTCTCCCAGGTCCTGGCAGGGCTGTACCCCATCTCATTTCTCCCCCATTTCTCCCGCCAGGTCCTGGCAGGGCTGTACCCCATCTCATTTCTCCCCCATTTCTCTCCCCCCAGGTCCTGGCAGGGGTGTACCCCATCGCCCAGCTGCAGGACCCCTACTCTGCCGTGGGCTTCCTGGGCTCGCGCCTGGCCCTGCCCCCGCTGCTGCAGCTGCGGCCCCCGAGCGGCCCCGGCTGGACGGCCTGGGAGCTCTGCGAAGGTGGGCACCCCAAATCCATCCCAAAAAACGCCTTTTGGGGCCTTTCCGGGGCCTTTCCGGGGGCTTTGGGGCCTTTTCGGGGCCTTTGGGGCTTTTGGGGGCTTTGGGGCTTCTTTGGGGCCTTTTCGGGGCCTTTTTGGGGCCTTTTGGGCCTTTGGGGCTTTTGGGGGCTTTGGGGCCTCTTTGGGGCCTTTTGGGCCTTTGGGGCCTTTTTGGGGCCTTTTTGGCCTTTTTGGGCCTTTTCGGGGCCTTTGTGGGGCCTCTTTGGGGCCTTTTTGGGGCTTTTAGGGCCTTTTTGGGGTCTTTTTGGGGCCCTTCCTGGGGCCTTTTTGGGGTCTTTGGGGCCTTTGGGGCCTTTTTGGGGCCTTTGGGCCCTTTTTGGGGTCTTTGGGGCCTTTTCGAGGCCTTTTTGGGGCCTTTTTGGGGCCTTTAGGGGCCTCTTTGGAGCCTTTTCTGGGCCTTCGGGGCCTTTTGGGGCCTTTCAGGTCTTTTTGGGGCCTTTTTGGGGCTTTTGGGGCCTTTTTAGGCCTTTTTGGGGCCTCTTTGGGCCTTTTCGGGGCGTTTCTTTTCGGGGCTGTTTAGGGGGGGTTTGGGGTGTTCAGGGGGATTTTGGGGCTGTTCAGGGGGATTTTGGGGCTGTTCAGGGCGATTTTGGGGGTGTTCAGGGGGATTTTGGGGCTGTTCAGGGCGATTTTTGGGGGTGTTCAGAGCGATTTTGGGGCCGTTCAGGGCGGTTTTGGCACATTTGGGGTGGCGGGGCACATTCCCGGGGTTCCTTTCCGGCCTCCTGGCCCATTTTTGGGGCGATTCACGGCGATTTTGGGGCTGCCTCGGGGCCGTTTCCGGGGCTGCCCCCACTGGGGGGGGATTTTTTCGGGCCGTTCCCGAGATTTCCCCAACGCTGAAATCCCTTCGGTCCCGCCCGTTTCTCCCGGAATTTTGGGGCATTTTGGGGGTTTTCCCTCGCCCCCCCCACCAGCCTGGGCAGAGAAGAGGGGCTACAAGACGGCGCGGGCGGCTCGCAACGACGTGGCCAGGGCGGCCAACGGGATCCTGCGGCTGGCGGCCGAGGGGCGGCTGCGCCTCTGCATGACCCCCCCGGGCTACAGCGCCCACAAAGGTACCCAGAAACCCCCCCAAAAAAAACTCCCCAAAAAAAACCAAAAAAAAAACCCGAAAACAAACCCTAAAAAACAAAAAAAAAAAACGAAAAAAAAACACCAAAACAAAAAAAACACAAAAAACCCCCAAAAAACCTCAAAAAACCACTGAAAAAAGCCCCCCCAAAAAAACCCCAAACCCCCCAAAAAAATCTAAAAATCCCCCAAAAAAATCCCCAAAAAAAAACGCCCCAAAAAAACCCAAAACCCCCCCCCAAAAAAAACCAAAAACCCCCCCAAAAAAACAAAAGAAACAAAAAAAAAACCCCAAAGAACAAAAAAAAAACCAACAAAGAAATCCCCAAAAAAAACCCCCAAAAAACTCCCCTAAAAAACCCCCAAAGAAACCAAAAAAAAACCCCAAAACATCCAAAAAAAACTCCTCAAACCCTCCAAAAAACCTAAAAATCCCCAAAAAAACCCCCCAAAAACCCTCAAACCCCCCCTGAAAAAAACCCAAAACCCCCCCCAAAACAACCCCAAAAAAGCCCCCCAAAACCCCCAAAAAAACCCCAAAAACCCCCCAAAGCAACCCCCAAAAAAAACCCCAAAAAACCCCAAAAAAATCCCCAAAAAAACCCCCAACCCCCCCCAAAAAAAACCAAAAATCCCCCAAAACGACGCCAAAAAAGCCCCCAAAAAACCCCAAAAAATCCCAAAAACCCCCAAAAGCCCCCAAAAACCCCAACCCCCCCGATTTGGGCTCCTTTGGGGGATTTGGGCGAGTTCCGGGCGTTTTGGGGCACCCTGGGAGCTGCCGGGTTTGTCCTGGGGGAGCTTTTGGGGCTTTTTTGGGGTCTGGCTCCATCCTGGGGGGAATTTTGGGGGATCCTGGGTCTGTTTCGGGGGGGGGTTGGGGGTTTTGGGGTCATTTCTGGGGGGTTTGGGTCATTTCTGGGGGGTTTGGGTCATTTCTTTGGGGGTTTTGGGTCATTTCTGGGGGATTTTAGACCATTTCTTTGGGGCTTTCTGGGTCATTTTTTTGGGGGGTTTCTGGGTTATTTCTGGGGGTTTTGGGGTCATTTTTGGGGGTTTTAGGTCATTTCTGGGGGTTTTAGGTCATTTCTTTGGGTGTTTTTGGGTCATTTCTGGGGGATTTTAGACCATTTCTTTGGGGCTTTCTGGGTCATATTTTTGGGGTTTTGGGTCATTTCTGGGGGGTTTTGGGTCATTCCTTTGGGGCTTTCTGGGTCATTTTTTTGGAGGTTTCTGGTTATTTCTGGGGGTTTTGGGGTCATTTTTGGGCGTTTTAGGTCATTTCTTTGGGTGCTTCTGGGTCATTTCTGGGGGTTTTGGGTCATTTCGGGGGGTTTTGGGTCATTTTTTTGGGGCTTTCTGGGTCATTTCTGGGGGTTTTAGGTCATTTCTGGGGGGTTTTAGGTCATTTCTGGGAGGGTTTCTGGGTCATTTTTTTGGGAGTTTGGGGTCATTTCTGGGGGGCTTTAGGTCATTTCTGGGGAGTTTTGGGTCATTTCTTGGAGGTTTCTGGGTCATTTCCGGGGGTTTTGGGTCATTTCTGGGGGGTTTTGGGTAATTTCTGGGGGTTTTGGGTCATTTCGGGGGGTTTTGGGTCATTTCTGGGGGTTTTCGGTCATTTCTGGGAGGATTTAGGTCATTTCTGGGGGGTTTGGGGTCATTTCTGGGGGTTTTAGGTCATTTCTTTGGGTGTTTCTGGGTCATTTCTGGGGGGTTTTGGGTCATTTCTGGGGGGTTTCAGGTCACTCCTTGGGGTCTGCCCCCCCCTGTCCCGGGGGTGCCCCCCACCCGCTGACCCCTCCCCACATCCCCTCCCCTCCCCTCCCCCCAGAGCAGTGGGAGCAGCACCCCGAGACCGCGGCCATGGCGGCGCTGACGGGGGGAGGGGCGGCCCCCCCGGCCCCCCCCGGGGACGGCTCCAGCTCCGAGGAGGAGGAAGAGGAGGAGGAAGAGGAGGAGGGGGAGGGGTCAGACCAGGCCACGCCCCCTCCCAGCCCCGCCCCCAACCCCTTCGCCTTGCTGGGGGAGGGCGAGTGCTAAGCCCCCGCCCCCTGCGGGGGGAGCGGCCAATGGGAGCGCCGGGATTGTCGCGCGACCATATATGGAATAAAGGCAGGTTTATTTCCGCAGAGCTGATTGGCCGAGGGCGGCGGCCAATCACGGCGCGGCGCCTGGGGGAGTGATGTCATTGTGAGGCCACGCCCCCTTTTCGGTAGCCACGCCCTCGTTTCCTTATTTGGGTGTGGCCACACCTGCCAACATCATTTGCATTTTAGCCACGCCCATTCCACCTTCTTTAAAATTTGCGCTGCCCCTTTAAGGCCCCGCCCACATCTCCTTATTTGGGTCTGGCCCCTTTAAACCCCGCCCACATCTCCTTATTTGGGTCTGGCCCCTTTAAACCCCGCCCACATCTCCTTATTTGGGTCTGGCCCCTTTAAACCCCGCCCACATCTCCTTATTTGGGTTGGCCCCACCCATCCCCTTTAAGCCCCTCCCACATCTCCTTATTTGGGTTGGCCCCTCCCAACCCCTCTAAGCCCCGCCCACATCTCTATATTTGGGTCTGGCCCCTTTAAATCCCCACCCACATCTCCTTATTTGGGGTTGGTCACACCCATCCCCTTTAAGCCCCTCCCACATCTCCTTATTTGGGTTTGGCCCCTTTAAGCCCCGCCCACATCGCCTTATTTGGGTCCGGCCCCACCCATTCCATTTAAGCCCCGCCCGTCGCTGACCTGTGGGCGTGTCCTGGCGAGGTGGGCGTGGCTCAGCTGGGCGTGGCTCGGGTGGGCGTGGCTCAGCTGGGCGTGGCTCAGGTGGGCGTGGCTCAGGTGGGCGTGGCTCCGTTGGGCACAGGTAGCGCCGGCGGCGGCCGCAGCGGAGGCAGCGAAGGACGAGGCGGGGCTGGCCATGCCCTGGGGTGGGGCAGGGGGGCGGGGTCAGGCTCGGACACGCCCAAAACGCGCCCCAAAAATGCCCCAAAATGCCCCAAAAGTGCCCCAAAATGCCCCAAAAACCCTCGAGATCCACGCCCTAAAACCCCCTTGGAATCCCCCAAAAACCCTCCCAAAATCCCCCAAAAATCCACCAAAATTCCCCAAAAACCCCCCCAAAACCACACCAAATTCCCCCAAATTTCCCCCAAATCCCCCCAAATTTCCCCCAAAATCCCAAATTTCCCCAAAACCCCAAATCCCCCCAATTCCCCTCAAAACCCCAAACCTCCCCAAAACCCCAAATCCTCCCAAATTTCCCCAAAATTCCAAATCCTCCCCGATTCCCCCCAAAACCCCAACCCCCCCTGAAACCCCAAATCCCCAAAATCCCCCCGAATTACCCCTAAAACCCCAAATCCCCCCCAAACCCCCCCAACCCCCCCAAAACCCCAAACCCCCCCAAATCCTCCCAAAACCCCAAACCCCCCAAATCCCCCCGATTCCCCCCAAAACTCCCCAAACCCCGAATTCCCCCAAACCCCCCCCAAACCCCAAATGCCCTCAGATTCCACCCAAAACCCCAAACCCCCCCCAAATCCCCCCAAACCCCCAAATCCCCCCAAATCCCCCCAAAACTCCAAACCCCCCCAAAACCCCAAATCCCCCCAAATCCCCCCCAAAACCCCAAATTGCCCCAAACCCCCCCAAACACCCAAATCCCCCCAAATCCCCAAATCCCCCCCAAAACCCCAAATCCCCCCAAAACCCCAAATCCCCCCAAATCACCCCCAAAACCCCAAACCCCCCCCAAAACCCCAAATCCCCCCGATTCCCCCCAAAACCCCAAACCCCCCCAAAACCCCAAATCCCACTGATTCCCCCCAAAACCCCAAATTGCCCCAAATCCCCCCAAACACCCAAATCCCCCCAAATCCCCAAATCCCCCCGATTCCCCCCAAAACCCCAAACCCCCAAATCCCCAAATCCCCCCGATTCCCCCCAAAACCCCAAACCCTCCCAAAACCCCAAATCCCCCCGATTCCCCCCAAAACCCCAAACCCTCCCAAACCCCAAATCCCACCGATTCCCCCCAAAACCCCAAATTGCCCCAAATCCCCCCAAACACCCAAATCCCCCCAAACACCCAAATCCCCCCCAAAACCCCAAACCCCTCCAAAACCCCAAATCCCCCCGATTCCCCCCAAAACCCCAAATCCCCCCAAATCCCCCCAAACCCCCAAATCCCCCCCAAAACCCCAAACCCCCCAAAACCCCAAATCCCCCCGATTCCCCCCAAAACCCCAAACCCCCCCAAAACCCCAAATCCACCGATTCCCCCCAAAACCTCAAATCCCCCCAAATCCCCCCAAACCCCCCCAGACCCCCCGGACCCCACCCCTGAGGCGGAGGCCGCCCCCCAGCCCGGGCGCCAGGAGGGAGCAGCAGCGGCGGCAGAGGCGGCGTTTGACCGAGGGGGTCCTGGGGAGGGGCAGAAAGGGGCTCGGGACCCCCGAAATCGCCCCCAAGCACCCCAAAATCACCACAAATCACCCCAAAATCACCCCAAATCACCCCCAAGCACCCCAAAATCACCACAAATCACCCCAAAATCACCCCAAATCACCCCCAAGCACCCCAAAATCACCACAAATCACCAAGCACCCCAAAATCACCACAAATCACCCCAAAATCACCACAAATCACCCCAAAATCGCCCCCAAGCACCCAAAATCATCCCCAATTACCCCAAAATCGCCCCCAGTCACCCCAAAATCACCACAAATCACCCCAAAATTGCCCCCAAGCACCCCAAAATCACCCCCAGTCACCCCAAAATCACCCCAAATCACCCCATAATCACCCCAAAATCGCCCCCAAACACCCAAAATCGCCCCCAATCACCCCAAAATCATCCCCAATCACCCCAAAATCGCCCCCAGTCACCCCAAAATCGCCCCCAATCCCCCCCAGATCCCCCGGAACCGCTCAAAGCCCCCCCGAAAGCCTTCGAGTTCCCACAGAATCGCCCCAAAAGCCTTCGAAGTCACCACAAAATCCCCCAAAACCCCACAAAATCCCCCAAAACCCCACAAAATCCCCCTAAACCCCACAAAATCCCCCCAAACCCCACAAAATCCCCCCAAGACCTCACGAAATCCCTGCAAAACCCCACAAAATCGCCCAAAACGCCCCAAACTTTCCCCTAGACCTCCCCAAGCCCCCCCAAAAACCCCACAAAATCACCCCAAAAAACCCCCCAAACTTCCGCCTAGACCTCCCCAAACCCCTTCCAAGTTTCCCCAAAACCCCACAAAATCCCCCAAGACCCCACAAAATCCCCCCTAAATCCCCCCAAACCCCACAAACTTCCCCCTAGACCTCCCCAAACCCCCCTCAAACCCTTCCAAATCTCCCCAAATCCCCCCAAAACCCCCCTTCCCCCCCCCAAACTTCCCCCTAAACCTCTCCAAACCCCCCCAAACCTCTCCAAATCCCCCAAAACCCCACAAAATCCCCCCAAACCCCACAAACTTCCCCTAGACCTCCCCAAACCCCCCAAAACCCTTCCAAATCCCCCCAAAACCCCCCTTCTCCCCCCCCCCAAACTTCCCCCTAAACCTCTCCAAACCCCTCCAAACCTCTCCAAATCCCCCAAAACCCCACAAAATCCCCCCTAAATCCCCCCAAACCCCACAAACTTCCCCCTAGACCTCCCAAACCCCCCAAAACCCCACAAAATCCCCCCCAAACCCCCCCAACCTCCCAAACTTCCCCTAAACCTCTCCAAACCCCCCCAAACCTCTCCAAATCCCCCAAAACCCCACAAAATCCCCCCAAGACCCCACAAAATCCCCCCAAACCCCCCCAAACCCCACAAACTTCCCCCTAGACCTTCCCAAACCCCCTCAAATCCCCCCAAATCCCCCCAAAACCCCCCAAACTTCCCCCTAGACCTCCCCAAACTGCCCCCAAACCCTTCCAAATCCTCCCAAATCCCCCCAAAACCCCCCTTCCCCCCCAAAACTTCCCCCTAAACCTCTCCAAACCCCCCCAAAACCCCACAAAATCCCCCCAAACCCCCCCCCAGAAAATCCCCCCAAATCCCTCCCCCACCCCCCCCCAAACCCCCTAACCCCCCTCCCCCACAACACCCCCCCCTCCCCCTCGCCTTCCCCCCCCACCCCCCCCCCCCCCCCCATGGCCCCCAATTGCCCAAATCCGCCCGAATTGGCCCCAAAAGCACATCCTGAGCACGAGCCGCCGCGCCGCCGCTCTCTGCGTGCTGAGGTAGAACCGGGCCAGGCCGGGGCTCCGCGGCACCGCCCAATGCGCGGCCTGGGCGGGGGACGGACGGGGACACAGCGGCTTTAGGGGGGTGCAGACCCCTCCCCAAATTCCCCCCCGACCCCAAAGACACCCCCCCAACACCCCTCAGGAGCTCTCAGAACCCCCCAAAGCCTCCTCAGGACCCCACGGGCCCTCCCCGAGAACCGGAGCCCCCCTCGGGTCCCCCCCCCCCCCACCCCAAATTCCGTCGCTCCCCTCAGGCCCCCCTCACCTGGAACAGGAAGTTCAGCCGCTGCAGCGCCTCACGGTCCCTCACGGGCGCCGCCATCTTGGGTTTGGCGCCGCCCCTTTTCGTGGGCGCGGCCGGCGGCTCTGATTGGACGGCGCCTCCAAGGGAGGCGCGTCACTTCCGGTGGCGGGAAGCGCGGTGAGGGGAGGGGGGCGGGGCCTCCTCTGGGGACGATTTTGGGGATCCCCCCCCCCCCCAATTTTAGGGACTCCTTTTTGGGATCTCCTTTGGGAACCCCCCCACACTCTTTAGGGACCCCTTTGGGGGCCCCGTTTATGTCCCGGCATCACTTTGGACTCCCTGTGAGGGACCCTCGCAGTGGCCGCGGGTCCGTCCCTGGCCCTGTGTCCATCCCCTGTGTCCATCCTTGTGTCCGTCCCTGTGTCCGTCCCTGTGTCCATCCCTGTGTCCGTCCCTGTGTCCGTCCCTGTGTCCATCCCTGTGTCCATCCCTGTGTCCGTCCCTGTGTCCGTCCCTGTGTCCATCCCTGTGTCCGTCCCTGTGTCCCGTCCCTGTGTCCGTCCCTGTGTCCATCCTTGTGTCCGTCCCTGTGTCCATCCTTGTGTCCGTCCCTGTGTCCGTCCCTGTGTCCATCCCTGTGTCCGTCCCTGTGTCCGTCCCTGTGTCCATCCCTGTGTCCGTCCCTGGCCCTTCTGTGTCCATCCCTGTGTCCATCCCTGTGTCCATCCCTGTGTCCATCCCTGTGTCCATCCGTGTCCCAGTGTCCGTCCCTGGCCCTCTGTCCATCCCTGTGTCCGTCCCTGTGTCCATCCCTGGCCCTGTGTCCCTCCTGTGTCCATCCCGTGTCCATCCCAGTGTCCGTCCCTGTCCCTGTGTCCATCCCTGGCCCTTTGTCCATCCCTGTGTCCATCGTGTCCCTGTGTCCATCCCTGGCCCTGTGTCCATCCCTGTGTCCATCCCTGGCCCTGTGTCCGTCCCTGTGTCCATCCCTGTGTCCATCCCTGTGTCCATCCCTGGCCCTGTGTGCCCCCTGTGTCCGTCCCTGTGTCCGTCCCTGTCCCTTTGTCCATCCCTGTGTCCGTCCCTGGCCCTCCTGTGTCCATTCCTGTCCCTGTGTCCGTCCCTGTCCCTGTGTCCATCCTGTGTCCCCCCGTGTCCATCCCCGTGTCCATCCCTGTGTCCATCCCTGTGTCCATCCCTGTGTCCATCCCTGTGTCCACCCCTGTCCCTGTGTCCACCCGTCCCTGTGTCCATCCCTGGCCCCGTGTCCCTGTGTCCGTCCCGTGTCCCCCCCTGTGTCCCTCTGTCCGTCCCTGGCCCTGTGTCCGTCCCTGTGTCCATCCCTGGCCCCGTGTCCCTCTGTCCGTCCCGTGTCCCTCCGTGTGTCCCCACCCCGAATTCCCGCGTCCCTCCGTGGCCCCGTGTCCCTTCTGTCCCTCCGTGTCCCTCCGTGTGTCCGTCCCGTGTCACCACATCCCGCTGTCCACCCGTGTGTCCACCCGTCTGTCCCTTCCTGTCCCTTCTGTCCCTCCGTGTGTCCACCCGTGTGTCCGTCCCGTGTCATCACATCCCTTCTGTCCCTCCGTCTGTCCCTCCGTGTGTCCACCCGTGTCACCACATCCCGCTGTCCACCCGTGTGTCCGTCCCGTCTGTCCCTCCCGTGTGTCCCTTCCTGTCCCTTCTGTCCCTCCGTGTGTCCGTCCCGTGTGTCCGTCCCGTGTGTCCGTCCCGTGTGTCCGTCCCGTGTCCCTCGGGTGTCCCCACGGCCCCTCCGTGTCCCCACCTCCACCCCGACATTCCGATGTCCCTCCGTGTCCCTCCCGTGTCTGTCCCGTGTCTGTCCCGTGTCTGTCCGTGTCCCTTCTGTCCCTCCGTGTCCCTCCCCACCCCGACATTCCGATGTCCCCTCCGTGTCCCTCCCGTGTCTGTCCCGTGTCTGTCCCGTGTCCCTTCTGTCCCTCCGTGTCCCTGACCCCACCCCGACATTCCGATGTCCCTCCGTGTCCCCGTGTTTGTGTTGTTCCCGTCCCCACGCCCCTCTGTGACCCCACCTCCCTCCCTCACCCCCACCCCGACATTCCAGTGTCCCTCCGTGTCTGTCCCGTGTCTGTCCCGTGTCTGTCCCGTGTCCCTCCCGTGTCTGTCCCGTGTCTGTCCCGTGTCCCTCCGTGTCTGTCCCGTGTCTGTCCCGTGTCCCTCCGTGTCCCTCCGTGTCCCTGACCCCACCCCGACATTCCGATGTCCCTCCGTGTCCCTCCCGTGTCCCCGTGTTTGTTTTTCCCGTCCCCACGCCCCTCCCCGCCCCTTCCGCGCCCCTTCCCGCCCCCTCTGTCCCCACCTCTGTCCCTCTCCGTCCCTCTGTCCCACCTCCATCCCCACCTCCATCCCCTCTCCGCCCACCTCTGTCCCACCTCCGTCCCGCTCCGTCCCCACCTCCATCCCCACCTCCGTCCCTCTGTCCCACCTCCATCCCCACCTCTGTCCCACTTCCAACCCCACCTCCATCCCCTCTCCGCCCCTCTCCGCCCCTCTCCGCCCCTCTCCATCCCCACCTCCGTCCCCTCTGTCCCCACCTCCGTCCCGGCTCCGTCCCCGCTCCGTCCCGGCTCTGTCCCACCTCCATCCCCACCTCCATCCCCTCTCCGCCCCTCTCCGTCCCCTCTGTCCCCACCTCCGTCCCCACCTTTCTCCCCACCTCCGCCCCTCTCCGCCCCCGCTCCGTCCCGGCTCTGTCCCCACCTCTTTCCCACCTCTGTCCCCACCTCTGTCCCACCTCCGTCCCCTCTTTCCCACCTCTGTCCCCACCTTTCTCCCACCTCCGCCCCCCTCCGCCCCTCTCCATCCCCACCTCCGTCCCGGCTCTGTCCCACCTCCATCCCCACCTCCATCCCCTCTCCGTCCCCCCTCTATCCCCTCTCCGCCCCCTCTCCGTCCCCTTCTGTCCCCACCTCCGTCCCCACCTCTGTCCCACTTCCAACCCCACCTCCGCCCCCTCTCCGTCCCACCTCTGTCCCCACCTTTCTCCCACCTCCGCCCCTCTCCGCCCCTCTCCATCCCCACCTCTGTCCCCACCTCCGTCCCGGCTCCGTCCCGGCTCTGTCCCACCTCCATCCCCACTTCCATCCCCTCTCCGCCCCCTCTCCGTCCCCTCTCCGTCCCTTCTGTCCCACCTCCATCCCCACCTCTGTCCCACCTCCATCCCCACCTCCGTCCCCTCTGTCCCCACCTCTGTCCCACCTCCGTCCCCACCTTTCTCCCACCTCCGTCCCACCTCCGTCCCACCTCCGTCCCGGCTCTATCCCGGCTCTATCCCGGCTCTATCCCACCTCTATCCCACCTCTCCACCCCTCTCCGCCCCTCTCCGCCACCGCCATGGCCCCCTCGGGCACCCCCGGAGCGCGGTTCCCTGGCGCGGCTGGCCCGGGACACGGCGTGTCCGGCCTGCGGGGCCGCGCTGCGGGACCCGGTGCTGCTGCCGTGCGAGCACAGCTGCTGCCGCCGCTGCCTGGCTACCGAGCCCCCCGCCGCCGCCGCTCGCCCCGCCGGCAGCCCCGCCCCGGGCCCCGGCGTGTCCCCGCTGCCGCCGGCCCTGCGCGCCCGGGCGCGTCGCACCGCGGTGGCGCTGGCGGTGGAGGCGCGGATCGTGCGGAGGCTGGCGGGGGGCGCGCGGGGGCAACCGGGGGGCGGCGCGGGGACGCTGCGGAGAGCCGGGAGGTGCAGGTGAGGTTCGGGGGGAGATTTTGGGGGGGAGATTTGGGGGGTTTGGGGGCAGATTTGGGGGGAGATTTGGGGGGTTTGAGGGAGATCTGGGGGGTTTGGGGGCAGATTTGGGGGGAGATTTGGGGTGTTTGGGGGGAGATTTGGGGGTTCGGGGGACGCGCGGGGGCAACCGGGGGGCGGCGCGGGGACGCTGCGGAGAGCCGGGAGGTGCAGGTGAGGTTCGGGGGGGAGGTCTGGGGGGAGATTTGGGGGGAGATTTGGGGGGTTTGAGGGAGATCTGGGGGGTTTGGGGGCAGATTTGGGGTGAGATTTGGGAGTTTGGGGGGAGATTTGGGGGTTTGGGGGGAGATTTGGGGGGTTTAGGGGCACATTTGGGAGTTTGGGGGCAGATTTGGGAGTTTGGGGGGAGATTTGGGGGGTTTGGGGGCAGGTCTGGGGGTTTGGGGGCAGATTTGGGGTGAGATTTGGGGGTTCGGGGGGCGCGCGGGGGCAACCGGGGGGCGGCGCGGGGACGCTGCGGAGAGCCGGGAGGTGCAGGTGAGGTTCGGGGGGAGGTCTGGGGGGAGATTTGGGGGGTTTGGGGCAGGTCTGGGGGTTTGGGGGCAGATTTGGGAGTTTGGGGGCAGATTTGGGGGGAGATTTGGGGGGTTTGAGGGAGATCTGGGGGGTTTGGGGGCAGATTTGGGGTGAGATTTGGGGGTTTGGGGGGAGATTTGGGGGGTTTGGGGGCACATTTGGAGTTTGGGGGCAGATTAGGGAGTTTGGGGACAGATTTGGGGTGAGATTTGGGAGTTTGGGGGAGATTTGGGGGGTTTGGGGGCAGATTTGGAGGGTTTGGGGGCAGGTCTGGGGGTTTGGGGGCAGATTTGGGGGGAGATTTGGGGTGTTTGGGGCAGATTTGGAGGGTTTGGGGTGAGGTTTGGGAGTTCGGGGGGGCGCGCGGGGGCAACCGGGGGGCGGCGCGGGGACGCTGCGGAGAGCCGGGAGGTGCAGGTGAGGTTCGGGGGGGAGGTCTGGGGGGAGATTTGGGGGGAGATTTGGGGGGTTTGAGGGAGATCTGGGGGGTTTGGGGGCAGATTTGGGGTGAGATTTGGGAGTTTGGGGGGAGATTTGGGGGGTTTGGGGGCACATTTGGGAGTTTGGGGGCAGATTAGGGAGTTTGGGGACAGATTTGGGTGAGATTTGGGAGTTTGGGGGGAGATTTGGGGGGTTTGGGGGCAGATTTGGAGGGTTTGGGGGCAGGTCTGGGGGTTTGGGGGCAGATTTGGGGGGAGATTTGGGGTGTTTGGGGGGAGATTTGGGGGTTTCGAGGGAGATTTGGGGGTTTGGGGGCAGATTTAGGGTGAGATTTGGGGGGTTTGAGGGAGATCTGGGGGGTTTGGGGCAGATTTGGGGGGAGATTTGGGGGTTTGGGGTGAGATTTGGGGGTTCGGGGGACGCGTGGGGGCAACCAGGGGGCGGCGCGGGGACGCTGCGGAGAGCCGGGAGGTGCAGGTGAGGTTCGGGGGGAGGTTTGGGGGGAGATTTGGGGGGTTTGGGGGCAGGTCTGGGGGTTTGGGGGCAGATTTGGGGGGAGATTTGGGGTGTTTGGGGGAGATTTGGGGGGTTTGGGGGCAGATTTGGAGGGTTTGGGGGGAGATTTGGAGGGTTTGGGGTTAGATTTGGGGGCAGATTTGGGGGGAGATTTGGGGGGTTCGGGGGGAGATTTGGGGGTTTGGGGGCAGGTCTGGGGGTTTCGGGGGAGATTTGGGGGTTTGGGGTGAGATTTGGGGGCAGATTTGGGGGTTTGGGGGGCGCGGGGACGCTGCGGAGAGCCGGGAGGTGCAGGTGAGGTTTGGGGAGAGATTCGGGGTTTTTGGGGACGTGCGGGGGACTCGGGGGACAGCAGCGACCCTGCGGGACAGCGGAGAGGGGGCGTTGGGGGGAGGTTTGGGGTGAGATTTGGGGGTTTCGGGTGAGATTTGGGGTCAAATTTGGGATTTGGGGACGTGCGGGGAACTCAGGAGGGGTTTGGGGTGAAATTTGAGGATTTCGGGTGAAATTTGGGGGTTTTGGGGACGTGCGGGGAAATCGGGGGATTTGGGGTGAGATTTGTGAGTTTGGGGTGAGATCTGGGGATTTGGGGTGAAATTTAGGAGTTTGGGGTGAAATTTGGGGTGAAATTTGGGGTTTTTGGGGACGTGCGGGGAACTCAGGAGGGATTTGGGGTGAGATTTGGGAGTTTGGGGTGAGATTTGGGGTTTTTGGGGTGAAATTTGGGGATTTGGGGTGAGATTTGGGGACATCGCGGGGGGGGGGGGAGGACAGAGAGAATTTGGGGGAGATTGGGGGGAATTTGGGGACATTGCGGGGGGGATTTTGGGGGCTCCCCGAGGGGGGGGGAGGGGCGGTCCCCACCCCGCACGTGCCGGGGCCACCTGAACCCGCCCCGGGGTTGCCACCGCGCCCCGCAGGTGACCTCGATGTCCCCCCCCGGGGGGGCCCCGCCCCCGCCCCCGCCCGGCCCGGTGACATTTTTGGGGGGTGACGTTTTTGGGGTGACATTTTTGGGGGGGTGACGTTTTTGGGGGTGACATTTTTGGGGGGGGAGGTGACATTTTTGGGGAGAGGTGACGTTTTGGGGGGGTGACATTTTTGGGGGTGACATTTTTGGGAGGTGACGTTTTTTGGGGTGGGAGGTGACATTTTTGGGGGCGGTGACATTTTTGGGGTGGGAGGTGACATTTTTGGGGGCGGTGACATTTTTGGGGGGGGTGTGACATTTTTGGGGTGTGACATTTTTGGGGGGGTGGGTGACATTTTTGGGAGGTGATGTTTTTTGGGTGGTGACATTTTTGGGGGGGGTGTGACATTTTTTGGGGGGGGTGTGACATTTTTTGGGGGGTGACATTTTTGGGGGGAGGTGACATTTTTGGGGGGGGTGTGACATTTTTGGGGGGGGAGGTGACATTTTTGGGGGGGGTGTGACATTTTTGGGGGGTGTGACATTTTTGGGGGAGGTGACATTTTTGGGGGGGAGGTGACATTTTGGGGAGTGTGACATTTTTGGGGGCGGTGACATTTTTGGGAGGTGACATTTTTGGGGGGGGTGACATTTTTGGGGGGGTGGGTGACATTTTGGGGGGGTGACATTTTTGGGAGGTGACGTTTTTTGGGTGGGTGACATTTTTGGGGGGGGTGTGACATTTTTGGGGGGGGTGTGACATTTTTGGGGGTGTGACATTTTTGGGGGGGTGTGACATTTTTGGGAGGTGACATTTTTGGGTGGGTGACATTTTTGGGGGGGGTGTGACATTTTTGGGGGGTGGGTGACATTTTTGGGGGGGTGTGACATTTTGGGGAGTGTGACATTTTTGGGGGGGTGGGTGACATTTTTGGGGGGGTGTGACATTTTTGGGGGGGGGTGTGACATTTTGGGGAGTGTGACATTTTTGGGGGAGGTGACATTTTTGGGGGAGGTGACATTTTTGGGGGGGTGGGTGACATTTTTGGGGGGGGGGGTGTGACATTTTGGGGGGGTGTGGGTGACGTTTTTGTTTTGCCGCCCCCCGGGCCCCTCCCACCCCCCCAAATTTTGTGCTGTCCCCCCCTCCCCCCCCCCATTTTTGTCCCCACAGCCTCGGGGCCCAGCTGAGAGCCGACGCCGCCCCTCCCCCACCGCGGGACCCCCCCACCGCCGCCCCTCCCCCACAATAAACGCCCCCTCCCCCCCCCCCCCCCAAAAATGCCACCCCCGAGTCTCGGGTGTCTCCTTTAATGTCCCTTTTTTGGGGGGAGGGGGGACCCCAAAATGACCCCCCCGAAAGGGGCGGGAGGGGGGGGGGGAGGGGCGGCTCGGAGGGGGCCGAGGGGGGGTGGGGGAGGGGGCGCGGTGTCCATTTTTGGGGGTCCCGGTGTCCATTTTGGGGTGTCCATTTTTGGGGTGTCCCGTGTCCATTTTTGGGGTGTCCTGGTGTCCGTTTTGGGGTCCCGGTGTCCATTTTGGGATGTCCATTTTTGGGGTGTCCCGGTGTCCATTTTGGGGTGTCCATTTTGGGGTGTTCAGTGTCCATTTTTGGGGTGTCCTGGTGTCCGTTTTGGGGTCCTGGTGTCCATTTTTGGGATGTCCATTTTTGGGGTGTCCCAGTGTCCATTTTGGGGGTCCCGGTGTCCATTTTTGGGGTGTCCAGTGCCCATTTTTGGGGTGTTCAGTGTCCATTTTTGGGGTCCCGGTGTCCATTTTGGGGGGTTCATTTTTGGGGCGTCCCAGTGTCCATTTTGGGGTGTCCTGGTGTCCGTTTTGGGGTCCCGGTGCCCATTTTTGGGATGTCCATTTTTGGGGTGTCCCAGTGTCCATTTTGGGGTGTTCAGTGTCCATTTTCGGGGTGTCCATTTTGGGGTCCCGGTGTCCATTTTTGGGTGTCCAGTGTCCATTTTTGGGGTGTCCATTTTGGGGTGTTCAGTGTCCATTTTTGGGGTCCCGGTGTCCATTTTGGGGTGTCCATTTTTGGGGTGTCCCAGTGTCCATTTTTGGGGTGTTCAGTGTCCATTTTTGGGGTGTCCATTTTGGGGTGTCCATTTTGGGGTCTCGGTGTCCATTTTTGGGGTCCCGGTGTCCATTTTTGGGTGTCCAGTGTCCATTTTTGGGGTGTCCATTTTCGGGGTGTTCAGTGTCCATTTTTGGGGTGTCCTGGTGTCCGTTTTGGGGTCCCGGTGTCCATTTTTGGGGTGTCCCGGTGTCCATTTTGGGGTGTCCTGGTGTCCGTTTTGGGGTCCCGGTGCCCATTTTGGGGTGTCCATTTTGGGGTCTCGGTGTCCATTTTTGGGGTGTTCAGTGTCCATTTTTTGGGGTGTCCCGGTGTCCATTTTTGGGGGGGGTCCCGGTGTCCATTTGGGGAGGGGGGAGGGGAGGTCCAGGCCTCAATCCCAGGCATTGAAATTTAGGATGGGGGGAGGGGGAATTCTGGGTTCAAACCCTGGAGTTTTGGGGCTGAAACTGCAGAATTTTAGGGCAAAATAACGTTGGAGTTTTGGGGCTGAAACCCGGGGAATTTTTGGGGCTGAAACCCGGGAATTTTGGGGTTAAACCCCCGGAATTTTGGGGTTAAAACCCGGGAATTTGGGGTTAAAACTCCAGAATTTTAGGGGAAAAAAACCCCTGGAATTTTGGGGTGAAACCCCGGGAATTTCGGGGCTAAAACCCTCGAATTCGGGGGTTAAAACCCTGGAATTTTGGGGTTAAAACCCGGGAATTTTCAGCACTAAAACCCTGGAATTTTGGGGCTGAAACTCCAGAATTTTAGGGCAAAAACCCTGGAATTTCAGGGTTAAAACCTTAGAATTTTCAGCGCTAAAACCCGGGAATTTCAGGGTTAAAACCCTCGAACTTTGAGGTTAAAACCCTGGAATTTTGGGGTTAAACCCCTCGAATTTGGGGGTTAAAACTGTGGAATTTCAGGGTTAAAACCCGGGAATTTCGGGGTTAAAACCCTCAAATTTTGGGGTTAAAACTCCAGAATTTTCAGCACTAAAACCCTCGAATTTTGGGGTTAAAACCCGGGAATTTTCAGCACTAAAACCCTCGAATTTTGGGGTTAAAACCTGGGAATTTCGGGGTTAAAACCCGGGAATTTCGGGGTTAAAACCCTCAAATTTTGGGGTTAAAACTCCAGAATTTTCAGCACTAAAACCCTCGAATTTTGGGGTTAAACCCCGGGAATTTGGGGCCGACCCTCCGCAATTCCACTCTGGGGAGGGGTCGAAGGGGCCGCCCCCCCCCGATTTTGGGGAGGGGGCGGCGGGGGAAAAAAAAGAGGGGGGGGGGGGAGCGCCCCCGGAATTTCCCCCTTCCCCTCCCCCCTCCCCCTCCCCCTCCCCCCTCCCCCTCCCCTTTTAGTGCTCCATGGCCGTGGGGGGGGGTCCCGAGGGGGGGGGGGAGGGGGCAGCGTTGGGGGGCCCCCCCCGGCCCCTCCCCCCCGGCGCCCCCGGCCCCGTTTGTGGCCCCGGATGCAGTGCAGGTGCCCGCAGCCCCCCTCCCCCCCCCCCCCGCAGCCCCTCCCCCTCCCCCTCCCCCTCCCCCTCCCCCCTCCCCCTCCTCCTCCGAGCTCTCCGAGGAGCTCTCGCCGAACGCCCGCGGCCTCTCGTAGATGCAGCAGCCTGGGGGGGGAAATGGGGGTCGGTTTGGGGTCCCCAGGGGGGGTTTGGGGGTCCCCAGAGAGGGGTCTGGGGGATTGGGAGTGGGGGGAGGGGGATTTGGGGTTGGTTTGGGGTCCCCAGAGAGGGGTTTGGGGTCCCCAGGGGGGGTTTGGGGGATTTGGAGTGGGGGGAGGGGGATTTGGGGTTGGTTTGGGGTCTCCAGGGGGGAATTTGGGGGTCCCCAGGGGGGGTTTGGGGGATTTGGAGTGGGGGGAGGGGGACTTGGGGTTGGTTTGGGGTCCCCAGGGGGGGTTTGGGGTCCCCAGAGAGGAGTTTGGGGGATTGGGAGTGGGGGGAGGGGGGATTTGGGGTTGGTTTGGGGTCCCCAGGGGGGGGTTTGGGGGTCCCCAGAGAGGGGTCTGGGGGATTTGGAGTGGGGGGAGGGGGATTTGGGGTTGGTTTGGGGTCCCCAGGGGGGGTTTGGGGGATTTGGAGTGGGGGGGAGGGGGACTTGGGGTTGGTTTGGGGTCCCCAGGGGGGGTTTGGGGGTCCCCAGAGAGGAGTTTGGGGGATTGGGAGTGGGGGGAGGGGGATTTGGGGTTGGTTTGGGGTCCCCAGAGAGGGGTTTGGGGTCCCCAGGGGGGGTTTGGGGGGGGGTTTGGGGTCCCCAGGGGGGTTGGGGGTCCCCCGGGGGGGGTTTGGGGGATTTGGAGTGGGGGGAGGGGGACTTGGGGTTGGTTTGGGGTCCCCAGGGGGGGGTTTGGGGGTCCCAGAGAGGAGTTTGGGGTCCCCAGTGGGGAGTTTGGGGGGGGGTTTGGGGTCCCCAGGGGGGTTTGGGGTCCCCAGGGGGAGTTTTGGGGGATTGGGAGTGGGGGGAGGGGGATTTGGGGTTGGTTTGGGGTCCCCAGGGGGAGGTTTGGGGGTCCCCAGCGGGAGTTTTGGGGTCCCCAGGGGGGGCACAGGGGGGGAAATTGGGGTCCCTACGGGGGGTTTGGGGTCCTCACAGGGAGTTTTGGGGTCCCTGGGGGGGTTTGGGGGTCCCTGGGCGGCACGGGGGGGGATTTTGGGGGAGTCTGAGGGGTTTTTTGGGGTCCCCAGGGGGGTTTTGGGGTTTGGGAGTTGGGGGAGGGGGAGTTTGGGGGGTCCCTGGGCCGCTCCCACTCGGGCAGGGGGGATTTAGGGGAATTTTGGGGTCATTCAGGGCAGTTTCGGGGTCATTCTGGGCTGTTTTGGGGTGATTTTGGGGTGTTTTGGGGTCACTCAGGGCCATTTGGGGTCACTCAGGGCAGTTTTGGGGTTACTCTGGGCAGTTTTGGGGTGATTTCGGGCCGTTTGGGGTCACTCCAAGCAGTTTTGGGGTGATTTGGGGCCATTTTGGGGTGATTCCGGGCAGTTTCAGGGTGATTTGGGGCCGTTTTGGGGTGATTTCAGGCAGTTTTGGGGTGATTTCGGGCTGTTTGGGGTCGCCCCGGGCAGTTTTGGGGTGATTTGGGGCAGTTTTGGGGTGATTTGGGGCCGTTTCGGGGCACGCTGGGGTGGCCCCGGGCAGTTTCGGGGTGATTTGGGGCCGTTTCGGGGCGATTTGGGGCAGTTTTGGGGCGATTCGGGGCCGTTTCGGGGCCGTTTCGGGGCACTCTGGGGTTGCCCCGGGCCGTTTCGGGGCGATTCGGGGCCGTTTCGGGGCACTCTGGGGTTGCCCCGGGCAGTTTTGGGGCGATTCGGGGCCGTTTCGGGGCCGTTTCGGGGCACTCTGGGGTGGCCCCGGGCAGTTTTGGGGCGATTCGGGGCCGTTTCGGGGCCGTTTCGGGGCACTCCGGGCTCGCCCCGGGCACTCACACTTGGACGAGCGCCGGCCCAGGTGTTCGTTGTCCACGGTGTCGCTCGACCACTCGACTTTCTTGTCCGGCTTCCTCTTCCTCAGCTTCAGCGTCAGGCTGCGCTTCTCCTGCCGCGCCAGGGGGGGGCACCGCGGGCACCGGGGGGCACCGGGGGTACCGGGGTCAGCAGGGGGTCAGCAGGGGGTCAGCAGGGGGCACTTAGGGGGGTACCGGGGTCAGCAGGGGCACTCGGGGGGCACTCAGGGGGCACTCAGGGGGCAGCAGGGGGCACTCAGGGGGCACTTAGGGGTCACTCAGGGGGCATTCAGGGGGTACCGGGGGCACTCAGAGTACCCAGGGGTCACTCAGGGGCACCAGGGGGCACTCAGGGGTCACTCAAGGGTCAGCAGGGGCACTCAGGGGGCACTTAGGGGGCACCGGGGGGCACTTAGGGGTCACTCAGGGGGCACTCAGTGTCCCCAGGGGTCACTCAAGGGGCACTCAGGGGGCACTCAGGGGGTACCGGGGGGCACTCAGGGGTCACTCAGGGGTCACTCAAGGGTCAGCAGGGGGCACTCAGGGGGCACTTAGGGGTCACTCAGGGGGCATTCAGGGGGTACCGGGGGCACTCAGAGTACCCAGGGGGCACTCAGGGGGCACTCAGGGGTCACTTAGGGGCACTCAGGGGTCACTCAGCGTCCCCAGGGGTCACTCAGGGACACTCAGGGTACCCAGGGGTCACTCAGGGGTCACTTAGGGGGCACTTAGGGGGCACTCAGGGGTCACTCAGGGGGCATTCAGGGGGTACCGGGGGCACTCAGAGTACCCAGGGGGTCACTCAGGGGCACTCAGGGTACCCAGGGGGCACTCAGGGGTCACTTAGGGGGCACTTAGGGGGCACTCAGGGGTCACTCAGGGGTCACTCAGTGTCCCCAGGGGTCACTCAGGGACATCCAGGGGACACCAGGGACCCTTCCCAGTATCCCCAGACCCCGTTCCCAATAAATCCCAATAAATCCCATCCCAGCACACCCCAGTACATCCCAGTACATCCCAGTACATCCCAGTGCACCCCAGTGCACCCCAGCACATCCCAGTGCACCCCAGCACATCCCAGTACATCCCAGCACACCCACGGCACCCACAACCCCCTCCCAGTACATCCCAGTGCATCCCAGTGCATCCCAGTACATCCCAGTACATCCCAGCGCATCCCAGTACACCCCAGTACATCCCAGTACACCCCAGTACATCCCAGTACATCCCAGCGCATCCCAGTACATCCCAGTACACCCCAGTACATCCCAGTACATCCCAGCGCATCCCAGTACACCCCAGTACATCCCAGTACACCCCAGTACATCCCAGTACATCCCAGTACATCCAGCGCATCCCAGTACATCCCAGTACATCCCAGTACATCCCAGTACATCCCAGCGCATCCCAGTACACCCCAGTACATCCCAGTACACCCCAGTACATCCCAGTACATCCCAGCGCATCCCAGTACACCCCAGTACATCCCAGCGCATCCCAGTGCATCCCAGTACATCCCAGTACACCCCAGTACACCCACAGCCCCTTCCCAGTATCCAAAACCGACCCCTCCCAGTCCCCAGCCCCCCATTCCCAGTATCCAACCCCCATTCCCAGTTCCCGGCCCCCAATCCCAATTCCCACCCCCCCATTCCCAGTACCCCCACCCCATTCCCAGTACCCCCACCCCCATTCCCAGTTCCCACCCCCCCATTCCCAGTACCCCCCACCCCACCATCCCCAGTTCCCCCCCCCCCCCATTCCCAGTTCCCCCCCCGGCCCTCACCGGTTCCGCCGCTCCGCTCTCGGTGACGGTGGCGGTGCCGCACCCCGCCGCTCTCCGCGGCCTCCGCCATGGCCCCGGGGGGGTTCCCCGCTACTGGGAGAGGGGGGCTCCCGCTACTGGGATGGGGAGGGGGCGGAACTGGGAAGGGCCGGGCCGCTCTCGCCACCGCCCCCGGTGCAGCGCCCGACGCCGCCCCGACTTCCGGTGTGCGCGGCCCGCGCCGCTTCCGGTTGGTGCGGCAGCGATTCCGGTCCCCCTGTGCGCGGCACTTCCGGCGGGCGGACAGCGGGGGATTGTGGGAGCGCTACGGAGGCGCCGAGGGGCCAATTTAGGGCGGCGGGGGGGCGATTTAGGGGCGGATTAAAGGGGTAATTGGGGGGTTTGGGGGGTCCCGGAGGGTTTGGGGTCACTTTGGGGGGTCTGGGGTCACTTTTGGGGTCACTTTGGGGGGTCCCAGAGGGGTTTGGGGTCAATTTGGGGGCGTCCAAGGGGGTTTGGGGTCACTCTGGGGTCACTTTTGGGGGTCCCAAGGGGGTTTGGGGTCACTTCGGGGGCTCTGGGGTCACTTTTGGGGTCACTTTGGGGGGGTCCCAGAGGGTTCAGGGTCACTTTTGGGGGTCCAAGGAGGT